>NW_026294534.1:48335631-48845474 GCF_007827085.1 Peromyscus californicus insignis | reverse complement strand
AAAAAAGTATGTCTTTTTCAAAGTAAAGTTTCCTCAGAAGTTACTTTTATTCATTCCAAACTTCGTTGGCCAATTCTCCAACAGGCCCGTGGTGCTCTTCCATTCTCTGGAAACTACCTAAAGCACGGCTACAAATTACAGCCTTTGTTGAGGTTCAAAATGAAAATACGTGTGTCTTTTTAGTCGTCTTCTACAGAGAAGCAGCCTTGTCAACATGCCTTTGGTGGAAATGAACTACTGCAGAATATTGACTCAGAACATATTTCATTTTAAACCATAAATCCACTACCTCCCAATAGTAAGTGAGGGTCAGAGTATGTCAAGCATGACTCAGAGACAGTGACAGACCAAAACACCTGCCTCATCATGACAGGCAGCCCCTTGCATGACTGCTTCCTTAAGTCTCCGGTTTGGGCACAGTTAAAAGAGAAAAACAAAGGGAAATTTTTTTACCTCCTTTGATAAGGCAGAAAAAAACACTTCGAAAGTTACCCACTCTATCGCTACAATGAGGAAACGTCCATGTAATGCAGTAAGCCTACACTGAGCTTAGGACCCAGTAACATGTCATTTTAATAACCGTGCTGCTTTTGAACAAGCAGGATCACTTGACCTCTTTCTTTCATTTTTTATAATTAACAAAGATAATGAATCAGGCAGAACTCATTTTAAATGGGAAAAAAATAATGATTAAAAGATACATTAATTTCGCATACAACTTTTGATGTTGGAAATGCACTAATAAAACTGCTGCCAATTAGGCGTTGTGAGAGAAGACAGATCAGCAAAATGAAGTATTTTTTCCCGGTTGCAAAAAGTTCCAGTTTTACTGCCTTTATCTTTCTTTTCACATTCATAAAATTACAATCACATGAACCATTGTTCCATCGACAACCTTCTATGTGAATCAAGGAAATACAATCAAACTGTTTATGTCTCTTCTCTCCATTTTACACAAGCTGGTCTCTAACAAGATACATCCCCAATAACTTTGAACTTCTTCCAAGTGCTAGATGGACAGCTTTTTGTCACCAGGCCTGGCTCCTGTTCTACTCAGTGCTATGTATTGAGAGTACTATAGGAAACATTTATAGTGACAAGTTACATGCACTTTTTGCCTCCTGGTTTTAATTTGGAAATATACTATGCATAGAATTAAACCATGTAATTTGCCTTTCAAATTAGGCACTTGATATATGCACAGTCATACTGGCACACCATCATGTATTCTCAGCATGTTTGGAGAGAGTATCCTTTTATAAGACTGGATGTAACTTGACTTCCTTCTCTTTAGCTGTCTTTGCTTGAACTGCTTTGTTACATTTGGTTTATCACATGTGAAGGTGCCAACAGTCGTATTGACTGGAGTTTCAGCCTTGTCTTTTTAGATGCTTCGGTTTTTTACTGCCTTTTATTATGAGCAAATTTCAGAATCTAGAATTCCTTGAGTACAAAAACCACATCTTACTTTAAATAGTGCTATAATTTTATATTATATATATATTATGTATTTTAACAGATATTGTATAAGGTGATGAATCTGTCATTACTGAGAAATCTTGTCAGTCCTTGCTTGCCACCACACCTGGTGATCTGTTTCATCCCTGGGACCCCCATAGTAAGTAGAATGACAGATTGACTCCAGCAAATTGCACTCTGATCTCCACACATATATCATGGCTCATACACATATCCAATAAATTAATAAATAAATGTAAGGAGTGCATCCTACTTTATGTCTCTGGTTGTTTTTATAATGCTATGAGTTTAAGTTTATTTTCAGATAGATATTGTGGTAAATCTTACAATTTGGGCACATATTATTTTTCTTGAAGAAATATCAAAGTATCTTCATTCCTTATTTATCTCATTAAATTAGCAATTATCACTGAGCTCCTTCCATATGATGGGCCGTTTGCTAAGGATGAGCTGTTACAGAAAGAGGCATTAATAGTTAGGGTATTTTCCAAACCACCTACAAACTATGGGTGCTACATATCCAAGGCAACAATCACATGAAAGCGAACTTTCAGCGCCTCGTCAGCATCAGATCTAGGGAGCTCTAATTAAGATTTAGGCCAGTTACTTAGGTCATCAGCCTTTATGCTCTAGCCTCCAAGAGTCCTTGTTCAGCCTGCTCTCCGATCTAGGTGCTGCATCATGCCTATCACTATACTGAAACAAGGTTACTTTGTGAAAATACCCAAATATTTCCTCTAAGTAGATCTCTTAGGATGGTCACTGATGTGACCTGAACAGTGTTCACTGTTTGGCTGTTCCCTTAAACAGTCATGCACTGGGTGCTGGGAGGTTGAGATTGATGATTGGATGGATATCTTCATACCCTAGGGGTCATATGTTTGTTCTTTCTGATTCTGCTCCCCTCTGCAGCATTCTGCATTGCGAAGTGCTGGGGAGGAAGGGGAGTTAATTAGCACAAGGGCCTGGAGAATAGGTCACCTAAAGGGTAGGTAAGCCAATTAATTGGAACTATGAGAACTAGTGTGTGTTCGAATTCAGAACTATGCTGAAGCAGGCACAACATAATAAGATGTAAAAATGATAAAACACAAAGTGGCAAGAAAGTCAGATGAAAGCAGAATTGGAAAGGGCAAAGCAGAGATGATAGGCCAGTCCCTTGGGAACAGATTATTTACAGAACTCAGTAAAGAGTGAGGCAGAGTTAGCCCAAGAAATAACTGTTAAAACATAGAAAAAGTTTCATTCTTCCCCAGTGACAAAGGAAAACTAATAGCTAAGCTTGTTGTTTGGGAATAGAAAAACTGTCAATAGTTCAAAAGCCTCTGTCAAAATTATCAGCATTCTTACAAGAGACTTCCAAGTCCAAAGTAGATTCTGTGTGATCCACATGAAGATGTTAGTGCTTAACATTTTACAGTCTCAAACAGACAGTGTTTAATGTTCATAAACAATCTGGAGGCCTTTAAATTAGTCCTCTTTCCAAATGCAGTCAATCTTGGAATCCAAGACACCTACAGTTTTCTCCATTAATAGAGTTCTGCCCAGCAACCTTCCCAGTGTTGCCCAAAACCTGACCCCATGGGCACAGAATCCCATGCCCTGCTCTCATTAGCACTGTTTGTAAACGCCTTTCCCAGACACTAATTATAAGTACACAGAAGATGCTTTATTTTCCAGGCCGTTGTTGTCATTGTTGATTTCTGCTATAGAGATGAGCTCCTGACATATAATCCAGATGGCTTCAAACTTGATGTTCAGCTCATGGGATTCTGGTTTTTTGGTTATTGTCTTTGTATCGTTTTGTGTTCCCCTCAGTCTCCTAAGTTTTAGGATCGCAGTCAGAGGCCCACAAATCTGGATTCTGTTCTAGTTTTTTGAAAGTAATTTAAAACATGAAATCCAGTGTTTTTTCTTTTTTTAAAAAAAACTCCAAATATGTTATTAAACAGAAAGAAAAAAGGAATATATGTCATTGTGGATATTAACTTTTTTTCAAAATTTATTGATTTTTTTGTGTGTGTGATTGTGTGCTGGATGTATGTGTGATATATCTGTGTGTGTACATGTTCCACTGTCGATGAGTATATACAGGTTAGTGTGTGCGTGCACATGGAAGGCAGAGGCTGATGCTTCATGTCTTCATCAATTGCTCTCCACATTATTATTATCATCATCATCGTCATCATCATCATCATCATCATTTTATTATCCATACAAAATTGCACTGATTCAGCTTGCTGACTCTGAAACTCCAGGGGTCCTCTTGTCAATGCTTCGCAGTGCTGGGCTAACAGCCCCATCTGACATTTAACCAGGGTGTTAGCCATCAGAACTCAGTTCTTCAAGCTTGCCCGGCAATCACTTTACAGACTGAGCCAGTGGCCCCTGCCTATCTACAGTGGTAAAAGTCCTTGCTTATAATACAGTTGAATAACTTATGAGCCATAAGGATAAAATACCACATATTTAATGTTTTCCCTAGGCCAGTCGTGTTAACAAACACCGAAGTACAAGATACAGCTTCTGCATTCGGGGTGTTTATAATTGATCCGAGAAGTGATTAAACAAACAGTGCAACAAATAACTGGAGGCAGCCAGCTTTCGTGTACTCTTGAAGCTTGCATACAATGTCCTGTAAATTCAAAGGGGAAGGGAGATCAATGGGACCTTTATTGATCCGAGGAAGACAAGTAAAACTATTGAATTGGGTCTAATTTGGGTAGGTGGCCGTGAGATAAATGCATTGAAAAACTGATCGTATTTTGTTGTGTAGCAGATGATAATTCTTCAAAAATCAGGTGGGAGTTAATAATAAAAGTTAAATATAAGGTATAAATGTGGATTAAAATTATAACAAATCTGAACAGAGTCAACCCCCCCCCCCACACACACACACAAAGAGAGACAGTACAACAGAGACAGGCCACTAGCCATTAATATGATTAAAAAAAAAGTTTTTAAGAAAGATCAGGACTCACCTATCACTGACCGTTCCCCAAATTTCTCCATTTGCAATATGTTATTCTTTCTACTTCTGTCCTGCTCCTCTCCTCCCCATTGAGAACCTGTAAACATTGAGTCATCTGTCACAGAGGAAAGATAAATGCTCTAGCAACTGTTCTATAAGGTGGTAGGTTAAGCTGTACATGCATTAAATGAATTCGTAAAAGCTTTAGATATGTTTCCCCTGTACCATCTACTTTTCCTATCTTCTTTCCTGCTAAAGGAACAAAACAGATTACATGTTTTGCAACTGTACTAGTTGGTTTCAACTGTTAATCTGAGGGAGTCTTAGTTGAGGGATTGTTGAGATCAGGCAGGCCTGTGGCCACGTCTCTGAGGGATTATCTTGATTGATGATTGATGTGGATGATCCGATTCCTGGCCACGTGATCATGGGCTGCTTCCTGAACATTTCTAGGGGAGGTAATCTCACAGCTGACATCCTGTTTCCTGTTTCTGTGGTCCTTATGATAGTTCTACATTGGCTTCTCTGAGCCTTAGTGGCAGGAGTTGTGCTGTAGCTATATCAGTTTGCATTTTCTTTCTTTTATTTTTAATTTAATTTTATTTTATTTTACAATATAATTCAGTTCTACATATCAGCCACGGATTCCTTTGTTTTCACCCCTCCCGCCCCCCTCCCCTTCCCCCCAGCCTACCCCCTATTCCCACCTCCTCCAGGGCAAAGCCTTCCCAGAGGACTGAGATCAACCTGGTAGACTCAGTCCAGGCAGGTCCAGTCCCCTCCTCCCAGATAGAGCCAAGTAACCCCGTATAAACTCCAGGTTTCAAACAGCCAACTCATGGAATGAGCACAGGACCCCGGTCCCACTGCCTGGATGCCTCCCAAACAGATCAAGCCAATCGACTATCTCACCCATTCAGAGGGCCTGATCCAGATGGGGGGCCCCTCAGCCATTGGTTCATAGTTCATGTGTTTCCATTTGTTTGGCTATTTGTCCCTGTGCTTTATCCAACCTTGATCTCAACAATTCTTGCTTATATAAACCCTCCTCTTTCTTGCTAATTGGACTCCCGGAGCTCCACCTGGGGCCTAGCCATGGATCTCTGCATCCAGTTCCCTCAGTCATTGGAGGAGATTTCTAGCACGACAATTAGGGTGTTTGGCCATCCCATCACCAGATTAGGTCAGTTCGGGTGGTCTCTTGACCATTGCCAGCAGTCTGTTGTGGGGGTATCTTTGTGGATTTCTGTGGACCTCTCTAGCACTTTGCTTCTTCCTATTCTCATGTGGTCTTCATTTACCATGGTCTCCTATTCCTTGTTCTCCCTCTCTGTTGTTGATCCAGCTGGGATCTCCCGCTCCCCCAAGCTCTCTTTCCCTTGACCCTCACCCTTCATTACCCCCACTCATGTCCAGATTGTTCATGTAGATCTCATCCATTTCTCTGTCATTGGGTGATCCCCGTGTCTTTCTTGGGGTCCTGTTTTCCAGGTAGCCTCTCTGGTGATGTGAGTAGCAGTCCAGTCATCCTTGTTCCACATCTAGTATCCTCCTATGAGTGAGTACATACCATGTTTGTCTTTCTGAGTCTGGGTTACCTCACTCAGGATGATTTTTTCTAGATCCATCCATTTTGCCTGCAACCTCATGATGTCATTGTTTTTCTCTGCTGAGTAGTATTCCATTGTGTATATGTACCACATTTTATTTGCAAATAGATCCATATCTATCACCGTGCACAAAACTTAAGTCCAAGTGGATCAAGGACCTCAACATAAATCCAGCTACTCTGAACCTGCTAGAAGAGAAAGTAGGAAGTAGTCTTGAACACATTGTCATAGGAGATCACTTCCTAAATATAACACCAGTAGCACAGACACTGAGAGAAACAATCAATCAATGGGACCTCTTGAAACTAAGAAGCTTTTGTAGAGCAAAGCATACGGTCAACAAGGAAAAGCGACAGCCTACAGAATGGGAAAAGTTCTTCACCAACCCCACATCTGACAGAGGACTGATGTTATCCAGAATATATAAGGAACTCAAGAAATTAGACATCAAAATGCCCAACAGCCCAATTAAGAAATGGGCTATAGAACTAAACAGAGAATTCTCAACAGAGGAAACTCAAATGGCTGAAAGATATTTAAGGAATTGCTCAACATCCCTAATTATCAGGGAAATGCAAATCAAAACGACTCTGAGATACCACCTTACGCCTGTCAGAATGGCTAAGATCAAAAACACTGAAGACACCTTATGCTGGAGAGGGTGTGGAGCTAGGGGAACTCTCCTCCACTGCTGGTGGGAATGCAAGCTTGTACAACCACTTTAGAAATCAATATGGTACTTTCTTAGAAAATTGGGAATCAATCTCCCCCAAGATCCAGCTATACCACTCTTGGGCATATACCCAAAGAATGCTCAGTCATACCACAAGAGCACTTGCTCAGCTATGTTCATATCAGCATTGTTTGTAATAGCCAGAACCTGGAAACAACCTAGATGCCCTTCAACTGAAGAATGGATAAATAAAATGTGGTACATATACATCAGTTTGCATTTTCATTAGTTGTGGTTTTCTGTTATTATCTCCATCTGTTGCAAAGAGAAGTTTCTTTGTTGATGGTTAATGACTAGTTATTTGTAGCCATGAGACTAATGCTTAGTGCAATTATTTTTTGAATTTCATTTTTAACATTTTTTTTTTCTGAGACAGGGTTTATCCATGTAGTTTTGGTGCTTGTCCTGTATCTCGATCTATAGACCAGGTGGGCCTCGAATTCAGAGATCTGCCTGACTCTGCCTCCCGAGTGCTGGGATTAAAGATGTGTGCCACTATTGCCCAGCTGAATTTCATTTTTATAAGGCTTTCTTATCTATCTATCTATCTATCTATCTATCTATCTATCTATCTATCGATCTATTTATTTATTGTGTAAGAGTGTTACTACATGTATTTAGATGAACCATGTGCCTATAATTTCCTGCAGAGACCAGGAAGCATGAGATCCCCTATATTGGAGTTACAGACAACTATGGGCTGATTGCTATGGGTCCCGAGAACTGAAACTGGGCCCCCTGAAGGGACAGTGAATGCCTGTACTGCAGAGAAATCTCTCCAGTCCCTTTTGGAGTAATTTCTCAAACACTGTTTACCCTATCGTTTGAGTTTAAATCTTAAATATGTTTTTCTTGTGTACTTTATACAACCATAGACTTCTAAGAATCATAAAGCGTAGAGAACCTTTTTAGTTCATCAACATCCTCAATATTCAATTTTGACCACTATCCAGCCCCTTCTCTTTCTTTCTGTGATGCATATCTTACAAAATAATGACTATCTGGAGTCAAATTCTCATCCATCTGTTTCTGGTAAATTCTTAGCTTATCCTTCTGACTCAAATCTCAGTTTACTTAAATACAATGATGAATTCAACATTGAAGATTTAAATGGTTATTTAATGATTTAAAATAGTTATGATTTAAACAATTCTTGCTATAGCCATTTTCCCCTTAAGTCAACAGAGTCTAAGCTGTCACAGAAACTTTCAAACATTTCATGAACTCATTTACCTTTAAAAGCCAATAGTTTTGTTATGTTTACCTAGTTAGATTAAACGAGTCTATTTTATTTCTTGATAAATTTTATTTACTGTTCTTTGAAGTCACTTCTCTGGTAGATGTGGATTCCTCTTTAACATCAAACTGCAATCTCTCTTAGGCCGAAGGGAGTCTTAGCCAGCACATCTTCCTGGTTGTGCTTCTCATTTTATTCTAAGGCTATCATACTCTCACTCAAGCCTGGGAAGATCTCACTAATATATTGAAAATTCACTGACAGAAAAGCTGGCCTTGATTATCATCACATTCCATGCTTTCATTTTTGTCCCTTGCATGCCTTAGGTGAGTTAATCTCAAGAATAATCCAAAGTATTACAAGGAGATAATACCAAATCTTGCTGTATCTATTTCAATGGTGTAGACACAGAGGTACAAAGAACTTAAGTTGTATGTCCAATGTTATGCAGCACATGCAGGCAGGGTTTGAAATGTAAATACCCTCATAGATGAAGATGCAATTAAAATAGCAAAGACACACTGGAGACATTAGGGATTACGAGAGAGAATAAGTTTATGACAGAGGCAGCTGCACATATTCATACAAATGTAATTTAACTGTTTATTAATTAACTGTCCTACTATTTAATTTAAAAGTAAGATGTGGATTTCAGAATTTCTGCTTATGTTGTTTGGTCCAGCAAGGAATTCCCCTAATCAAAGACTAGATTTTCATTTTAATTAAATTGAAGTCTTTCCACATTGATTAATATATTCATGGCAATCTCCTTTCCTGTAGTCATACCAAAGCCCTATCTTCTAGATTATTCTAGATTTTGTCAAGTTGATCATTAGCAGCAACATTGAGATCCTATGACACTTTATTTGGGAGAGAAGAGGTAATCTTCCTTCATTTAATATAACCATCTTTCCTTACACCCAGATTATCACAAATGAAAGGATTTTGCCCCTTTTTGTGGTTGAATGTTACTTTGTGATGTAAATTTTCAATGATTCTTTGAGAATTTTATACACTATAGGCTTGTTGTATTTGCTCCTAAATCCACCCCTACTCTTCCAGATACACTTGCTCCCAAATTTATGTCCTCCCTCCCTGCTCCCACTGTCTGTCCCCTCTTCTACCTGTCTTTCTCACCTATGGAGTCCAGTCTTGCTCCCCAAATACTCATGAGTGTGGGGTCATACACTAACAATGTTTGAATTAACTGGGGCTGCATCCTTAAAGACAACTGACTCTTTCTCCCTGAGAAGCCAGAGCAACATTCCTGTTAGTGATGGAGAATTGAAGTCATTCCACTCTGTATGCTAGAATTTTGTTTGTTACGTTTTTAAGACATCATGATCTTGTTTTCCAAAATGGACAATCTAATGCATATCAAAACAAATAAGCCATACCTTATTCGTAAATATCTTTTGTCTTTTTGCTAGTACACATTTTTACTAGAGTGAGGTCTCAAAAAGGTAGAAGACTAGGAACTACACCAGGCTTTTCCTCTGAAGTACATACATGTGCACTGGCATGTGCATATACACTCACAGAGAAAAGCATAAACTCATACACACAATGATTAAGAATATTAGAAACCATAGGTAGAAAATAAGACCATCATCTTTAGTAAATGCAAAATAAAATGCAAGGTGGCTAGTGAACACCTACGGCTCATAGATTGGTAAGAGATGTTATCCAAGACATACATCTGTTCCGTGAGTCTGAAAATTTGAATAGAAAGTGAAATCAGCATATAGAATGAACGTAAGTAGGGATGCTACAGCGGAGGTGTTGAGTAAAAAAGAGAGGCCACAGACAAACTGATTCATCAGAACAGGGGCTGTTAAATACTGACAATAGAAGTGTGCAGTCCTTTGGTGACGTTTTCAAAATTACCTTCCAAATTGCAGTTTCCTGGTAGCATTGGCACATCTTGAATTTCATGTAACTTTCTTTTTGTGCAACAGAAGACATTTGAAAGGAAAAAAAATATAGTTTTTTTATTGTAAGGTCTTTCTTTTCTACTCCTTAACCAGTCAGAAGTAAGAATGTTTCTGCTACCCAGAGACAGTAGATTAGCATCTGGTGTGTATTACCGAATATATAGATTTGTTAATGAAAAAATATTTAGAGGATTAAATGATGAGGTTGTTAAAAGGTTATCTGGCCTACTTATTGAAGTATTACCAGTTGCTTGAAAGTTGAACACCTATTTCTGATTGTTTTTGTCAATATAAAGCATCTGAGTATGATACAAATTCCTCACCAATTTGTCCTTTGAAACTTAATCTCAGGGAAAAAAAGTTTTCCCATTTTTACTTTCATTTTTGTAGTGCAAGTACTTGCAGATCTCTTCAGACTTAAACTAAAAGTAAACTTCCAGGTAAACATAATATATATGAAACAAAAATGAATGGGTGGTAATTCCCTTAGGTCACTTTTAAATTATCAATAGTGATGACTTCAGATGAGGCTTACCAGCTACGTACTTTTTAGCAAATTCAGTTGGCTAGATTTGTGTTCCAGCCACAACTTCTCCATCTACAACATAATTCCTGTACCCAAGGCTCAGGGAACATCACCACAGAGAATGCCGGAAGATTGTAAGTGCTAGGAAAACAGGATTTCTGCTGTGAAATTGTGCCTTCTGGACATGTCAGGGGAACTAAACTCATGACTTCTCAATAACAGGATCACCTAGACAAGTCTTGAGCAAAAATGATACCAATAGACATGCTAAATGCATTAAGAAAGCCTCCCAGGTCCTCAGCCGTAGGCAAAGAACTACAGCAACCAAGGAATACTGAAAGTAGAAGAAATAGTATTTCTAAGGAGGACAGTCCTAATTGGTTCTCTAATACTATATGATCATCATAAATAACATGTAACTGAACAGGTTGTTTTTATTTATATAGGATACACACGCACACACACACACACACACACACACACACACACACACACACACACCAAAATAAATGAGAATCCATGAGTGTGAGAGAAGATGGAGGCATGGGTATATGGCAGAGATTGGAGGGAGGTGAGAAAAAGGGCAAATAATATGATTATATTTTCATTTTAACGAATCAGAAACAATTAAAAATGAGTTTCTCAGGTTGGGGAGATAGCCTGCTTGCTACAATTCTTGACTTAGGCCATGAGAACGTATTTTAGAAACAGCTAAGTATGCTAGAGTATCTTATACTCTCCATGTTAGATAATAAGTTTATTCAGCTTGACCACTGAGAGTGATTCCTGTCTCAAAAAAAAAATCTTAATAAAAATACAGAAGTACCATTTTCCTAGTCCATTTAGTGCTGCTTGTAAGCACATAATTCATGGCTGGCCAGCTGGCATTGGATAACTAATTAGGGCTTTATCCCAGGGAATGACTCTTTCTTCTTCTCCTCTCGGCAGTCCTTAGTTGACTGTAGTCATATTTTTAGGCATGGGGCCCCTTGAGATTTATGCCTTCCATGTTAGACTATGTATTTGTCTTGCCAATGTTCAGATACTGTTTAGGCAACCATGTTGTGATATATGTGTGTATATATATATATATATATATATATATATATATATATGTGTGTGTGTGTGTGTGTGTGTGTGTGTGTGTGTGTATGTATACATATGTGTGTGTATATACATCTGTGTGTGAACATACACACATGTAACAATAACACTCACACAGAGGAAGAGATCATGAGTTTGATTGGGAGAAGTAAGGGATGTGTGGCGAGTGGTAGGGAGGACAGAGAAGGAAGACATGATATGATTATATTTCAGTTTTAAAAAGTTGAAGAAAAATAATATTAAAAGGGGGATGAGGCCTTAGGAAATGATCTGTAGGGTTGCCGCCCGGCCCCACATACACACAATCTGAGTTTCTCTAAATTTCTCTATATCCTTTTCCTAAAGTAGTTGTATCAGTTTTTTATAGTTCCTGTCACTGAATGACCAAGTTCAATACAGACTTGGATCTTCCTTGAAGTTTTCATTATCCATGAGCCAAATGAACCTGATTTTCTTCTTGAGACATTTGTTGAGGATTCAGGTGGAGCATGTAGATGGGAAATAGGAAAATCCAAGTGAGGTCCTGTTCAAAATCAAAACTGGCAGAGAAAAAAATTAGACTTTTTTAGTACTCTCATTTGAAAAAGAGAAATGTGGATGGTAGACACCCACAAAACATAAAAACAGGCACACAGTATTCTTAAATACTGACAGGACACCTACCCAAAAAGTGCATGTATGTTCTATGAAAATGATAATGAATATCCGTTTATTCTTTTGGCCGTAATTCCATTTGAGTCACTGCATGTCAGTGCTGCATTCTACAGACCAAATACAGCAGTAGTGTTATGCAATCCTTTGGGAAAAAAAATGAATCAAGAGTTTGAAACATAAAACACAGAATTTCCTCCCTGACCCATACTTCAAAGATTCTTTTTACATGTGTTTTCTTTATAAAATGGCAACACAAATTCGGTGTTTTTAGAATTCAGTAGCCGTTAAACTTGCAGAGCTATGGAAAAGCTACTCAGGTAAAAAGGAACACAGGAAACATCATGATAAAAACATTGATTATGCTTCACACATTTGAAGGGTCCATTTTATAGCTGAGAAAGGAGAGATGATTTCTCTGTGCAGAAAAATTACTTATGGTCAGAAAAAATATTTTAAATCATCCAGTTCATTTAAAAATACAGGTACCTTTCTTGATGTACAATTTGTATTGTCCCCTTCTCTTACTGAGCTTGAACATCTTGAGAAATTATCAAGTTCCCTTCTTTGGATCCTTGACATCATTTTTTTTTTCCAGGAAATCATATGTGTATCGTACCCACACACATTCAAAGAAGTAGCAAAAATCCCAACAGGCTTTTGACTCTCATGGAGAGAATGGCATGCATCAAATTAATTGAGACAGAGACTATGAGAACATCGCCCACTGAAAGAAATCTCTTTAGGGACAGATGAGATTGCAGGCACTGTCTGCGAGCCTATCATCCTAAAGAACTGATTTATTCTGATACTACCTTCCATAGTCAGTTAGGTGCAGCTGCCACTGTTTTTGGATATCCATTGTGATGAGTATAACATGAGTCAGAATAGGAGGAGGAGGACAAACGTGCTTCTAGGATGGTCGCAGTGCTGACATATTAACGAGGTGGAGGAAACTCACACTAGCTTTCCCAGCAATTATTTTGAATAAGTCATCCTCATGAAAGTTTGTAGCACACACAGCATTTGCAGTGAGCAGGTGTGATGTGGACGTCAAGTCATTTTCTGCTCCTCACATACGGTATGTTTTGCAAACATTTTACCACACTTGGCAAAGTCCAAGAATAAATGTACTAAGTGCCTTCCAATATTTTGACAGCTAGCATATAGTACCCAACTGTTAATACGAGTGGGTCCCAGAGAAAAAATGAATCATTTAAAATGAATTTTAAAAGAAATGTATGATTCTCATCATTAAAGTTATAAAATCACAAAAGTGTTCTAAACAAAAGACAGAAGCAATCCTCTGTGTTCCTGGTCTCCTTGATCTCCGATTCCATGGGCATGATCAGCATTAATGCCCTTGGTGTTAATTTCCAACCTTATTTTTCTTTTTACTATCACCATTGAAAGCATTTTGTCAGAAAAACTTAAAAATATGAAATAATCTAAATAATGCTAAATTTAGAGTAAGGTAGACATTTAAAATCATAAGTAATTCCAATCACAACTATATAGCAATATTATTGAGTTTTATTATCAATACAAATTACTGAATGCTTTGGTATTAGCCTCAGTCCTTCCCATTATGATAATACTATTTCCAAATGCTCTCACTTACTCCTTATCAAGGTAAAAATTCATATTTTTATTCCATCCCACTAAGTCTGTCTCATTAGCTGTTCCCTTTTCTAAAGCCTTTCCCCTGCCTTTCTCTTTCTTTGTTGTGAATTTTTTTTTGTTTGTTTTTCGAGACAGGGTTTCTCTGTGACGCTTTGGAGCCCTTCCTGGAACTCACTCTGTAGCCCAGGCTGGCCTTGAACTCACAAAGATCTGCCTGCCCTGGCTCCCAAGTGCTGGGATTAAAGGTGTGCGCCCCCGCCGCCCAGCTTGCTGTGAACGTTTTAACAAAATGATTCATGGACTTAAAGTAACCCACTTGTGTCACTAGTCAGATTATAGATTACAGTCAAATATTTGGAGGCCTCTGAATTATTTATGTTTTCTACTTTGCAAAGTAAACGCATTGAGGAGTCCTGTCCTCCAGATGTCCACTAAAGACATCAAAATCTGGCAACCAATAGAGTCAACTAGAAGCACTTCTATAGTTATCAAAGTGGAAACTTCAGGGGCAGAGCAACTGGTGCTCTTGGAATCTAGGAGTTTCATCAATCCCATTTCTAGGTTTAAGATTTTTTTTTTCTAATTTTGCTTTTGTTTTTTGTGTGAGCGTGTACTAACACATGAGTACAGGTATCCTTGGAGCCCAAAATAGTGCATCCGATGTCCTGACCAAATTATGTACTAGGATCTCATGTCTGGACGAACAATGAATGATCTTAACTACCGAGCAATCTGTCCCCAATGCCATATTTAAGTCTCACACTTGCTACTCAGCCCTGAAAAATGTTAAGAAAAAGATAGATTGATTCATCCTGTTTTTACATTTTGCATGTAGCTGTCTTGATTTCTGCATGAATGTCTGAGGGAGTAAATAAAAAAGTTTAAAAGAACCATTGTGCATTGATCTTAGCTGAAAAGTTTTAGTGACTTATGACTTGTCAAATAGAGACAAAAATTCAAGTCTTTAATCACAAAATCAGAGACATACTGGGCCATTTGTATTCATTTCGCACTGAGCAGAAGTTGGACTTATTTCAAGAGGACTTAAGAGAATTACCTTGAAATTACTCCAGTTACCAACAGATTGGAATTGCCAGCAATAATGCAGAACACCCAGCTATCCAAGAACATACAAAGAAATATTTTAGATATCTTGAAATTGTTAATATTATAAAGAATGTAATTGTATAAGGTATCCTATATTTTGAATTGTTAGGTCTAGCCTCTTTGTCTTCTATGGGAGAATTTTTTAGACGTAGAGAAAAAGGAAAGGCTAACTAAGCCTACAAAAGTACTAGTTATGACACCTTTAGATGGTGCCTTAAAATGACCCTACAAAATGGCACATCTGTATGACAATTTTTCTTTAACAAAAATATAAATGTTAATGTTAAAATAGAAAGAAAAAGGAATATAAATTTGCTTTAGGCATAAGTACCAAAACTTTTCTATCATGGGCTACAGAGATGGCTCAGCAGTTAAGATCACTGCCTACTCTTCCATAGGACTTGCAGCACTGGCAACCTTCTGTGACTCCAGACACAGGGATCTCATCACCCTCTATTGACCTCCATGGGCAGTGCAGACATGCATGTAGTCAAAACAGACATACACATGATAACAAATTATACACACACACACACACACACACACACACACACACACACACACATATATATATATATATATATATATATCTATGTATGTATGTTTCCTTAAAACAAGATGACTTAAGATACAGTGCTTCTACATCATCAACCCATAGATTCATAGAACTCTGTGCTAGTAAATTGGAGGGCTGGGAACAAGTACATACTCAATAATATCAGAAGTGATATGGAGACAGTTTCTTCTGGTCAAAAATACTTAAGTGACAGGACCTATGCTATTTAAGATTTGTTAGATTCATGTATCATGTTTAGTTAGCTTCAGGACATTGTTCCTAGATCTTGTAACTTATTTCTATACGAGTGTAAAGTTTAGTTTTGGAAAACTGTCATATTAGGTGAACATAAGATAAATAAATATATGGATATTCCAAAGTATATGTGACAAATACTCATTGCTTGATCACTCCAACAAGAGTGATTTTGAAGGTAAGTCACATAGAGGTTATATCCTTTATGATATAGTTCTGATAACAATATCTTTAATATGTCATGTGTTATGATACCTAAATAGATTAAGATGATTCTCACACCTAGTAAATTTATGAAAATTTGGATACAAAGAACTGATTTTTATAACTTAAAGTAAATCTAGTTAGTATACAAAGGTATGCAATCTCTGGGGGAGATTATCTGTATACTGTTAATCACAGACCTTTATATATTAGAAGATTTGATGCTATAAAATTTTAAAACAAACATTTATGTTTTCTTGACCATGAAACTTACTCAGAACTCTTATTGAAAATTCCATTAAGTTTGCTCACTTAACAATCAGTTAAATATTTCCCTTACAATTCAGATATCCCACTAGCTGTTTTATTAAGAGAATGGCATCCATAAGGAAACAACTCAATCTACATCAAAGAAGGTTTATGGTTAGTGCTTCTCTGCATAGTTCGCAATATCTGATGGCACACTATCATCCTTCTTCCTAATGACAACCCTAGTCAGGAGTATAAGACTGGATATAAGGCTAAGTTCTTCCCTGGAGGAGTGCTTCAACAGACATTTGTTTGGAGAACGGCTTGGGAATCTTTGTTTTTGAGTTGCCAAGACACAGCAGACACTTGGTTACTATGCCACTCACCCAGTGTGTGCCTTATATAATCCCTCCTTTCTACTCTTCTCTCTGTCCTACCACATGCAATCTTCCTTGTTAGCATATCTTGCCTCAATTACAGCTGCTTGTCTTCTTTAGTAACATAGATTACACCTAGACATTTTGCAGGCAATATTATGCAATCTCATTTTGAACTGCTCACTAGTCATACCCTTTCTTGCTTTAATAGTGCTATGAAAGATGAAGAAACATTGCTTTTATACCATTTTGCCACACACATACAGTTTAAAACTGGTCCTAAATTTCATTAAAATTTTCAAAATTTTCACTATTATATTTTTCATTATTTAAAACAACTTCAAATCAAATATATTTCGATCATATTTTTCCCATCTCCCAAGTCCCTCCAGATCCTTTCTTCCCAAACCCAACTTTAAGTCATTTTTCAGAAAATAAACAAAATATCAATACAACAACAAAACTCCACAAAACCAAGAAAACAAAATAAAACCACATCCAAAAAGAAAAACAAAATAAACAAAAATACTATCAAACTAGAACCAAGTAAAAACACTCACACACACACACACACACACACACACACACACACACACACACACACACAAACTGTGGAGTGCCATTACACGTTGGTCACCTACTCCTGAATGTGAGACCTGTCCTGGAGTGCATGATACTCCCAGTGTCACTGTCTTGGAGAAAATTGATTTTCCCTCTCCCAGAAGCTGTAAGTGACAGTTCAGTTGTTAATCTTTACCCTACTGGCTAGGTTTTCATTCATTCATTCATTTTTTAAAAGTACTACAAAATGAAATATAGTAAAACAAAAACTATCACATCAAAGTTGGGCAAGACAAACCAACTAAAGGAAAAGAGCCCAAGAGAAGATACAAGAATCATAGACCCACTTGTTTGCACACTCAGGAATCCTATTAAAATACTAAACTGAAAGCCATAATACATGCACAGAGAACCTAGTGATGATCTTGGCTCACCCTGTACGTGCTTCTTCAGTTTCTATGAGTTTATATGAGCTTTTCTCATATTGATTTAGAAATTTGTTTGCTTAGTGTCTTCCTCTTCGGCTCTTACACTCTTTCTGCCTCCTCTTCTTCAGGGTTCCCCATCGCTGAGGGGAGGGATTTGATGGAGAAATCCTATTTAGGGCTGAGTGTTCCAAGTTTTCTCACTCTCTGCATAATTTCTAGATATGAATCTCTGTATTTGTTCCTACATGCTTCAGGAAGAAGCTTCTATGCTGGTGGCTGAACAGGCACTGAACTATGATAATAGCTGAATATCACTAGGAGTCCTTTCATCACTACATTTTTTGAGATCAGTAATATTTGGTTTTTCCCTGGGTCCCTGGGCTATATAGTCCCAGGTTCTTGGCTACCTAAACTCTCTCAGGGGTGAGTTCCATGTCATTCAGTGGGCCTTAATTCAAATAAGACATTGGTTGGTTACTTCCACAAGCTTTTATGCTATCATTGCTCTAGCAAATCTTGCAGGCAATAAACCTTTGAAGATGAAGTCTTTG
This sequence comes from Peromyscus californicus insignis, assembly GCF_007827085.1. NCBI lineage: Eukaryota > Metazoa > Chordata > Mammalia > Rodentia > Cricetidae > Peromyscus > Peromyscus californicus. Next base: position 48,827,318 of record NW_026294534.1, on the reverse strand, counting down.
TGGCTGGCGTGGTGTTTATGTTTCTGTGTTTTGGAACATTTGGAGTATTTTTCCAGACATTGGAAATTAGTGGTGAAGGCATTGACTCAACATCTCCATTTTTAATAAGTTGTGTAGGTGTTGTCTTCAGGGTTGTTTGGGGATTCCCATAGAGCCTCTCTGGTCATCAACTCAATTAGATGTAACCCAATATAAGTATTGAAAGATTCATTTGGTGACAAGAGATATCCAGTTGACACTCTGTCTCTCCCATTATCTGGATTATTTGGCAAGTTTAGATTGCCTTCATATATGTATATTTTTCTGACTTTTCTACTGTATTTGGTTTCCATACTACATCCTAATTTGCTGTCTCTCCCTCTATTACTTATCACAACTCTCTCTCCACTCCCCATTTGATCCTCTCATTCCAACTCCTCCCCATCTATCAATAACTATCTATTCTATTTCTCTTTCCTACTGAGAACTCTCTGTTACCTCTAGTCCCTTCCTCTATACCAACCTTCTATGGTTCTATGGATTGTAATTTGGTTATCTTTGACTTTACAGATAATCTCCACATATAAGCAAAAACATACCAAATCATCTTTCTGAGTCTGGGATATCTCACTCAGGATGATGTTTTCTAGTTCCATCCATTTGCCTGCAAATTTCATGATTATTTTTAATGCCTGAGAAATACTCCATTGCGTAAATATGCTGCATTCTCTTTATCCATTCTTCTGTTGAGCATCTAGGTTGTTTTCAATTTCTGGCTATTATGACTAGAGTAGAAATGACTAAGAAAGTATCTCTGTAGTAGAATGAAGCATCCTTTGGGTATGTACCCAAGAGCAGTATAGCTGGATTTTGAGATCAGTTAATTTCCATCCTCCTGAGGAAACAGCACACTGATTTCCATAGCGGCTATAGGAGTTTACACTCCCACCAGAAATGTATCAGTGTTTCTCTTATACTGACCATCCTTGTAAAACTGGTCATACATGTTAAAATCTATTACATGAAGGGGGTTGTTAGAGCTTTCCCTTTAAGGCCAACGTCCAACAGCTCATAGGATCTGTGGAAAACCAGTAGGACCTCCAAGATCTTAAAACGGCAAGCAAATATGCTGTTCAAATATATACATACCTGTAGAAGTGAGGACTTTCAGCTGAGGAGTTCTATACTCATGTGTATTCTAACATGTTGGCTTTTATGCTACCTGCTTGCAAATCTGTAAAATTGTAGCCTCAAAAGAATTATATAACTTGGAATTTCTGTTGTCTTTATTTTTGAGACAAAATAACTCATGCACAATGTCAATGAAACCTACATTTCAATATGCACTATCCTTTCCAGTTACATATATAATGGGATGCCTCAATATCGAAGAACATATATTATGTTTCCTAAACAGACCATTAACGCTAGGTACTGTTAATTATTATTCTAGAATGCAGAAAATTCACAATATTGTATACTGACCACATCAGACCATCTACTTAATTAAATCCCAGTGACTTGAAAGTGAGAAAGCAGAGAAGATGACAAATTTGAAAACCCATTGACTTGAAATAACTATGGAGAAAAAAAATGCCTTTTTCCCTAAGTCCACATACTTCTACTTGGACAATGAAAAACACTGCCAAGTTTGCAGAGCTCATGTCTCTAGACTGGCCAACAAAAATCTCAGGTCATCTTTTCAGGGTTATAGTTCTGTGTTTCATGTTCCCAAGATATTCAGACATTCTCCTTTATCTGTTTCCCTCCCCTTTTTTTCTATGCCCAGTTTTGGGTTGAAACTAAGACGGAACCCATCATCATCATTATCTCTCCCTAAATTGCTATTTAAGACATCTGAGATGTACTCTTGTCTCACGTTGATGGTGTTTGGTATTCCCCCTTGGGTGAAATGATCTGATGTAGTATTAAGACTGTCACTAAGAATTGTTCATGTATAATTTATACTCACAATTAAAAAGCATTTTTAACCAAGTGTCACAACACAGTGACAACTAAATTAGACTGTGATTTACATTACCATGTGCCGCCACTTGATTTACTGTCACGCTACAGAAATTGATAAACAGCCCAGATAGAACAAGATGGAGATCTTCATTAAGAAAGTACTCATTCCCAGGTGTGAGTGAGGTGAAAGGTAGTTGGATCCCGTCATTTTCAGTATGATTAGTAACTCATTTTTGTAATTCGTATATCTAGGGCACAGACACATTTCTAGCAATCACCCAGAACTGCTCAAGAAGGGCTGAGAAAATAGTGCACACTTGCCTATTCTGTCCTTTAAATTAAAATAAGGGACCAACTATATAGATCTGAAAAATTTATCCACATCCCTAAATGCTAGAGTTTGAAGATGAAGGATACTCTACCACTGAGCTACATCCTGAAACCTACTAGTATAGATTTTATATCAGCTTGAGTATCTAAGCATACACATGTGTATGTATGTAAATTAATGAAATCAGTGTAAACACATTATAAGTAATAATTTATTTGCAAAATCTTAGTGTCTGTGTATGAGGAAGCCAAGCTATTGAGGTTATTTTTTTTATTTTTTTTTTAGTAAATCAGTACAAATTTAGTAAATAAAACTATGTGCTGAAAAATGATGTTGCTGTTATCAAAAGAACATTTAAATGATGGGTATCCCATAAGATTATATACCATAGTTGAAGAAGTCGTAGTGGCTGCTGCTGCTATATACATACTAGTGTAATGGCACACAGCACATCATACTATTCCTGTCTCTGACCATAATCATGTATACAAACTTCCTGTCTAGTAAGTCATATAAAAATATAGTGCACACAATTAACATACTTTACAAAGTACTTATTAATACCCAACTATTTTACTGGTTTATACACTTACTATATATTATGCTTTCAACCATTAAAGTATTTTAAAAGTACAATGTTAAATAGCCAGCACACATGTATCTCATTCTTTCTCCATTCCTTTCTTTCTTTGTTTCTTGTTGTACTGTTCGTTTATTGGAGACAAGTAATTGCTATGATGTTCCATACAGTCCTCACATCTTATTATCCCAAGTGCTTGGATCAAATGTGTGAACTACCACACCTGAATATTGTATCTGTTTCTTGTAACATTTCCTCTTCCTCTTGATTCAATTTCACATTATCATGTTCTTCATAGCCCATGAACTAATGTTGAGCCTATGTGTACAGTGTTTACTATCTACAGTTGTGCAATTGCTTGTACCCCGCACTCTGATTCAATAACAGACTCATCCAGTTCAGAAATTCCCAACTGGTAAGTGCTCTACACAGCTATGACATTTTTACATTTTCTGTCTAATATTTCTTTGAAATCAAGAGGAGAACTTGATTAAAATATCACAATATTTTTGCCAACAGACCATTTCAAGATGAGTCACAGAAGAATGCCACATTATTTTCACCTGTGGTTGGCATTCTTTTCTACAAATTGGCAAAAAATATTATCTAATATACAGCTGAAATATTAAATAGAAAATATATGGTGACCTTTACAATGAAAGGTGAGGCTTATGTTAAAAGAATAGATTCACACATTCAATAAGCCCATTTTTGAATCACACTAGTTAATTTTTTTCCATTTTCTTAAAGTACGTTTTCATGTACAGACTGGAAATAACAATGGAGATGTTGCTTTTTATTTAGTTTTTTCTTGCTAAGAGTGGTAGTTCATCAGAGTCGGTCTAAATTCTATCCATTTGGAATTTAAGCTTCTTGATTTATTTAGAAATTGATTCTTTTGAAGAAAAATTTACCATGGATAGTGTAAAAAATGGCTCCAGACTGACTATTTCACACCAAATCAGTTTATTATTGGTCGTGCTGGAGCCTTTTCATGGCCTTCCCTGGCCTGGCTGAGGTTTTCCCTTATCTTACATTAGTCAAATCTTGTTGTCCACAGGAACCCTGTCCTCAAGGCACTCAAATCCACCATCAGAGTAGCTAGCACTGCTCGAACTGTGGTACTATAATGATTGTGGTAAAAGGGAAAATTGTTTATAGTAATCAGAGACTTATCAACCACCAAGATAAAATCATCCTAAGATCTAGAGATCTAGGCCTGCGCCTAGTTTGAGGGGGCTCCTTCTGCCTTGAGATTGAGGTGTCTACTCTCATGAGTCCCAGGCCTTCTCATGTTAAAGAATCTCTTAAAATTGGTATTTCTCATGGTAGAGCAACTCCAATAAGCTATCCTGAGATTCCTCTTCCCCTGGTCATTGCCGGTATACCATTTCTTATCTTCTATACTATACTTTTAATTCTGTTTGTTCCACCTTTACATATCTTTAGATGCACAAACACCATCATATTAAAGTTGCCTGAATGACACGCTATTTTAGCATCTATTGTAGTAACAATCTATACAACCCAGAGAGTAGTAGGTTATAGACCAGGACATGGGCTGTACCGTAGAGGGTTTGGTAAATACACTCTCGGAAAGTCCATAGCAAAATTATCACCTAATATGCATTTTTCAGAGTGAATTCCCAGTGTTAACTGTACAGACTGAGACTAGAGGATACTGTTTGTATTGTTCTATCACTCTCCCTGCCTTCTTTTCTTAAGAAAAATTCTATCGCAGAAGCTGGAGCTAAGGTAGCAGCCCACAGAACCTAGTGAAATGCCTGTCCCTTCCCCTACAATGTTGGGATTCACATAGCCACATCGGTCTTCATATAGGAAACTGGGAATCTGAATCAGGGCTCATATTTGTGCAGTAAGAGACATCTTCCCAGCCCCTAATTCCTGATATGTTTACCAGTGGAAATTATAATTACCAGTAATTAATCAAATATTTATGAAAAGCACATTTTCCAGTGTTCATTCAGGAATTTTTCAAATGTTTTGAAAAAAAAAAAAAAACTACAATGTGATTTAATGGAAAGTTGGGTTCATATCCAGCACTACTACATTAAAATTACTGAAGTTAGTGACTTTGTTTGCCTGGAAGCATTTCAAACAATTTTATTCACATTCAAAGTATTTGAAACTTTTTGTTACATTCTGGCTCTGTATATCTTTACAGAGATTTTTTTGCAGTATCAGTGAGCCACAAACCAATTGGAAAAGTAATAAAATTAGAAAAAACAAAACTCTTATCACTTTCCTAGCAGGTAAATAAATCCTTACACAATGTCTCACCGTTTAGGACTACTGATGTGGGTATTGGTAACTTTTTAATTAATTAATTAACTAATTAATTAATTAATTAATTAATTTTCTCAGCCCTATTACAGTTTCCTCTCCCTTCCTCCTCTCCTCTCAGTCTCTCCCAACCTCCTCTCTTCTCACCCACCCTCACATCCACTCCTCCTTTCTAGTCAGAAAAGGGCAGGCCTCCTATATATATATCGACCAGCCATGGTGTATCAAACTGCAGTAAGACTAGGTATCTCCTCTCCTGTTAAGCCTGAAGGAAACAACCCAGTAGGAAGAAAGTGTCTCAAAAGCAGATAAGAGAATCAGAGACAGCCTTTGGAACTTGTCTTTTCAATTGTAGATTTTACCTTGAGAAAACGAAGTTCAGAAACTTATTTCCTTATTCATTAGAAATTAACACATCAATGTGTATTATATAGCAAAATAAAAATTTATTTATTTATTATTTTATTGTGTACAGAATAAAGAAGGAAAGATGAATGCCAAGAATTAAAATTTGAAAGTCATAAAAATGCAACCTGTTGATATTTGCACTTGGTTATATTAAAACCCTCAAAGAGAACTTATCGTGAAAACATGGAACATTCATTATTGCATCAATATCACTAAGATAATTATTTGTCGTGTATTATTTCACTGTCTGTATGGCTTCTTCAATGACTTTTCCATCATCTCTGACTGAAAGGGTTTCCCTGCTATACTTCTCCTCTATCATGTTTTTCCTTATGATAAATCAATGCCAACTTGGTTCTTGCTCTAGGAGAGTATCTGCATCTCAAAGGGGCGAGTGAGAGAAGTCAGGAATACTACTATTGCAGAGAACATAGCTAAGAAAAGCTAACAAACAATGTTTTCCTACCCTCCTATCCCTCTCTACCTCAAATATTCAAGGAAATCATTCTTTGAGACACAGGCAAGAGATTGCAACCAGACCATGTATGTCCCTCCTTTATTCTATTCTTCTGTTTGCTGAAATGGGAGGAGAGGCTATTGGAATTAGAGTTTGCTTCACAATTATAATTGTGACAATAAGTATTTAGAAGTTAGACAATCCATATAAACATCATTGATGATTGCCACTAATTAGTGGAACAGAGATTTGAATATAAACATGAAATTATGCTCAAGAGGAAAAGTATTTTCTCTGATAGCAAGTTTATGATCTTCCATAAAGTGGCTGAGAAAAGTTTTAGATGGATGACTAGATTTGTAAATAAACTACAACACAATTAAAACGTTTTTATAATATCATAATTATAATTCTTTTAGATTGTAATGTTATAGAATATTTATAGAGATAAGTTGGAGAAAAGGATATCCAATTTCATTTACTATGCAAGACTAGAATGAATGTCAAAGATTCAAACTCCAGAGTCAAACAGAAAGACCCAACTGAAGTATGGGAGGACATGAGAAGAAGTTCAGGAAACAGGACAGATGAGTTACATAAAGTAGAAAAATACAGGGAATTATAAAGCACCAAAGAAGAAAGTTTCTCGTTTATTTAGAGAATAAACAAGAGGTGGAAAAACATATTACTTGAAGTATTAAATGGCAGAAAAAGTTTTAAATTTAATTGTTTGTAAATTTACCAGAGCATTACATGTCAGGAGGGTCAATGAATGGTGGATTCCATCACCTTTGTGAATGGATTCATTTCTTGAATGAGACTGGAAGTACAACTGATATTGTGATTGATGATGGGTGCATCACAATTTAACTCCACCTAGAAGGTCACTCCGAAACCAAAGAAGGATGCTTGCTTGGTGGCAATGGGATGTTACGAGCAAAAGAGCTAAGAACACATTGAGAGGAAGAAAGTTAGAAAGACAAGACATTGCAAAGGATCACATTTTATTTTCAGGAAATGGACTTATCTGAGATGCAAATCTATTGAGTCTATCATTAGCACTGTGGCAAGGAATATACCAATGCTTAACAAAGCTAGTCTAGATGTGGGTACTCATCATTGATTGGGAGACTTTAGAACAGAAAGTGGGGAGCATGTTTATAATTAATAAACAGGAACATTTTGCCATGGTTGCTTTAATACCTTATCATTGAGGTAGATGTAATTGCAATTTCTGTCATTGATTACGCCTTCCCAGAATTAGAAGGAGAAGATATTCAGAAAGATGAATTGTATTATGTCAATCTAATTAAAATCAATTAAGATGTTCATAGACTCAGAAGTGAAGGCAGACTTTGATAAGAAAAAGATAGAATCTTGAATCAAACTGAAAAAGAAATAGTTATAGCTTAATAAGATTATATATATAATATATATACACATATGGAAAAAAGAGTAAAAAACAAGGTAAACATTAGAGGAGCCCAGATTTTATTTTGCCTAGTCATATTGTTAACTATTACAATTCTAAGAGGCTGTTAAGGGATAGAAATCATACATTGAAGCCTCTCTATCTGTGCATAGATTAGCAAATGTCAGAAAAGCAGCAACTAGGCATTGTGATAAAATATTCCTCAATGTGATTATGTCTTTACCTTAAAATGAGACTTGTAAATGATCATTTTACTTTTGTTTCCATCACATTTATCCAATATTATGAGTAAATGTAATGTTCTTAGTCTGCTCTGTGTTTGAATATTATGCTACATTATACTTGGCACAACCTGAAAATATAATGTAACTGAAAACAGGAGAAAAAAATCCTTGAGGAGAGAGATTGTCAATATGATTTTGCAAGTGTTTGGCTCCAAGATTTGTGCTAAAAATGTGGGACTGTAAGGGGTAGGGAAGTTATCAATTAGAAATCAATCACCTTGGCAGAGTCCAAGGATGTATGTATATATAATCATATAAAATACTGAAATATTTAACTACTTATTAGAAAATTGAATGAGTGATTATATCCATAAAATTTAAACTATACTACTTGGTTGGCACATATTGAAACAATAGCCAGAGTATCAAAAGCAGAGCATGACTGTGTTTCCCCCTTGGGTATGATTTGTAAGATAGAGATAACGGCTGGGCAGTGATTGTAGCTCAGTTGGTAGAACACATGCCAACCATTCATGAAGCCCTGCACTCGACCCCAAGCATCTGACAGTAGTACTAAGTCGTCATTTAAGTACTAGGGCAGACAGAGAAATGAAGAGCAGAAGTTCAAGTCGACCCTCTGTTACCTAGGAACTCAGTGAGCTCCAGAGAACCCTGGACTACAGGAAATCCTGTCTCACAAAACAAACAAAAATATATGTTAAATTTTGTCTGATATGACCCCAAAAAGAGAAATAAATGAGAGACTCTTCAGGAAACAGTTCTTCCCTAGAATTCTTGTCCCATTCTCTTCCACTTATACCATGACACTATTTCTTTTCTGCCTTTTGATTTAACTTCACTCTCTCTCTCTTTATTGTGTGACAATAGTCTACATTCTTCTTTCTTTTCACCCACTTGAATAAAAATGTGTTTTGAGGTTTTTCTCCACACTTAGGTAAACTTGTCACATATGACAAAGTAGAGTAAGCACAAAATAAATGAAAGGAAATAAACTATAGTGGGTGATTATTTTTTTAAAAAAATGTATGCTTGTTGCATTCATGAACTCATAGCAACTGTTGGTAATTTCAGAAGTCCTGAATGGGATCAACCTAATACATTTCTAACATGGTTGGGAGGGGTTCACACAACCCTTCCTCTTATGAGGGGCCAATTGACAATTGATGGCAGCTTGGGATGAAAGAATGTGATCTAATAACGGTCATGCTCCAGTGGATGACCACATCCCATGCTCATGTTGGCGGCTCTAAATGGACATAGTGGAGGAATATTAAAAGTTGGCGTAATCATGAATTTGGTCAGAAGACTGCTGGGGGCACCCCGGAGTCAGAGGGCATAAATAGAAGATTGGTATGATCGTAATACATTGCACACATACATGAAATTCTCAGAGAATAAATGAAAATGGTTTAAAAGATGAAACAAAATCATAGTTATATATAAAATATCTATGTCTTTACTCTTTGAAGACAAAATTATGGCTCATAAAATGTGTTTTAGGAAATGTTAATTTTGAAATCAACAAAATGCTCAGTAAATGAACACAGGCATTGAAGGAGCTGTGAGAATCTTGCATAATCAACTGTTAACAGATCAAGTTATAAGGTCACACACACACACACACACACACACACACACACACAAAACACACACACAAAACACACACGTGCATGCAATATAGCTAATGAAAAGGATGGAAAAGTTATCTATGTAAATATTAATTATCTTGACCCAGTCACTATTTCTTTATTTTTAATAAATTAATCAAGAAAGGTCTTATCAACATTGGGAAATTAATGTATGTGCATTTTATGAGTAACAATCTAAACTGCCATGATTTCCTAGTTACATGTAGTCATTGCAAAGTAACACATATAATATAACCATGTTTCACTGGAAAATCTTATTATTAATTACTAGGATGATATCCCAAATTAACATTTACCTCCTTAATCTTTTAAAAGTCAGAGTATCCAGTGATTTTTGTCAGTGCTATAAGAAATTTCAGACATCCAAAATTTCACTTAGTCATTTTTGAGTTTCCTAGTCAGTGATGGTCCTACAAATTGTGCTCAGTACATCGTTTTGATATACTCGAGTGAAGCTACAATTTAAGATCCTCTAATACCTCTGTCTCTGTTGTTCCATTATTTAGTGAGCAGTGCCACTCAGCAACAATGCACTAATCTCAAGGAGAACATATCAGGTTGCCTTCAGTTTTATGGGGGAATCCAAAACTAATCCCTTATAGTTGTCCTAAAGAAATGAGAAACCTAAATAAAAAATATGATGAGAAAGCAAGTAAGTTTAAAGCAAGGACATACATGTGTGCTGATTCAGCTCACAATATTGCCTTGCTATTTGATTTGTCCTGGTAAAGGAATAAAGCCATGAGGCATTCAAAACATACTTCTTGTCAAGATCAGCAACATCTGTGGACATGATATTTTACTCCATAGTGTTCTCATAATACACAAATAGATAGGGTATTCAATTGCAAGTGGTCATCCTTAAACACACATTCATATTAGCAGTACTGAATTGACTCAGCAGGATGTATTCATATGCACGTGTGTGTGTGTGTGTGTGTGTGTGTGTGTGTGTGTGTGTGTGTGGTTGTGTGTGTGTGTGTGTGTGTATATAAAACTATAATAATTAAAGAGGATGAGGTCATGAAGTTGAGGATGAGTGTGAGTATCAGGAGGACTTGGAGAAGGAGGAGTATGGTGTGGAAATGATGCAAATACAGAACACATATAAGAATTTCACAAATGATAATAAAATTTAAAATGATACTTGAACCATCTTAGTCTGGATAATTTAATAGTGTTTATAAAAAGATTTTAATAAGAGCATAAATATATACATTCAAAAATATTTTAATTTTGGTATATTTTATTGTTAAATATAAAAAAGTAATATATCCCTTTAATTAAGTCAGAACTATTAGTCACCTAAGAATAGATTATTGAAAATTTGTTTGCTAGCTGTATTAATTTTACCTTAGATCCTTATGCATAATTTTTGAAGACACTAGTACTCTATTTAAGAATGTCTTTTTCATGGAGCTATGAAAAACTAAACATATCATACTGTGTTAATTGATACAAAATTCACAATGGAACATTAAGGATAATATTGATTTTTTTCTCCTAAAATAGTAAAGCATATGCTTTAAACATACAGTTTAAATCCTTACAAATGCTTCTTTTAGTAAGACAATACTTGGGTTGTTGAATTTATGTTACACTAGTAGTGTGATTTGGGGCATTTCTTTTCATTAAAATGATCTCAAAATAATTTCTACAGTAATATAGGGAGAAACATTTTCATTTGAGTGCATTGCCATACGTCATCCTTTGGTTATAAAAAGTCCATTACCAAGCTCAAAGTAGGTCTTAGAAGTTGATAGAGAATTAGCTACATTTGTTTGTGTGGAATTGAAACTCAGATGCATCAAGAAACCAGAAAACAGTGTCCCTACCTGGGTGCTAACACCCTGGAGAAGAAGTGCTGATGGCCGTCCTGTACCAACAACACAGGCAGCAGAAAAGCCTTGCATGTGTGCATTGTGATGGTCTTGTTGATTTTTGAGATAGTAATTGAATAATATTTTCCCTTTCCTTTTTCTTCCTCCAAGTCCCCACTAACCCCTTCTTTCTTTGCTTCAAATTCATGGCTCCTTTTGAAATCCATTGATATTCCATGCATGTATGTATTTGTATATATGTATATGTTCCTAACTATACCATGTTGAATCCATGTGTGTGTGTGTGTGTGTGTGTGTGTGTGTGTATGTTTTCAGGGCAGACTGCTTATTACTGGGCAACCAATTGCTGTGCCCTTTCCTGGGGAGGATTACTTTTCCTGATTCACTTTTACTCAGCTGCTTTTAGTTCTTTCTGTAGGGTTGAAACTTCATGCTCCTTCCCTTTCCAGTTTAGCATGTTCTTTTGCCCCCCACCTCCTTGTTGGTATCAGTTCATGTTTGGTGTTTGAGAAGTGATTGATTTTATAGTGTAGCAAGTAAAGAAATCTTGAACTGAAACACTATGTCAATCCTTTTGACACCCATCATTATGTTTTCCCGATCTTACAAATACATCTGGACACTCAAAGCTACTTAATTTGAGTAATGACAAAAGCAATGCCAAACAGTGTGCATTTTAATATGGCATTGTCTAGTTGCGTCTGGATCAAACTATTTGTATTACAATAGACAATAGCTTTTAGAAATTATAACAAAGAGTAACAACTATTTCAGAGTAAGGATGAGAGGGAAAAGGTAACTATACCAAAAGTAGAAGATGGAGTTTAGCTCTCCAGACATATGCAGCCACTGCTATAACCAAAACAGGATCTTTGCAGAGATGTTAAGCGGTGATTCAGCATTTCTAGCTTACGAGAGTCAACTATTTGAATGCTGCATACTATGTTTGAAAAAGTGTGGATTCAGTACACTAAAAAAGCTGATGAGATGACAGTCCTCTTCATTAGCACTCCCTTTTCTTTTTTTTTTTTTTTTTTTTTTTTTTTTTGGTTTTTCGAGACAGGGTTTCTCTGTGTAGTTTTGCGCCTTTCCTGAACTCACTTGGTAGTCCAGGCTGGCCTCGAACTCACAGAGATCCGCCTGGCTCTGCCTCCCGAGTGCTGGGATTAAAGGCGTGCACCACCACCGCCCGGCAGCACTCCCTTTTCTATCTGAGGAGTTGTCTTACTAAATAAATGGTTTGGCTTTTGGCCCCTTGGAGAGTCTGTGGGACTCCTAACAGTGAGAGTGGGGTTGTGTATGATTTCCTGCCAATTCTGTGTGAAGTTTCTGCCTTGGGAATGGAAAAATGGACCCACAGTCTGCCGGTTGAATGGAACATTCAGTGCCAAATAACCAGTAACAGTATGAAACTGGGAAGCTTATTTTAATTACACAGTAAAATGTAAGATAACTGATCTGAATGTGAAATCTTGGTCCAGAGTTGGTGGATCTATCTTGGAGATGTTACGGGGCCTGATAGTGGAGGTGGGTCCATAGGATGTGCTTTTTGATAGTTGTAAACTGGGCTTGACTCCCATCTGTACTCTGCTTCCTGACACAGATGCCAAGTGAGGAACTTAGCCCCAGGCTCCCCCAATCAAGACTAGAGTCACTGTGAATTGTCTTCCTCACTGTGTTGGACTGCAGCTATATGAAAAGATAAACCTTGTCCTCTTTTCAGGTGTTTCTGCCAGGTGTTTTTAATCACAGTAATGAGACATGTAACATATACATCCATATATCCATTCATGTGTTTAATACTAAATTTAATTTCATAATAAAATTACAAGTACGTATTTGTCAATGAAACAACAACTTACATTTCTAGGATATCTATGGATATTAATCTTATAACAACATAAATATTTTTATGTAAGATATGGGAAAATTTTATATGAAACAATTTACTAAATCATTATATGATTTAAAATACCACTGTCACACTTCAAAGAAACTACAGAAATTACAGCACAAAGTTAATTTTTGGTAAAATGCTTTAAACCCATTTACTTTCCGGGTCTATTCAAAGTTAAGAAAAAAGGTCTGATGTGATGATGCACTGGGCGTGGTGGGGGATCGCTTTCCCTGCAAGCCTGATGATCTTAAATGAATCTCCAGTCTCCATGGTAAAAGAACCAACCTCCACTTGCAAACCACTGTCCAGGTACACCCATACTCGCAGGAACACAGGCATCACACATACATACACACTGTAATAATAATAAAAACATTTAGACCCAAAAAATTTCCACTATGTAGACTTTCTCAATTTCTTTTAGATTTATGTGCAGGAACCCAAGTGGCTTCAATTGTGATCTCAAATCACCTCAGTCCAGTTTTGACAATTTTAGATAGTTACTCTACAAATTTTTGCATAGTCTAAACCTGCCTTTTATTTTAAACTTATAACTGAAATCTGGGTATAGGCTCTCTAATCATTTTAGCACACATTTAAAATAATTTGATATGCATATTTTAATTAATATTCCTGTCTATATGTCTAGACACATATATTGAATGTTACTTATTCTTAAAGAACAGTTGATATGATATTAATATCTCACCATACTATGATTGGATTTATTGAAAGCCAACACAAGTCATTGTCAAAGACTTCAGAGTATGAAAAGATAGATTCCAGCTTGCCTTAAAATCAAGTTACTGCAAATATAACTGTAAATGTTCCTTTTTTTTTTCATTTTATTGAAAATAGTTTTTATTTTCTCACATAGTATCTTCTGATTAGGATTTCCTGTCTCCTCATATTTCCTCCCCATCTCCCCTCCCGTCTGGATCTATGCCCTTTCTATCTCTCACTAGAAAACAAAGAGGCTTCCAAACAGCCAGCTCATGCACCAAGGACAGGTCCCGGTCCCACTGCCTGGATGCCTCCCAAACAGTTCAAGCTAATCAGCTGCCTCACTTTTCCAGAGGGCCTGATCCAGCTGGGGGCTCCTCAGCTATTGGTTCATAGTTCATGTGTTTCCATTAGTTTGACTATTTGTCCCTGTGCTTTATCCAATCATGGTCTCAACAATTCTCGCTCATACAATCAGTCCTCTTTCTCACCAATTGGATTCCTGGAGCTCCACCTGGGGCGTGGCCATGGATCTCTGCATCTGCTTCCATCAGTCATTGGATGAGAGTTCTAGCATGACCGTTAGGGTGTTTGGCTATCCAGATCACCAGAGTAGGTCAGATCGGGCTTTCTCTCGACCATTGCCAGTAGTCTATTGTGGAGGTATCTTTGTGGATTTCTGGGGACCTCTCTAGCACTTGGCTTCTTCCTATTTCCATGTGGTCTTCATTTATCATGGTCTTTTTCCTTGTTCTCCCTCTCTGTTCTTGATCCAGCTGGGATCTCCTACTCCCCTAAGCTCTCTTTCCCTCGACCCTTGCCCTTCATTACTATGCAGGGACACTTTGTTCAGCCTGGGAGGAGGGGACTGGACCTGCCCTGAATCTACCAGGTTGAGCTGAATCCCCAGGGGAGTCCTTGCCCTGGAGGAGATGGGACTGGAGGGTGGGATGGGGAGAGGGTGGGGGGGTGCGGGAGGAGGGAAGACAGGGGAATCTGTAGTTAAAGTTTTCCTACCTGGCCCACACTCAGGACAAATCTCTCTCACCTGCCAGTCCCACAGTTGCTCAGACCCAACCAAGTAAACACAGAGACTTATACTGGTTACAAACTGTATGGCTGTGGCAGGCTTCTTGCTAACTGTTCTTACAGCTTAAATTAATCCATTTCCATTAATCTATACCTTGCCACATGGCTCATGGCTTACCAGCATCTTCACATGCTGTTTGTCATCATGGCGGCTGGCAGTGTGTCTCTCTGACTCAGCCTTCCACTTCCCAGCTTTATTCTCCTCCTTGTCCCGCCTATACTTCCTGCCTAGCCAATGGCCAATCAGTGTTTTATTTATTGACTAATCAGCAACACATTTGCCATACAGACCATCCCACAGCACTTCCCCCCCTTTTTTTTTCAAAAAGGAATGTTTTAACCTTAACAAAGTAAAATTACATATAATTAGGGAATTTGAGAATAGCTTCTCTTACTACTTCCTGCTGGAGTGATCACTGTATCTTATGGGGACACAAAGAAAATTTTAGGATCATGGAATAGTCCATGAGGCTGTATTGTCTGAGCCAGTTGCCTTCAAACCATTCTGGATGTTGGGTCATCTGTGCCATGGTGTCATCGGAGACCTTTCAGGGGGTCTTGGCTGGTCAAACCTGATATATCTTAATCTTGAACAAATCCATAGCCTTTGGCTTTCTGTGGGAACAAAAGCAGAGACTCTTTTCCAAAGCAACATATCCTTATATCCAAATTTTAAAGTCAAGGTATCTTTAAAATATACATATTGGCATAACTCAACAGCTTTTACAATCAAATGTTTTTCTGCAGTTAAAAATCCCAAAGACAACACAATCCAGATTCTCTGTGTAATATTCATCTTCACATGGCTTAATTTTTATATTAATTTTACTGTCTCTTTAAAGACTTTATTTTTTAAAACTATGTATTTGTTTCTATAACTGTATATATCACCTTTTTTGTCTCTTTCAAGCCTACGTATATTTTACACACATTGTAAACTATTACATCTGAATCTGTCTTATTGTGAATCTATTGCTTTAAACTGCAGCAGCTGTGGCTGCTGGCTCCGCCCACCTCAGCTTCCCAACATGGCATTTTCCACCAGCTCTGGGAGCTATCGTGGGTTTCTATGCTTTTATCCAAGCAGCGTGTAGCCCAGAAACCTCTTTTTTTTTGTTTTGTACTAGCAAAGTCTAAATCCACTATGCAGCTTAATGTGCCACTTGCAGAGGCCTCATTCCCGCCATACGGCAGGTCGAGTGAGCATGCTAGGAACCCACCAGTAGCTCAAACCGACAGCTGCCGCTCATTTGAGAGAGACAATTAGGAACTGTTTTTAGCTCCATTTTAGAATCTTTTTTTCTCAGTTTTTAGGTGGAAACTCTTGCCACCATGTTGGACGCCATCTGTAGCTAAAGTTTTCCTACCTGGCCCACACTCAGGACAAATTTCTCTCACCTGCCAGTCCCACAGCTGCTCAGACCCAACCAAGTAAACACAGAGACTTATACTGGTTACAAACTGTATGGCTGTGGCAGGCTTCTTGCTAACTGTTCTTATAGCTTAAATTAATCCATTTCCATTAATCTATACCTTGCCACATGGCTCGTGGCTTACTGGCATCTTCACATGCTGTTTGTCATCATGGCGGCTGGCAGTGTCTCTCTGACTCAGCCTTCCACTTCCCAGCTTTATTCTCCTCCTTGTCCCGCCTATACTTCCTGCCTAGCCAATGGCCAATCAGTGCTTTATTTATTGACTAATCAGCAACAAATTTGACATACAGGCCATCCCACAGCAGGAATCCATGGCTGATATGTAAAATTAAATTATAAAATAAAAAAATACAATAAAAAAGAAAACAAAGAGGCTTCTTAGGAATAATAATAATAGAATAAAACAAAACAAACCCATCAGAATAGGATAAAACAAACAGAAGGAAGAGTCCAAGGGAAGACACAGAAACAGATAAATTTCTCATTTGTACACTCAGAAATCCTATAAAAAGACCAAAGTAGTAGAAATGATACATATATATTAAAAGGACCTGTATAGCAAAAAGAGAGAAAATATAAATTAAACAAAAATAAATAAATAAATTCAGATAGTGCCTAGCCTTCACCCCTACATACTAGCGTCTTTGATACTGGAAGGTACTTTGCACAATACCAAAAGAAAACCATAAACACCACACAGCTACAAATTCTTTGATCTACATTGGTGGCCTGCCTACAAGATATGCTAGTACGATGGTAGTACAAATCTTGTGGGAGTGACCAACCAATATCTGATTTGACCTAAAGCCCACTCCACAAGATGGAACCATAGAACCCATACATGACACTGCTCAAGTGACCAAGAACCTGAAACTAGATAGCCCAAGGACCTAGGGGACTTACTGTTAAAAAATAATAATACCAGTAACAACAAAACAATAACAACAATGACAAACCCATGGCAATAAAATGACTACTAATAACATTCTGCTAAACTCAGATCAGTGTCTTGCTCAGCTATCATTGGAGAAATGTCCCCTTGCAGCTGATGGGAACAAATACAAAAACACACAGCCAGACATTATGCAGAGAATAAGCGACCTGCAACACTCTGCACTTAATGGCATATTCCTATCAATTTTCTCCCCTCAGAGACCAGGGAACCCTGTGGTAGAGGAAGTAGAAAGATTGTATGATCCAGAGGGAATGAAGGACACCAAGAAAGCAAGGCCCTCTAAATCAACATGGTCAATGCACATATGAACTCATAAGCATTTGGACAAAGGAGCATACACAGGGTCTGCACAGATGTACATGGCCTGCATAGGTCTACACCAGCTGGGATCCTAGAGCTGAAAGGAGAAATGGGCACAAGCCCCTATCTTAACCTAGAAGCTATTTTCTGTTCATTACCACTTGCAAATGATAGTTTTGTTTTTTCTAATGGGGGTCACTGGGGAAAAATTGTTTTTTGGGGTAGGCTGTGTGCCCAGCAGTAGATGGTCAACAGAAAATGATGGCATATTTGGAGGTTCCTTTTCTCATAATTTTGTAGCAAGACTTTACCTTTTTTCTTATTTTCTAACTTACATTTATAGTTTCTGGTTGGACCCTGTGGTGGTTTGAAAGAAAAAAAACAGCTATCAAAGGCAGTGACATTATTAGGAGGTGTGGCTTTGTTGAAGTAGGTGTGGCCTTGTTGGAAGAAGTGTGTCACTGTGGCAGTGGGCTTTGAGGTCCCCTATTCTCAAGCTACACCTTGTATCGCAGTCCACTTCCTGTTGCCTGCAAGATGTGGGACTCTCAGCTACTTCTCCAGGACCATGTCTGCCTACATGCCACCATGACCCACCATGATGATAATGAACTGAACCTCTGAACTGCAAGTGAGCCACTCCAATTGAATGTTTTCCATCCTAAGAGTGGCAATGGTCATGATGTCTCTTCACAGTTACAGAAACTCTAAGACAGGCCCATATAAATAAATGCATCCAGCTATGTACAACCGTGAACACTTGACTAATGTTGATGCCCCTCATTTACTCTTTGCCTCCTTGGTGTGGCTGACCTCTACACAGGATTGGATTTGGGACACAGAAATAATCCTGCCATCTCTGAATACTTGATACTGAACATAGTAAAAGGAGAGGGAGTTATACAGAATCTTTATATTTTCTTTACATTCAACTTGATTTTAAATAAGCATTTCGACAAAAACTTGAGCATTTAACTGATACTCATAGATATATATAACTTACACCTAAACACATTTTATATTAATCTTTTCGTACATACACACACACACACACATTTTATATATATATATATATATATATATATATATATATATATATATATATATATGTAACTTGTTAATTTTTAACATGTGTAACAGAAATTTGTTAAAGGGAATAAAGATTTTTCAAGACAAAAGGAAACTTAAATATTACTACTTTATTTTTTTCTAATTTAGTGTCTGAAGAACTACCATTTCTGCATAATCTAAAAGTATCATAACTATCCTTCAACATAAATACTGAAGATGAGTACCGCAAGGTTCAGATTCTACTAGTACCCAAAATAACTTCACTGCTTGGCTTTCAGACAATTTTTATTTCTATAAAGTCTTTTATTCCTGTGTCCAGATGAAAATGGTGTATCTGTTGTTTAAAAATAGGAATGTGGGAATAAGAAACGAAGTAAATTAACAACTCCCTCTTAGAAGATTGTTATATAAAAATAAATATATAACACAAAGAATCATATGGTGGCTATTAAGATTTTTAGGTTCATATATTACATCATTTTTTCAAAGAAGCCACACTATCAATTAAATACTTCATATAGTTACTATAAATATCTTAGGAAAAGTATCAGGGTAGGTATTGAAATGAAGCAAAGAATTAGTAGATCTATCTGTATTTTGATTTCTTTCATATGAACTCTGCTACATTTTCAGTTATAATTACAATCTTTCTCATGACAGAGTAAAGAGGAACCCATCATTTCACTTTGGAAATGCTACTTGTTACAGAGAGTAACTTCAAAGCCTGATACATTCTTTCATCTAAACTGTTGGAAATGTACTGGAATCAATCATTCTCCTTGGATGATGAAAGCATCAGGACGACAGGTGCTCGAACACATAAGTTTGACTTGTACCCTGACTTTTATCTTATTACATTTTTCCTGTGTTTTGTACTCCTGACTCTTTCAATATTTTACACACAGAACTTAATCCTCAAACTTTTCGGTAAATGAATTGCTCCATCCTTCTGCATATGCACTTTAACGGTATTCTTATGTCTAAAATTTTCACTGGAATCTTCTTTTGGTAGTAGTAAACTGATGTTAATTTTTCTTTCACATACAGTGAATTATGTCTTCTGGGTGTACTATTCCCTTTCTCTTGTTTCTCATCTCCCTTCTTTGGTGTAAATAATACTTTTGTAACAGATCCACAGTTTCTTGGATGCTCCTCCACAATCCTGGGCCTTCCAGGCTCTCTAAAATAAGAGCCAAAAGAAAAAAAAAAAACAGGAATAAAATTAAACATAAATTTACTTAAGGCTCAAGTGAAGAAAAACACCTTTCTATTACCTTCCCAGTGAGAGTTTGAAAATCTTATTAGCTGACTTGGTGTAGTAAAGGCTTCCTGAGGAGATGTCTCAAAAGTGAATGCTTGTATGGAACCCATTAAATTGAGTTCTCTACCTACTGAAGGATCAAGATTGAGGAGCATTAACAGTTTATAAAGATGTAACAGTGATATACTTAAGCAAAATTAGAGTGTTCAGAAAATGTCTACTTATTCTATTTTTCTTCCTTGGCATTTCTTAATTATCCTTGCTGACTTTCACTACCAGTAGCATGTCTTTGGTGTTCTGTAGGAACTAGAGACAAAATGTAGGGAAAAAAGATTTAAAAAAGATAAAAGATTAGATAGATAATTCAGGGGTTTAGAGCACTTGCTGCTCTTCCAGACGACCCAGGTTCAATTACAAACACTTCAATGGTGGCTCAACACCATCTGTAATGAAGTTCTAGAGGGTCCAACACCCACCTCTGGCCACCAGAAATTAATTATACATAAACATAAGAAACATATTAGAACAACATGCTAGGCCTGTAAAAGTCCTGAATAAATGTTTGTGTATTTAATTCAATGTTATAATGAGACAATAAAATACTAGAATTCATGGCAACTTACTTTAAAATCCATTAAACTAATCAATAATGTAATGAACTCCCTATCAGTTTAGAGAGAGAGAGAGAGAAATAAATGGAGGAGGGAAAAAGATAATGTTGTGATCATTTTATTTCAAATGAATAGTGGTGTTAAAATTCTTTGTAATTTGTGTTGCTTTCCAAATGCCTACATTGTTTCATACTGCAACATTTACTATCCATGCCACTTCTTTGATAATAAATTATAATTTCAAAGTGCACATTTCTTTTTGTCATGAACATGTTGTATTATAGCAATTACGCATGACATATTGGTGCACATTGATTCTTTTCTCCCTTTGGGGCTAAGTAAGTTACTTACTTTATGATGAGTTTAAGAAATTTCCATTTCAAAATAAAAAATAAAATAAAATATATTTAGGCCAATATCCTAGCTTTCCTTTAACATTAAAAATAATATTATTTAATAACTACATATATTTTAATATAATTTTAATAATTAATAATACATTTAAATTTCATTAAAATAATTTTTGATAAAATATATTCTACTACTGACCCATTTTAATTGCTAGCATTTTATCAACCTATTCTTTAAAAAATATTTTTATTAATTCTTTAAGAATTTCATATCTGCATATAATCTATTTTCTATAATTTCATAAAAGCTTACATGTAATTTAATCAAATTTACATCCCACTTTTTGTTACATTTCTCAGATTAACCTTCCCCTCTCTCCCAACATCTTAAACTTTATTCTTGTAATTTTTTTACACTGTTTCCATTCTATTTTGAGATGATAATATGATTGCATCAAACCTTCCTCCAGACTCTCATATACCCTTGCATGATCTTTTCCAAGCTCACAGCATGTTTTTTCTTAAATATGTAGGTACAATCCTCTCAATATACATATAGATCTCCCATTTCAATTGATCACATTCACAGTAGTACTTCATTCTCTACACAGTGAGTCTTGCATCAATCACTATCCTCTGCACAGAGACACAGCTGTGATGAGGCCCGAGATCTGCACTTAGCTGTGTGTATGGAGATATGGATTTAGAGAGCAGTTGGATATCATTTCCATTTAGCAAAACAATAGGAGTAGGTTCATACTTTAGGCCCAGGAGCTACCCAGTCATGAGTTCTTAGCCATATTTGCAGTAGCAGGCATTTCTTCTGTGGAGCTGGCCTTAAATCCGATCAGATTTACGTCACCAAACTCCCAGATCCAGAACCTATCTCCTTACCCCTGCTTACTTTATTTCTGTTGTTCTTGTTGTTGTTTGTTTTATAGTATATCCAATGTAATAAACAAGAAAGCAAATGTTTGCTACTAGAAACTGATTGTATTCACCTTTGAAAACACAGACTATACAAGTTTGGGCTAGTAAAAATGTGTATCTTTAATTATGCCCATTTAGAAAGCCATACATTAGAAAGCACATTACATCACCTTCTTACCTGTGATCATTTGATCATCTCCACATAATTATTTTCCAAATACAGTGCTACCTATTTTTTAATGTCTTAAATTGAATTTTGCACCCAAATTCATTTTCTCTGATCACACCATAAAAATTAGAAGCTACCAGACTAAATCAATCTCCTCCAATCCATACAGAGACCATTTTGCTGAGAATTGATAAAATATAATTCAGCTAACTGAAGGATACTTATAAACATTGGTATCTGTTCATTTGCAATTCTTTTTTTATCTTCTTCTGTTACCTTCCTTTACTCTTTATCCTCTTTTTAAATGTTGAATACTTAAACAATTATATATTCTTTTATCACCTTTAAAAAGATGAGTGCTACTAGATAAAATAGTAAAAACATATTTCATATTTTATTTTTTATCTCATCCACTAAACCATTATATTTATTAACCTCAAAAGTTATAATTGCTTATTTGTTAAAATTATGAGTTCTCTAAAAAATTTGATAGATATTTTTATACTTACTAGAGCAAAAACATAAAAATTACACAAATATAAAGTATACATCTAAACTATATATAGTGTATATCTGAGAAGAAAGAAGGTAAAACACATATATTAAGCATAGCAAATATATATAAGTAGATATGGTGAAATCAGAACTGAGTTGTAAGAGCAGTGCTTTTACATGAATTCCTTTGCTGGGCTGTTGCTTAAAATGAGGTTAGCCTTGCAACTCTAAAGAGTGTACTATGGTACCATGTCAATAAAATACTGTTGTTCCTGTGCTGATATCTGAGAAAAGCCTGCATTACAGGTAGAAGCAGTGGCCTTGGAGCTGTCTCTTCTGATATTACCTTGGTTTGAAAGGCTGACTGGAAGTTATAACTCTTGGTCTTTACCCTTTAACCAGCACAGTAACAGATCTTCCATTGTTCACTTCCAATTATTCTTAATTTTGCTTCTGGATGAAGTTTAAGAAACAATGATAGCGCAAGAGCTAGCATGTTCAAGTGAATTTAAAGGAAATTTTTATTTTCTTATCCAATTTCACAAAAATATATGACTCTAAAGGGATGCAAATGCAGTCAGTTGAAGGAGTTTAAGGAAGTGTTCTTTATAAGAAATAAATGGATCAAAACTGTTGGTTGTTGATGAGTCTTACTTCTTTAATATTTTTATGCCAGAAATAATTGTGCTTAGAATATTGAAGTGGAGAGATGAGGCAAAAAAAAGATCATACACCTATATTCAAGAATAAAGAGGAAGACCATGGGCTGTCTTCTTAGGTTTATATAGTTTATAGATTATGTAGATAGTAACGAATAAAATAATAAATAAAAATAATTTTTTCAGTGAATCAGAGAATTGTGATTGCAAGGAGAACTAAAGTTTGATTAGCAGGTGAAATTTGTACCCAAAATTTAGGAAGAAGTATGTTAGGTTCCTTATAGATACAAGAGCTTAGAGGTTGGCTGTGGCTTGGGACATCTGGGAAGGAGCAAAGAGGCATCAGGTGAAGAAGTGGCAATACAGAGAATTTAAAACTTCACAGAAAACATCTCACATTGTTAAGGCAGTTATTTAGATATTTGCCATCTCAGTATTTAGATATTGAGTTCCAAAGAAGCATAACTGAGTGTAGTTCATATTTGTACCAATAAAGTACAGTGTACCATCTGTTTCATGAGAAATATTCAGTTGATCCAACCTTTGAGTTAGGTCTAGAAATGTATGGATTTCGATGTTTAGTTGAGTGACAGGTAAAAGCAAAGTGTGCCTGCTACTAAAGAATCTGTTTTATTGACAGGAGCACTGTATTAAATACTTGAGGTTGAGCTGTGCGTGGTGGTGCACAACTTTAATCCTAGCACTCAGGAGGCAGAGGCAAGCAGATCTCTGGGGATTCGAGGCCTCCCTGGTCTACACAGTGAGTTTACAGGTCAACAAGAACTACATAATGAGAACCTGTCTCAAAAATGCAAAACAAACAATAAATTAATTAATTAAACAGTTAAGTCTGTTGAAACTGTTACCATAAAAATAGGACTGCAAGCTGGTGGTGGTGGTGCATGCCTTTAATTCCAGTTCTTGGGAGGCAAAGGCAGGCAGATCTCTGTGAGTTCAAGGCCAGTGTGGTCTACAAAGAGAGTTCCAGGATGGCCAGGACTGTGACACAGAGAAACCCTGTGCCAAAAAACACAAAAAAGTAGGAGTGCCAATATCAGCACAGCTGTCCTCTTCCCCAAAACTCTCATGTTAAGTCCATGCCCTGTGCCTCTGGGTTCTCTGGTGTGGGGTTTTGTACCCACCTTTGTTGCAATGACTCCCCTTCTTTCTGTATCTCTCTTCCGTGTGTCTGTTTCCTCAAGTTCTCTTTGTATTTTTATTGTTTTAAATTTTATTTATTTATTTTAAGGTACATTAATTAAAATATAATTACATCACTTAATTGTTCACTTTCCTCCAACTTCTCCTATGTCCCTTTCCCCAAAACTCTCCTAGGTCCTCTCCTCACTCCCGTTCATATTGATGGTTTAGTTTTGTTATTGATTAATGTCATTATCTATGCATACATATTTACAGAGAGAGAGAGAGAGAATGCAACCTGTCAATTTTTCTTTTTAGGTGTATGATTTCAGGGATGGCCACTTTGTATTGAATAACAATAGTTAGAGATTAATCCCTGAGAAAGATTAATCTACCATTAACAGCAGTCATTAGTTGCTTGTCATTTTTTTGTTTTTGTTTGTTCATTTGTCTAGAAGTGGGACCCTGTGTGATATTCTTCCTAGTGTGCTGGTATGACTACTGATTTTGTCATTGTTCAGGACTTGTTTATTCAACTATTTCTAGAAAACAAAATCACACAGCTAACTTTCTAGTCCAACAATTGACAAGTAGGGATTCATAAAATTAAAAAGCTTCTGTACAGCTAAGGAAACAATCAGTTGAATGAAGAAGAAACCCACAGAGTAAGAGAGATTTTTTTCCAACTGTACATCTGACAAAGGTTTGATATCCAGAATATAGAAAGAGATAAAAAAAGAGTCAAGAAAACAAATGACCAAATTTTAGAAGTGAGTTATAGATCTAAACACAGAATTGTCAATTCAAGAAATAAGAACGGCTAAGATATACCTCAAGAGTATTCATTATTCTTAGTAACTAGGGAAACACAAATTAAAACACCATTGAGATTTCATCTCACTCCAGTCAGAATAATTAAGAGAAACAAAACAGTTAACCACAAATGCTGGCATGGATGTGTGAAAAAGAGAACACACATTCACTCTTGATAGGAATGTAAACTGGTGTAGCCACCCTGGACATTGTTGCTCTATTCACAGTAGCCAGGAATGAAAACAATCTAAATGACCATGAAGAAATGAATGAACAATGAAAATGAGTGCATATGCTCAATGGTTTATTTTTTTCTTTTTTAAGTTGCACCAAAAGTGAAATCATGGATTTTGCAGGTAAATGGATAGATTTAGAAAGGGTATTGAGTGACTTAACCCAGACTTGGGAAGAAACATGAAACACATTCTTTTTCATCTTAAATTCCTAGCTCCTGATTTGAGAATATAACATGGAGTAAACACAGAAACCAGGAACGAATAAAGGGATTATGGGAGGGAGACTTGAGAGGGGAATATAAGGATATAGATGATCTAAAATCAGAAACGAGAAAAATGGGGATACATTATAAAATACAATATTATAACCAAACATAATTGTAGCTCTCGTTCTTCATCTAAGAAACTTCTTTACAGCAAATGGAGACCATTACAGAAAACCATAACTGTCTATTTTTTTCTTTTAGGGAAATCATTTAGGACTCATATAAATACATCAGAATAACTACTTCTTCCCCTGAATGTCTTAGAATATATTCACAGATAAGATAATATCCATGAACTCTAGGGCTTAAGACCAGATATTGGTTTTGGTAGAGGAAGAAATTTTTTTAAAAACAACATCTCTAATAACAGTACCCTCCTAGTAGTAGTTTCTATATTAATGTGGTTTTAATTTGAAAATATGGAAGAGTAACCCCCTGTGCAGAGTTGTATAAGAAGGAATGTGAGTGAGAATAGGAAACTGGTCAGTTTATTTATAACAGAATGGGATCTGGTTTTCAGATGAACAATGATATATGCTCAGGAACACAGAAGAGAAGCCCTGTCACATGGCCTGTCCAACTTGAGCGGTGTGAAGAACAAAAGCCAGAAGACATGCACATGTTGTGCTCATTGTTAAACAAACTTCTCCTACTACTGAGCAGCCTTTCCACAGAGAAGTTATTAAATGACTCAAGATGATGCTCCATCATCTTTAAGCATGACACCCAAGAACACCATGACCTTCAAAATATATCCTTCAGATAAAAATCAGGAAGAGAATGGAAGATTTCTTGTGGATGTTAAAGCACCACACATAGGAGTAGTGTTGGAAACTTTGATTCACTCCCTTGTCTAGAATTCCATGCTGTGGCTTTGGAGGAAGATTGCTAAATGTAGCTCTCAATGACCCCAAGAGGATAGCAAAGTGCTTTGAGAAGAGACCAATATTGTCATTGTCATTTATATATAACACACTCTGTTTTTAAGCAACAAACTCTCATATTGATTTTGGCTAATTGAAACCGATGTTATTGCAAAGTCAAACTCGGAGAGTGATGGCTAAAAATAGATGACAGTCAAGGGTGGACAATACTGGAGCACAGAGAAAAGCATTATCGGCTACATGAAAGAGTGGTACATCAGCCGGGTACTACTATGTGGGACTGACCACATTGAATACAAAATCACTTCTACATCCATATTAGTTTACAGTGTTCTGGTTACTTCCAATCATCATTGTTGATTAGATGCTTGCTAGAAGCTCTTAACGGTCTTGGTGATCTTTCCCATGATTAAGTTTTAAAACAATATTTAGTGAGTCTTCGTGATAACATTATTATATAACCATTAATAATATAGTTATTTTCTCATAAATGATGAAGATATTGAAGTCAAAGAGCTAAAGAAAATGTTTGACATGTAAAAACAGAATACCTTAAGCAAAGAGGAATCAGTGACTTTACTTCAGGACTGTAGGCCACAACTTGGAAGGTGAAATTTTTTTGTTGTTGTTGTTGTTTTTTCAAGACAGGGTTTCTTTGGGTAGTTTTGGAACTTCTTCTGGAACTCACTCTGTAGCCCAGGCTGGCCTCGAACTCACAGAGATCTGCCTGGCTCTGCCTCCTGAGTGCTGGGATTAAAGGCGTGCGCTACTACTGCCTGGCTGGAAGGTGAATCTTTCCATATACTGGAATTCAACAAGAGAAATAAAATTAGGAAATACCTTGAAAATGCTAAGATGGCTTTCTGCTTGTACCAACTTCTTATTTTAATTTTAATGTCTAAAAGAGGGATACTTATCATAGTTGTAGTCCACAACAAAAATGATGGATCTTTCCTCATTTTATTGATTGAAAATATTTGACAATAATGTAATAATTGATATATATTCTTTCTGATATCTGATAGTCCTTGTGGGTTTTTTTCTATGTATTAGAGTAGTCTCGACTAAAATTTCCTCATTTCTGTCTACCTCTTTGAAATCTTTATGCCCCCTTACAGATTTTCACAGCCCTCTCTCTCAGGAGGCCAGCACTGCCCACCCATCCTTCTTCTCATTTATCTGTGCGAAGTTGCTCTGTTCACTGTCTACTTACTGTTCCTGAAACATGTCTCTCATATTCTCCCCTTCATGTTTGTTTAGTTCCTTTATTTCATTGGAATGATATTTATCATTTTTTTTTATCCCTTGCAGTCTTTCAAATGTCATCAATTAAAAACAAAAACAAAAAACTCCAACTCAGGCCAGAGTATACTTCAATTTTAGATTATACTCTTATCATCAATGAAGATTTCTGTGTTTAGTCTGCCATTATAAGAAAGTAATGATGTGATGGGTTGATGAATAATTGTAAGGGTAGAAACACTGTTTAAGAAAATGCCATCTGTACAGTAATTGAACTAGATTAATTTCCTTTGACATAAACCACTGTTTTTGTGAGTAACAGACTATTTCCTCATATCACTCAGTGGGTGGGTTGAGTAGCAATATCACATTAGATGAATGCCTAAGTCAAAGTTCATTGTAATAGAAGAAGTACTAGGAAGAGGAGCACTATTTTTCAATAAACAGTCTGTGATTATTCACTATAGTTTCAGAATCAATTTCTTAATAACATTGACTAATTTACATTGAATATACTCTACTAGCTTCCTTGGGGAACAATACATGGCTGATTGAATTGAACCTTTGAGCAACAACACCCTGCCCTCTCAAGAAAACATATATATTTGCCCCACATATATATGCTTGAGATTTCTTAATCCAGTCTATGCCTTAGATACTATTTCTCTTGCAAGAATTGTGCATTACTTCAGTATTTGTTCTTTTACTTCCTGATTCTCTTATTAATTTTCTGGCAGATCTCTTTTTGTCTCACATCATCCCATCGGAAACAGTTTAATAAGAGAGAAGAGAATGAGGTGGAATGAGATTGTGATCTGATTTCTAACTAACTTTCGTTATCTATAAATGACACAAGCCCCATATTCATGGATTAATATGGCCATTAAGTAAAATAAATATGTAAAATTTGTTCATGGAAATAGAAAATTGAAAACTTATGCAACAATAGAATATAACAATGTAAAACCAGTAAGTGTGCAGGATACATTTTTTTTGGTTTTGTCTCTTCTAATGTATAAACAATCATGTGTTTTATGTCTATAGATACCATATATGATTTCAACTATGTTCATATTCAACAGAGAGACATACAGTAAGAATAAGATGACATGCATGAGTTTACTTCATGCCAGATTTAGAGTTTGTGATGGCATTTTATTCTTACAGTGCTTTGTGATGTTTTCGTGGCATATATTAATAGTACCAATAGTAGATTTCCTTATCATATTTTCATGTGCCCATGTATTTGGATGTGTTTGCAGTGGAAGGTTCTTTGAGAAGAACACTCCAAAAGTGTGGACAACTCTTATTCTTCCCACAATGCTATGCCACTTTGTTTGAATTCCTAGAAATTCCAGTTCACAAAGGATTTCTTCAGTGCTGCCTGCAGGTGATTGCTTACTGTACCTTGCCATTTAACAGTGAATGGGCATTCAACCAGCTTTCATTCTTAATATAGCTCTACTCTGGCAGGGCTTTATTGAGCATCCTTCCCTGGACATAAGTAAGCAAGTTATTTTACTATACTGTTGTTGGAAGTTATATTTTAGATTTACTGACAATTTTTATTTATAAAGTGACCAATATAATCATGTCATTTATTTATTAATTAAAATCAATTATGAACTTATAGCATGTCATGTTCTAAATTTCAGTTGAATCAATTAATATTGTCTCAGATGAGTATATTCACCATTACTTTATTTGAAAAATTTGTCAAAAATTTCTGGCATTTTGTTTGAAGTTTTGTTTTTCAAATTTGAATCTCAATTAGGAATTGTGAAATATCAGGGAAACAGTGATGAAAATAATCTTGCTTTATCCATTCTGACTTCACTTACTGAGTATGACAGATTGCAACTTTTTTCTTCTTAATGCAAAATAAGTATTCAAAGTAATAAGTCTTCAATGAATGAAGCAAGACTAATGCATTTAATAGAACCAAATCTTCGATTCATAACTTTATGTTATTAGCTGGTTAATTTGTTTCCCAAGAGCTGATTTTAGAGAAACTATTGCATTACTCTTTTAAAAAATCAACTCTGTTATTAAATAGAATAGTTGATAATCTTGCTTCTTTATTTTAATGAATTTGTTACAATATATGTCATTTTATACAGTAAAATACATTTATATATTATTAACTCATAATATGTATCTGAAATCTATATTTTTACTTAATAATCTTGTTGCACAATAATCTTAATATATAGCATACAAACTAATTACTATAGACTCATCCATTGAGGTAAATATGTCTTTACATGGCTGACTGAATAATATTTAGGAAAATATGACTATTTGTATGAAACTATTTTAGTTTGCATATACTACAAATGGTTTATATAAGTATTAATGAATACCTTCATGATATTTATATTTCTTTCAAGTCAGTGCTGTTTTGCAGGTAATTAAAGCTATTTGGAAGTTTTGAAAGTGAAGTTTCAAAATATAACAGATTGAATCTCTATGTCTCTACTGTCCACAGCAAAGGTGAATTGTGCTTAGCAGAAACCAAGGGAGATGTGAAAATCAAAAGAAAAATAATTGTTGACCCTGATTAATATCAACTGTGAACAGCTGCATAGAGAACCTGAGTCAGTGGGTCCCCAGAGCAACTCCCTAAGATTTAGGTCATTTGCAATCAGACTCAACTGGGAGCTGAGGTGTTTCTCCAAAAGAGGGATCTGTGTGAGCTTCATTCTTCAAGGAACTGCCCGAAGACTCTAGTGAATTTATAGAGAAAGACTTTCTAGTACTCTTAGCATAATTTCATTGGCATGTTTCCTTGGAAAACATTACTTTTATATGAGTTAGCAATAAAAATAGAATATTTAGATAATGGAATAGAGTGCTATCCACAGCTTAGAACTGTAATAAATTTTGCAGATATGTTACCAAACAGTCCATTACAGCTAAGGTCACAAATATACAGAGTAAGAGAGTAAAATATACCTGCTAATATTGCTACACATGGAATCTCCATGTAGGTTTAGAGTACCCAATAGCATACCTGGAATTCTTAAATTATTGCTTTCTGAAATTTTATCTGTAAACCAGTGTCAATATTTCTTATTAGTTAGCTAGAAAACATGGACTCTAAGGCCCCTTCAGAGACCTGTAAATCATCCTTCATTTTAACACAATTACCCATATGGTGTGTGTTGTAAGAAATCATTAATGAGAATGCTTATGAGTAACAAATATGTTTATGAAGCACCAAGATGCAAACCTACAGGATATGAACAGAAGGAAAACTATCCTTACATCATCCATCCAGTTTAACTTTATCTAATTAGAATGTGGAAGCTGGCAATTTGATTTTAAAAGATTAACCCTCTGTATATAATACTGTAAATATTAAAAATATAGAAAAGTTACTGATTTTCAGTAAATATAAACTTATGTTTACAAAAATGTATTGGCTTTGGCAAAACTTATAATTTGAGCCCAGAAATAAGCATTTAATAAAATGTTAATTATTACTTTCATAAAATAAATAGTTATTAAAGTTGCAATTAATTTATTTTTGTGGCACTAGTGATGGAAGCTGGGGCCTCACACATGATAAACATTCTACCACTTTGCTATGTCTCAATGCCTTGTCCCTTGCTGATTTGTCTGTTTGTCTGTTTTATGGGTTTTTTTAAGAAAGGATCTCACTAAGTTTCTCAACCAGGCCTTGAGTGTGAATTGTCTTTCTTTATCATCACTGATAGATTCCATGTTATGAGGTCCAGTATATTTACATGTGTGTATGTTTGTGTGTGTGTGTGTGTGTGTGTGTGTGTGTGTGTGTGTGTGTGTGTGTGTAGCTAGAGTTTTCCTGCCTGGCCCACAGTCAGGACAAATCTCTCTCACCTGCCAGTCCCACAGCTGCTCAGACCCAACCAAGTAAACACAGAGACTTATATTGCTTATAAACTATATGGCCATGGCAGGCTTCTTGCTAACTGTTCTTACAGCTTAAATTAGTCCATTTCTATAAATCTATACCTTGCCACGTGGCTCTTGGCTTACCGGCATCTTCACATGCTGTTTTTCATCATGGTGGCTGGCAGTGTCTCTCTGACTCAGCCTTCCACTTCCCAGCTTTATTCTCCTCTTTGTCCCGCCTATACTTCCTGCCTAGCCAATGGCCAATCAGTGTTTTATTTATTGACCAATCAGCAACACATTTGCCATACAGAACATCTCACAGCATGTGTGTATGTGTGTGTGTGTGTGTGTGTGTGTGTGTGTGTGTGTGTGCATGTGCTCATGTCTGCATGTGTTTGTGCTATTTTGTTTGTTCTGCTTGAAAGAAGCAAAGACAAGAATGTGTAGTCACCACAATCAGAAAAGTGCTAGTAATAAATTCATTGCTATTAACTGATTCAACCAATGTCAATAAGATTTATAACACAAATTGGGCACTACATTAGATGTTTAGTTTAGTATTATTTAATTAAGATTATTTTGTTTTGTACAAGATTCTAAGAACTATTAAATTCCCTTTGTATAACTCCTAATTCATGGGTGGTAGTTAACAAATCATTATAGTTGAAGATAAAATTGCTAACATTATCTTACTGGTTTTATGATTGATCTCCCCTTTGTTGTAAATGTTACCTGGGGTTCAGGGAGAAATAATTCCATAAATGCTAAACTTTGGAATTATTGCCTCATCTCTTTGTCATGTTCATTAGAATAGAATTCATGAGCACTAAGGCTGTCCTCACTATCTAGCAGTTCTTAACTTGGGTCACAAGAATCTTCTCTTTAAATGTCTTTCAGCTCGCTTCTATTGACTCATGTTCAGAGTTATTTGGGAATAAACAGACTAGCATGCCTTATAACAAGAGGCAGTATGACTCAAGTATCTCAATATCTACTCGGGAGGCAATGTGGATAAAAGGCTTATAGCACTGCCTGATCTGTGATTTATCATTAAAATATCTAAAACAAGAGGATGTGAATCTAAGGGCAATTATACAAAAATCCTACAACAATGTAGGATAGGAATGCACATTCACTGAATAGTGACTTGATGCCTAATCATTTTGGTGAAGCTAGAAGGGCTATCCATAAATAATGCTCAGTTTCATTTTTCCATTAGTTGTTCATTTAGGTTCTCTTAGGGAGAGAAGGCTAGTTTACCATAGTTTTATACTATTTCTTGTCACAAATCATGTTAACCCATTATTATTTCAGTCTGTCCTGTAACACTTTTGCAAAACTGTAAACGTGAAGTTTGACTTGTTCTCTCTTTGCTTTCTCTACTTAGCAATTTTGTTTGATTGTTTTTCGAGACAGGGTTTCTCAGTGTAGCTTTGAAGCCTGGCCTGAAACTCACTCTGTAGACCAGGCTGGCCTCAAACTCATAGAGATCCACTTGCCTCTGCCTTTTGAGTGCTGGGAATAAAGGGATGTGCCACCACCGCCCGGCTCTACTTAGTAATTCTTCAGCAAGAGTGTCTGTCATGACCTGTTTCCACAAATCCTGGTGAACCCTTTGTAAGGAAGCTAGCATTTAGTCTCCTAGGACTTAATGACGTCACTTTCTTCCCTACACTGGAGATAGAAGGTTAGAATATGATAAAATAAACCAAAGGATAGGCTAAAAGTGCATCTCCCTTTACATCAAGTTGTAGTACCAATATGTAAATATCAAAAGTGGTTTCAACAGTGATTGATGTACAGCATTATGGGAAACAAATGTCAGTCAGAATTGTGACCTGAACTTTCACACTCAAAATCCTAGAGAAGACAATCAAAGGATGAGTGTACATTTTGCTAAGTTGAGGTAGGGATTTTGATTTTTTTAATTAAGAGTAAATATTGTTATCATTTAAGCCAAAAGTCTAAATTCAATGCTGCATAATAGCAATATAAAGTTGAATATCCATGAATAATCCACAGAAATTATTCTTTCTGTAGGCAATCTGGGATTAGTACATAGAAGATTAACAGAACAAAGGACTAGTGATCTCTAAGTTCAGCTATCAGTTCCTCAAATTAATAAGGTATTTTCATTTTGATGAGCTAAGAAGAATGCATACTAATGTGGCCCATTGTATTGGCATACGCAAATGTCCCTTTTTGTTCAAAAGTTGTCATTAATAGAAATTTGAAGAGAAGTCAAGGACAATATCAATAGACCACACTGGTACAAAAACCTGCTCATCATTTGGAACATTTGTCCAAAGTAGAAAGCATTGGATCACTGACATCAGTCATAGAAGCTCAATCTTAGAGACAAATGCTGAAGTGCCTAAAGCTACATTTCCTCTCAGGTCATTGTGATTTAAAGATGCAAACTTCCACATCAACTTGACCTCTGCAAAGACTAGATGGTTTTTGTAAGGTAACAATTATTTTATTTTATGCTTCAAGAAAGAAATCTATGTTTGTAGTACAATCAATTTAGACTCAAGAACCTATTCTTCTCATGCACAATAATAAATCACTATGTAAAACATTTATTTATGCTTGTGGGTGTATAATACTAGCATAAAGGAGCTGTTATGACCCAGAATTAATGGTAATCAAGCCCTAAGATTAAGAAAAACATATTTCAAAATGTATTCTGGTGATGGAAATGAAATAGAGCCAAACATTGTGTATTTAATACACTCACCTTCAGACTCAGCCCTCAGTGACCCTGGGCAGTTTTCCTTCCTTCAGTAGTAAGTAAATATTGTATCCCCTGCTTCTGACTTTGAAACTTCACTGAAGAAAATAACAGAAGTCCTTATGCTTACTTCAGAGTAGATATTAGCTGATGGCTAACACCATATCTTTAAGTCAAATCTCCAGCAGTGCCTGATAAAAACTTCCAGCTGAGCCTACAAGACCACGTGGCACAACATAAGCACTTGCTATGAATCTCAAAATCAAATGCCATTTCTCAATTCATGTTCTTATCCATGGCCTGAAAAATCCCATTGCCTTTACTCCTAGGTGGACGAGTCGTCACTTCTCCATTGTAATCCAGAGTCAGAGTTAAACATTAACATAATTTCTCCAGTGAGAATTTGTCTTTAGGGAAAGCAACTCACTGTCTCAAATGGGTATCAAAAGGATGAACTTTTCAGAAGATACATATTGCTATATTAAGAATATTTTAGTCATGGATCTCTGCATCCAGATCCCTCAGTAGTTGGATGGGGTTTCTAGCACAACAATTAGGGTGTTTGGCCATCCCATCACCAGAGTAGGTCAGTTCATGCTGTCTCTCGACCTCTGCCAGCAGTCTGTTGTGTGGGTATCTTTGTGGATTTCTGTGGGCCTCTCTAGCACTTTGCTTCTTCCTATTCTCATGTGGTCTTTATTTACCATGGTCTCCTATTCCTTGTTCTCCCTCTCTGTTGTTGATCCAGCTGGGATCTCCCGCTCCCCCAAGCTCTCTTTCCCTCAACCCTCGCCTTTCATTACCCCCACTCATGTCCAGGCTGTTCATGTAGATCTCATTCCATTTCTCTGTCATTGGGTGATCCCTGTGTCTTTCTTGGGGTCCTGTTTTCCAGGTAGCCCCGGGTGGATCTCTGGGAGTCCAATTAGCGAGAATGAGGAGGGTTTATATGAGCGAGAGTTGTTGAGACCAAGGTTGGATAAAGCACAGGGACAAATGGCCAAATGAATGGAAACACATGAACTATGAACCAATGGCTGAGGGGTCCCCACTGGATCAGGCCCTCTGAATGGATGAGACAGTTGATTGGCTTGATCTGTTTGGGAGGCACCCAGGCAGTGGGACCAGATCTTGTGCTCATTGCATGAGTTGGCTGTTTGAAACCTGGGGCCTATGCAGGATTGTTTGGCTCGGCCTGGGAGGAGGGGACTAGACCTACCTGGACTGAGTCTACCAGGTTGACCTCAGTCTGTGGGGAAGGCTTTGCCCTGGAGGAGATGGGAATGGGGGGGGGGTGTTGAGGGGAAGGTGAGGGGGACGGGAGGGGGGAGAACAAGGGAATCCGTGGCTGATATGTAGAACTGAATTGTATTGCAAAATAAATTAATAAAAAGAAAAAAAAAAAAAAAAAAAAAAAAGAATATTTTAGAGTTAAATTTCAAAAAAAAATTCACTTTCCTCTTCTTGCTCTTCATCCTATAGATATCACTAATAATCTTGAATTCATTCGAAAATGTTTTAAAGATTTTTTTACATCATAAAAATGTAGCTGAAAGTGTTCCTGTGCCTGCCCAGCTCCCTCAGCCTTGAGGTCCCACAGCCGCTCATACCCAAATGAACACACAGAGGCTTATTTTAATTTTGAACTGTATGGCCTACTGGCTCAGGCTTCTTGCTAGCTAGATCTTACATCTTAAATTAACCCATGTCTTTAAACCATACTTTGCCACGTGGCTCGTGGCTTACTGGTATCTTTACATCTTGCTTCTCCTGGCAGCAGCTGGAACTATTCCCCTTTCTCTTCTTGTCTATCTGTTTGCACTTCCCACCTGTCTCTAAGCTGCATTGCCGTAGGCCAAACGGCTTTATTTACCAACCAATCAGAGCAATACATATTCACAGCATACAGAAAGACATCCACAGCATAAAAGTATTATACAAGTTAACCTCAAGAGTATATGAATTATATGAGATTTGGTAATATTTACCTGCATAAACAATCCTTTCCTTCAGACTCTTCTTGCCAAAAATTGGAGCATTGCATTTATTGGATTTTCTCTAATCTCTTCCGTTATTTTAAATCTTTCTCAACACATAGGTAAATTAAATCTAACAGGGTAAGTTCCCAGGATAAACAGTGCCATGACTTTTTATTAAGAAGTTTTCCAGAAACAAAGAATGCATTAAACACAATGAAAATACACAAACAAACAAAATGAATGCAATTCTGCTCTGTCCCATGACTAGAAGAAAGGACCATTATTTTTCTGTCTTCTTTTAGTTATTTTGACATCTAATCATTAAAAATATTAATTTTAACTTAGCAATAAAAGCCCAGTAATTATTAAACAGCAGCGTGTCTGTGACTGTGTGAAATAGATACACTTGTGACAAACTCTGACAAGTTTTCTTTCAGGTACACTTCACTGTCTTGCCACATGCCATGCATCTACAAACCTAGCTATTATTTTAGAATAAAGGCCAATTTTACATCCAAGATTCCAAATACAACAGAGACATTGGATAAAAGGTAATTCATTCTTTTGATTATTTGAAAGTTAATCCTGCCCATTCTTTTCGAGGGTGTCATGAAAGTCCTTCTGTTAGACATTTCCAAATATTACCAATATTTCCTGTGACTGCTTTGCTATTCCTAGGTCTCAGCACAAGCTAAAATTGAGTTTGAAATGCCAGCACCTTCCCTCTTTCCATAGCTCTGTAACACCTGGTAAATACAGAGTTTCTTTCTGTTTGCCTTTAGTTTAGAATTCTGAACTCTGATCCAACATTTCTATTACACTTCAGTTCCACCTGTCACACTCACCCGGCATTTCCTTATACAATATTACCATGGAGTGCTCCACCACCCATGAAATTGTGTCACAAGGTTGCTTATGTGAGAATTCTGGGAAGCACTAGTTTTATCCATCATGATATCTATGAGAGACGGCCTTGGATTTTGCAGAAGAAAATCACTGTATATAGGCTTAATTAAAAAGGAACACATACAATCTGTACTTTTCTTTATAATTTAATTTCAAAAGTGAGACTGTTGTGACTAAGTAGAAGATGAAATTCATTACTTTTAGACAAATGCAAGATTTTTATGGCTGGTAAATGAAAATTAAATGGATATATATCATAAATGTAGTTATTGATGGTCACAAAATGGAGCAACAGCAGTCAGATTTCCAATGTGGGGAAAGACTTGAATAACATCATCTAGAGTTAAAGTGGAGGATGGAATTAAATTCTTATCTCTTTTGAAAAGCCCATGGTTTATAGATGAGTAGACTGAGGAATTAGGAACTAAGTGTGCGTATGTTAAGATTGTTCATATACCTTCATCCTGGTATGAGATTTTACTGCTTTATGACAAATTATTCTGGAAGGAGTGTTGGAGGATGGA
This sequence comes from Peromyscus californicus insignis, assembly GCF_007827085.1. NCBI lineage: Eukaryota > Metazoa > Chordata > Mammalia > Rodentia > Cricetidae > Peromyscus > Peromyscus californicus. The sequence goes on along the minus strand of NW_026294534.1, from coordinate 48,789,575 downwards.
GTAGCTACCGTAACATGACATTGACCTCACTCTCTCCATTGCATTGGCCAATAATTAAGAGTAAATATATACCCAAGTAAGTGGAGTTCAACCAAATTTAACATGTTCCTGTTCCTGCGGAAAAACAACAACGAAAACATAGGTAACTGATTGGTGTATTATTTCTTGGTGAACCCTATTTCTCCTACTCTCAACATTCCTTAGTTGCCTTTAGGACTTTATGTAGGATTTGAGGGCTGCTGGGCTCTCATCCTGACCTACCACTCTCCGTATTAGCTTATCTATTGTTGTCCTTGTTTAATACCAAAGGGTCAACCTTGAAGGCATATATATAAGTCATGTCATACAGACTGAGTAGGATGTATTTATGTAATTAGGAACACATATGTGTGTGTGTTTGTGTGTGTGTGTGTGTGTGTGTACAAATTAATAAATTAAAAAGAGGCCATGAATTTGATGGGAAGCAAGGGAGTGTTTAGAGCGGAGAAATTATATAATTATATTATAATATCAAAAAATAAAAAAATAATTTCTAAAACATGTTTCTTTTACATTTCCTCACTGAGGAGATATAATATTTAAAACCAAATTAATTGGAAATTTTTCAATACAACCTCACAATTTCAGCTTTAAAAAAAAGGGATTTTAGTATAGTTGGTTGGATTGCTTGATTTGACAAAATTATTTCTTAGTCAAGTTTGTACAATAAGTAATGCCTAATGTTATAATGAGATTAAACATTGATTTATTTAACAGAATCAGCCAAAATTGGATTCTTTAGATGAGCCTTGAATATTTTTTGTTTGTGAAAAAAGATTAGTTAACTATTATTGTGTATTAGGGGAACTGTATGAAAGAGGAACAGACAGATTGAGGATTCTTATGTGCTAGTCCATGAAATATTAGTTATTAGTATATATATATATATATATATATATAATTATATGAACATTGTATATGATATATGAATTCAATAATTTTATTTTCTAAATGCTATATATTTAGCAAATAAAGAACTTTAGAATGTTACTGACAGCATCCTGTGGATACTCTATTTTCAATCTTGTTAATTGATTAAAATACAGAATAAACCTGTGAATAAATACAGAATAAATCTGTGAATAAAACCCCAACATACAAACTGTGATAATTTGTTTCATTTCTAAATTATTGTGATTTAAAAAGAAAAGTAGAAAAAAATAAAAGGTGAAGTAGAAAGAATAAATGTACAGAATTAAATTTTTCTTTTTAATTTCAAATTAAAATTATTTATTTTTAATTTCAAAACATGTATTAATATGAACAGATATGTGTATATTCAATGAATAGCTTACTATTTGTAATGACTCAAGTGAGAGTATATGGGGGTACCAGTAAGTAATTATTAGGTACATAGTCCTGCACTCTTAAGAATCCATTAATCTTAAGTTATAAATTTACGTGGTTGAGCAATCTCTTCAGGGATGTGGATGATGTATTTGCTGATAAGAAGATGAATATGAGCATACACAATAAACTTCCAAGTGGCCATGATGTAAGGGAGCTGTGCCCTTCAGGGTCAGACAGCCTTGGTACCTGTCTTGAATCTCATTCTCTGCTCTTTGTGTTCTCTTAGACAAATTACTTCACTTTTAAAATGATTGTTCCTCCCTCTGTAATAACAGCATTTTTTTCAGCTCCTATGTTTCACTAATAAAATGCTGAAAACCCCATGAGAAACACATTACTTGTCCTGTTTGCTTCATTCAGTATGTCTCATTAATGACTTTGATGAAACTTTAAATTCTGTACTCAGGGAAGGAAAAGGAAATGGAGGGAGTTTCTTCTTGATATTTTAAAATAGTATCATATTACTTTCCTTCCTCCCTTTCCCCTTCCTACATCTCTCCGCAATCCTCCACAAACCTTCACCTCTCCCTACTATCAAATTAATAACCCATTTTTCTGTATTATTGACACACGTGCACAAGTATGTAAAAATGTTATATATACATACATATATATATATGTATGTATATATATATATATATATACATGCATATATATGCTTCTGAGCCCATTTTGTCATTTGGTCTATGTGGTTTCAGTGCTGATCATACTGCATTAAAAAACCAATAACAAAGCTCATCCCTAGGAGAAACTGATTCTCCTTCCCCCAGCAGTAATTAGTTACTTGGAGTTCATTTTTTAAGGGTGAAACTCCATAAAATCTCCTCTTCTGTTAACATGTCCACTGAGATTGCCATCTTTCCAGTCTTTTTTCATGCAGCCATTTCCAAGAGAGACATTTACACAGCACACTTACTGGTATTCTGGCCATCATGATCTTTTTGCCTCCTCTTACTTGACATTCCCTGAGCTGTAGTTGTGATATACATGTTTTACTTGAGGTTTGGCTTTCCATATCGGTTGGTACTTACTGTAGTGATATTGTGTTCCCCAAAATATTGTGTACCCTAATAAACTTATCTGGGGTCAGAGAACAGAAAAGCCACTAGATACTTAGGATAGGCAGTGGTAGCACACACCTTTAATCCTAGCATTCCAGAGGCAGAAATCCATGTGTTCAAGGATATAGCCAAGCATGGTGACTCACGCCTTTAATCCCAGAAAGTGAGCCTTTAATCCCAGGGAGTGAGGCAGAAAGCAGAAAGATATATAAGGCATGAGGACCAGAAACTAGAAGCATTTAGCTGGTTAAGCTTTTAGGTTTTGAGCAGCACAGTTTAGCTGAGAGCCATTTGGATATGAGGACACAGAGGCTTCCAGTCTAAGGAAACAAGATCAGCTGAGAATTTGGCCAGGTGAGGTTGGTTAGCTGTGGCTTGTTCTGTCTCTCTGATCTTCTAGTGTTCACCCCAATACTTGGCTCCGGCTTTGATTTTATTAATAAGATCTGTTAAGATTCCTGCTACAACTTACACATGTGGTTCTCAGTGATGGTCTGTATTTGTGGTAAAGAGAGGCTTCTATGATGACTGATCGTAGCTGTGTGTATCTGTGGGTACAAGGGTAAGGTTTAGAATGTTGTAAGGAATTATGCTGGTCCAGTAAAGTGGCTGTCACATAATCTTTTCTAAAGCCTATGATCTTACTAGCCCCAGACACAATTTCCCTCCTTTCATATGGGAGTTCTAGGAATTATTAAAAGTCAAAGGTAAAAATTAGAATTTTGGATTAGGACCTGTCTTTTTTAGGGTTTCTACTGCTGTGAAGAGACATCATGACCACAGCAACTCTTATGAAGGAAAACATTCAACTGGGTCTGGCTTACAGTTTCAGGGTTTTAGTCCATTATCTTTTTTTTTTTTTTTTTTTTTTTAGTTTTATAAGACTATTAGAGGTATCTATTTTTTTGTTGTTGTTGTTTTTTATTTTGCAATACAATTCAGTTCTACATATCAGCCACGGATTCCCTTGTTCTCCCCCCTCCCGTCCCCCTCACCTTACCCCCAGCCCACCCCCCATTCCCACCTCCTCCAGGGCAAAGCCTTCCCCACAGACTGAGGTCAACCTGGTAGACTCAGTCCAGGTAGGTCCAGTCCCCTCCTCCCAGGCCGAGCCAAGCAGTCTTGCATAGCCCCAGGTTTCAAACAGCCAACTCATGCAATGAGCACAGGACCCGGTCCCACTGCCTGGATGCCTCCCAAACAGATCAAGCCAATTAACTGTCTCACCCATTCAGAGGGCCTGATCCAGTGGAGACCCCTCAGCCATTGGTTCATAGTTCATGTGTTTCCATTCATTTGGCTATTTGTCCCTGTGCTTTATCCAACCTTGGTCTCAACAATTCTCGCTCATATAAACCCTCCTCATTCTTGCTAATTGGACTCACAGAGATCCACCCAGGCCTAGTCATGGATCTCTGCATCCAGATCCCTCAGTAGTTGGATGAGGTTTCTAGCACGACAATTAGGGTATTCGGCCATCCCATCACCAGAGTAGGTCAGTTTGGGCTGTCTCTCGACCATTGCCAGCAGTCTGTTGTGTGGGTATCTTTGTGGATTTCTGTGGGCCTCTCTAGCACTTTGCTTCTTCTTGTTCTCATGTGGTCTTCATTTACCATGGTCTCCTATTCCTTGTTCTCCCTCTCTGTTGTTGATCCAGCTGGGATCTCCCTCTCCCCCAAGCTCTCTTTCCCTCGACCCTCGCCTTTCACTACCCCCACTCATGTTCAGGCTGATCATGTAGATCTCATTCCATTTCTCTGTCATCTTTATGGTGGCATGCAGGCAGACATGATGCTGGAGAAGGAGCTGAGAGTTCTACATCTTGATCTGAAGGCAGCTGAAGCAACTGTGTCCCACACTGGGCATAACTTGAGCATTGGAGACCTCAAAGTCTACCCTCACAGTGACACACTTCCTCCAACAAGGCTACACCTCCTAATAGTGCCACTCCCTTTGGACTAAGCATTCAAACACAGGAGTCTATTTGAACCATACCTACTGCAACCCCACAGTAGCAATATCCTTGTCTGACTCACTTTTAAAATATTTATCTGTTATTTGACTTTGTGTGTATGTAAAACAGTGTCTGCCTGGCATTAAAAGACTGCTGCACATGTGAAAGCTCATGAATACCCAGTCCTAGTTGAGGATCTATTGGCAAATGATGAATGCCAGGGGAGAGTTAGATTTCTTCATGGATGGAACCATTGGGAGCTTACTCATATTTCAATAGATTGTCCTACATCTTTAATCACAATGACACCACTAAGTGGACTCAGTGAACTTTTAAAATAGATACATTAAGTTAAGGGTAAAAATGGGGGACATTGGAAGAATTCAAAGATAGGGAATGGGAGGTGGCTTTGTTTTTGATACAAACACATTGTATGTATGCAAGAAATGTTTAAACAATAAAATATTATCATAAAAAGAATAATGTCTCTCAATATATAACACATTATTTTAGGTAAACAGAAGATTTAAAATATTAAAGATGGATGGAGGAAAAATTAGAAATACAAAAACAATTAAAATCAGAACATTATGATAGTCATATACAGTTATCTCAAGAGATATCCCATATTTTACTTATTATATTAAGATAATTTATCTTAAGATATATTATCATCCTCGTTAAATATATTATAAGAAGAGAAATAAAATGTTTATTTGTCTATAAACCTAGGATTTCATTCAGCTTTTGGTCACTGCAATGTCTTTGAGATACATAATTTATATAAAGATGAAATTATTATGGAGGTATAAGTTATCAGTTGGCCTTTTTGCTTTGACCAAGACAGTGCATGTTAATGGAAGCACATGGAGCACACCTGCTCAAATTATGCTCAGGAAAAAAGAGAGAGGAAAACACATGATTGATATTCCACAATCATCTAAAGACCTTCCACTAAGACCACCTTCCAGACCTTTCTCCCACTAAGTCAACTTTCCTCCCACTAAACCCCAGTTCTACCTCTTTCAAGGACTAAGCTTCCAATACATAGGTTCTTGTGAAACTTTATGATTGAGTTTACTGTTGTTGGTTTTTCCTCTCTGTGCTTTTTGTGTGTGTGTGTGTGTGTGTGTGTGTGTGTGTGTGTGTGTGTACGTGTGCGCGCGTGTGCGAATGCATGCTCATTTGAGTAGACAGGGAGGCCTGATGACAAATCACATTGGCCTGGGGGTCACTAGTTAAGCTACACTGGTAAATATGTGAGACCTGAAGATCTACCTGCATTCACTTTCCCAGTGCCAAGATTACAGGTGCAAGTGCAAGCTAAGATGATTGACAATCTCATATGAGCTCTATGGATTAAACCATGGCCCATATGTTTGCAAGGCAAGCTCTATAGTGAGTAAGAAATATCCATGACTCCTTGGTTGTACTTTTAAGATCCACAATATACCACATAGGTGTGAATGCATGTTTATAAAGAACCTCTATGGATCATTAATTGGAACTGGCATGCTTGGCAATCTTCTTGCATTGTGAGAGAAGCTTGATGTGTTGTTGCTTGGGAATCACTGTAAAATGCTTGACATTACAGAAGTTATATCTTCTTAACCCACAAATACTATCTGATCATCATCCTTCCTTTCAGATATGATACCAGAGGCAATTAACTTTTTGATAAAGTCAGTATCCACCCCAAGCATTTTTCACTTGAAATGTGATCTTTTCCTACTAACGCACAGTGAGTTTCAATTTTCTATAAGATGCCAGATATATAGGGGGAAATCCTTTTACAATTTTGACAGCAGGGAACACTTTTAAGCCAACTATCCTTTTTACTTTTATTTTTGAGTAAATGCAATCTGCACCACAGTTTGCCTCTCCATAGCTACTTTAAGGAAGTTCTCTATTTCATTGATCCTTCTGAAGGCCAGGGTACTTCAGTTGTAATGTGGCAGGTCTTTTTACCTTTGAGAAAAGATCCTGATTCAACAGCCTCCCTACCTATGCTTTTGGTTCTTCACTGTATAAAAAATTCATTGACATTCTTGCTTCAAGCTGGCTGAACATTTTCACTGGAGACATTTCTCAGTAAAAATTAACAGAGATGTGTATGGTGTTATTATGAGTTCTTAAGAATGCCATGTGGAAAATCTGTCACTTATACATAGGCAGTACTCAGTAAGCATTTGTCAAAAGGATGCTATTAAGCAGGGAGGGCGGATGAGAAAGAGAAGAGAGTGATCTGCTAAGTTAAGTTCAGCAAAGTAGAATGTATGAAGCTTAAGCATTCACATTATGCTCTGAGACATTCAGGAAATATTTTAATGCTTGTGGGATCATTTTATTGATTGGTAATATAGTAATATATTGGTATAAGAATTTTATTACATATAAAATAATGTAGCTGTCAAGCATGGCGATACATACTTGCAATTGCAGAATTTGGGAGGCACAGGCAAGCAAGTTGCGACAAGTTCAAGCTATAAATGTACAGAAATATGCCTTATCACACACATATGAGTGATAAAATCTTGTTGAAAGAAATGAATGGCAAACTGCATGTTGTGTAATAACATTATTTGTATTTCTCCAGTTTCATTGTTAGTCAAGTTGTCCTTATCCTAGTTCATAGCTTAAATGAAAACTACTTTTCATGGTAAATTTCTAGTTAATGTTCTGACAATATGTTCACTGAACATGTATTTTAGGCAGTGTGTGGTTGTCTTTGAGGAAGTTCACTCCTGGGTGCTTTCAGTAGGAATCCACCAAGTGACTGAAAATTAGAGGAATTAAGGTTAGGATTTGGGTTTGTTTTTAATTCAAAGACTATTTTCAAGAGGTAGAAAGCATTAGCAGAGTGTAGGAAGCTATGTGGAAGCAATTGGGTCAGTGGTAGCTTTCTGCATGCAACCATCACAGTATTTCTATCTGCCATAGGCTTCATAATCATATGAATCCATCAGGGTTCCCAAGTGACAAATATGGTAGATAACTGGAAAACCAGTTTTGACATTTGGCCTGGGTTTACTTCAGAACTCTATCACAGAGTCACTCATAAGTCTGAAACTCAATTCTTTTCATATTTGACTTCTGGACCAACATCCAAGTGAGACTGGTGAGGAATTGCATGTTTACTGAATTCAAAAGCTTATTTACTGTTAAGCTGTATACAAAATTCTTTAAAAGGTACATTGTTCACCAGGTTATTCTTTTATGCACATGCTTTCATTGGCTAGGAAAAGTTTCTTGACTGATCTGTTTAAGAAACATTTAGGATAAAACTCAGTTGTTTACTTTCTACAATATTCCAATTATAGATTCTTCTGTTGGGGAAAAAGTAATTGAGTTAATTAATTAATTAATTAATTTATTTATTTATTTATTTATTTTGGTTTTTCAAGCAGGGTTTCTCTGTGTAGCTTTGCACCTGTCCTGGAACTCACTTGGTAGCCCAGGCTGGCCTCGAACTCACAGAGATCCGCCTGGCTCTGCCTCCCGAGTGCTGGGATTAAAGGCGTGCGCCACCACCGCCCGGCTTTGAGTTAATTTAATTGGGACAGTTCCCTTACAGTTCTGAAGTCAGTCCGTTACCATCATGGTAGGACATGGCAGTGTGCAGGCAGACCTGGTGCTGGAGATATATTTGAGTGTTACATCTTGCAGGCCACCGGCAGTGGTCTGAGACACTAGGCTATCTCCTGAGCATAGTAAATCTCAAAGCCTGCTCCCTCGGTGACATATTTCCTCTAACAAGGCCATACCCACTCCAACAAAGTGGTATTAATAATACCACTCCCTGTGAGATTATGGAGAGCAATTTCATTCAAACTCCTGCACCATCACAAGCAGGTGTGGCTGAAACACACTTCTCATTAGTAAATATCAATTAAGATCACAATTCCACAAATTAAATCTGACTTTTGATAATCACATTCACATGGAATATTTCTAGTCTCAAAATAGTGTTTTACTTTTATAATCAGTTGCATTTGTTTTGATGTGACTTAATAAGTAAACAACTTGAAAGTTATGTTGTTTATTTGAGCTCACAGTTCAGAGGGTACTGTGAAGTTGGGAGTTAAAATGTTTGGGTCTTTGGTAGTGGGAATTTTCAGTTACTTGTCACATCTTGGCAGATCAAAAGAGAACTCAGGCTGGCACCAAACACAGATTGAACCTTTGTAATGATAAGCAGCAATTGTCAACTTAACAGAATCTAGAATAAGCTGAGATATTGATCTCTGAACTTGCCTGATGACTGGATGATTCTTGGTTTCATTAATTGAGGTGGAAAGGTTTTTCCACTGTGGTTATCAGCCTTACCTAACTGGGATCCTGGGCTGAACAAACTAAGAAGGAGGCTGAGAAGCAGCACGCATTCATCCCTCTCTGTTTCCTGATTATGGGTGTGCCTCCTGCTTTGATCATCCTTCTGTGATAGACTACCTTCACCTGTCAGCAAATGTAAACATTTTCACCCTTAAGTTGTTTTTGTCAAGGCATTGTGTCACAGGAGCAGGAAACGAAACTATGGCACCCTTTCTGACTTGCTCCTAGAAACCTACTTCTGCTACCTAGGCTACATGTTCCAAATGTTCCACAACCCCTCCAATCACCACCACCAAGTAAGGACCAAGAACTCTGGGGACACTTCAGATGTAGATCTTAACACTCTGGTTGGTACAAATTCTTCTGTATGGAGACAGAAATGAATTCACAAACAGTATTCATTAAGATATTCTTACTGTACTTGACACTGGCTGATAAGCAGCCATCAGTGTCTGTCTCTTGTACTTAGGGCTTGTTCTGTAAATGTAGACATATTACATAAAATAAGTCCCAGTTTATGTTCCCAAAGGAAGTAAAATTTGACAAAGTCCTGAGAAATTTCTAAGATAGATCTCTACTTAATTTCATCTCAAGTGTGCTTGTCTTCTTGCCCTCAATCTTTTATGTTCTTTATACTTTCTCAGAAGAAAGACTCTGGAAAGCAACAGAAGCAGAAGAAAAAGCCACTTCTGAGTCAGTGTTTTAATTGAAGTGCAAATCCATAGACAAAAGTTTTCCTTTCCTTAGGATTTCTATAGACATATCCTTGCCAGAGACAGACTTTTATGTTTAGTTTAAGATGTGTTACTTTTGACATCTTCAACAGAATATGCCTCTGTTTACACCTTGTCACTATTTTTTTTTTCTGGTGATTGAATTACAAATGTCACACAAGTGTACCTTCTTTATACAGACTGGTCCAATGAATTTGACTTCCTGTCTATTTCATATCCTAAGACAATCTTATCAAAGCTACATAATTATATATTAAACCTAAGCTAAATTGAATAAGACTTGCTATGTCAAAGGGGAAATATTTTTTTACAGTCCGTCTTTAACATAGAGGCGATGATATTGTCTTGGTTATGGTTTCAATTGCCATTAAGAGTCACATGATCACATCAACACTTATAAAGGAAAACATTTAATTAGGTGGCTTACAGTGTCAGAGATTTAGTCCATTATCATCATGATGGGACATTGAGGCATACAGGCAGACATGGTGCTGTAGCTGAGAGTTTTACATCTTGATATACAGGCTACAGGAAGTGAACAGACTCATTGGATGTGGCTTGAGCATATATGAGACCTCAAAGCCAGCCTCCACTGTGACACACTTCTTCCAACAAGACCACACCTACTCCAACAAAGCCACACCTCCTAATAGTGCCACTTCTTTTGGGGGGCCATTTTCCTCCAAACCACCAAAGACAGATACTTACATTCAAACAATAAAATGACTTAATAAAAAGGTCTTATACTATCTGACTGCAAACTCAAATATCTCTTTTAAAAGTTTATATTATTTATAATTTTTTAAATATTTATTTAAATTTTTAAAATATTTTTAAATATTATGTTTGTATGCATGCTGATATGTGCACATATAATTACAGGTCCCCATTGACACCAGGACAGAGTGTTTGATGCCCTTGATCTGAAGTTTCAGGCTGTTGTAAAACCCACATTGTGTTATTGAGTGGTGGTGGTATATACCTTTAATACTAGCACTTGGAAGGCAGATGTAGGATGATCTCTGAATTCCAGGCCAGCCTTATGTATAGAGTAAGGTCCAGCCCAGCCTGGTCTATAGAGTGAGCTCCAGGACAACCAGGGTTACATAGAGAATCTTATCTTAAAAACAAAAACAAACACACAAACAAAAAAGAATCAAAGCATGTATTCAAGGAACTGAGCTGGGGTCTTCTAGAATAAAATAAGTGGTTTGAACTTCTGGACCATCTTTGTAGTGGACCAAATAAATGATCTCTTAAGAAACACATAAAATCAATACATACATTGGAAATACTGCTTATCAGCTGTCATTGGTTGTTATATTCACACCTCATTGCCTATACCATTTTAGGGAAAACATTCAAATGGAACTTTGTTTTTGCAATTAGAAATTTATTCACCACAAGCATTAAGTATCTGAGATACTTTAGGCATCGTATTAATGAGACATGCATTAAGTCTCAAAATGTAATTCTTGATTGAAATTGGTCATAGGGTTTCTAGGTGACATTGTTAATTTTTTGTATGACTATCTATCTGTCACCACAGAATAAATGTTGGAGAAGAATTTCAAAGATCAATCTTGGAGGAAAAAATGAATTTCTCTCTAATTCTATGACTTGGTCAAAGGCTGTGAACTTGGATGACTTTAAATATTTTATTGATTTAATGTAAGTCAAAAAACATTTCTAATCTTTCTTAGACACAGTGAAGTGTTATATGTATTGCAGAAATATACAAATAGTCATATAGACTTTTCATTACCTTTAACTCATCTTTCCACTAAGAGCTCAGGAGTTATCGATTTTAACAATCCAGAAGAATGGAGCATTCTGAAAGTTACAGTGCTCAGGGGTTAATTTGCTGAAGCTGCATGATAAACAGTGACAACAAGTCACAAGCTTTCTACTGTGACAGTTTATTATTTTTCCCAAACGATTTTTGGAAATTCTCATTCAAGAACTCCATGTATAAAGATAATCTGTAGAATCTTAGGGGCAAGACTGTGTTGAGGTAATCAAAAGGTATTTGCAAAGTCCTATTAAGAAGATGATGTAAATGGACTTCCTAACTAAGATGGTGATGTATTTTAAGTTGCTTAACTCCTGTTTATTTGAACAGACTGCTCAAAGAACATAAAATTTCCCCTTTACAGTCTACTCTCCAGATTCTTTTTGTGTTGATATGTAGGTCTTACAACGTATCTCAAAACATCATTGAAACAGATATTGGTAATATAATTGGTTAATAGTTTGCCTGAGTGATGACTCCTGGCAGTATGCCTTCAAGCATCCAAATTTCTAATTAGAACTACTTGTGGAACTATTTTGACATGTTTAGAATTCTCTTTCTTTTTTTTGCTCAAAGGCTTAAAGACATAAGAAAGAATTTATAGCTTCCAGATGAAGAGCAACACAACAAAGATTGTTATGAAATATGGACACTTGCTGGGACTCCCAAGTTACAAATAAAACTAAAGTTTAAAGTTCATGTTTATTGATCCATCGATTGATTTCCATGAAGGTTCTAAAAAGTGGATCTGTGTTGATGTTGGTATTTTATTGGTTTATATAGCTTACACACACTTTTCTGTTCTTTTAAGACCTCATTTTTAAACTAAAATTATAATATGACATGCACAAAATGATAATGGTTTTTAGATATTAGTGAAGAGTACATAAAATTTAAATACAGGATAAAAGTACCATAAAAAACAAATAACTCATATTATATTTTTCTGAGTCTACTCTGTTATTTCTCTTTCACACTTGGCTTCTTGACTTACAACTGTTAGTATAATTTTGGAAGTACATATTCATAAAACATTACTTTTACCAGGTCCAGGTCTATAAAAATTATGGCTTTTGTACATAAGTCTCAAGAAAATGAAAGGACATTATTTTGACAATGAACTCATATTGCTAAATGTCTTGTGGTTATAGTTGTTGAAGGGAAAAAAAAGAATTTACAGAAGGATTTGTTATGTTAACTGCTAGTGATATGACATTGTTCCCTGTGATGCTTAAAATAGAATTAGATAACTAGGTGATGCCATTATAAGATGTATACAACTAGTACATTTTGGGAACATTTTAAAGCTGCCTTAATATCTACTATGTCATTCAATCATTAGAAATCATAATCTTTTCATACACAAATAACATATATTTATGATAAAAAAAATACCAAGGAGTCACAGAGATTCATGTCATTTTCTTATTAAACAAAAATTTGAAAATAATTAAAGAGCTGAATAACTATGCTCACTGAAAGAAGGAAACATACAAAGAAACCAGAGTGACTGGGCATCACCTTGATGATGTTGAAAAGATGATATTCTCATAGCCTCAGCATGGTTCTCCTCCTCAAGCACATTGTGAGTAGTTTTCCATCAGGCAGATATCAGAATACATAAAGACCCCCACTCCCTGTTTCTAGCTCTATGAATAATGAGTCACATGGTAGGTAGTCACTAAATCCCATGGAACTTCATATCTTCATGAGTGAAACAGAAAATGTGAAATTAGAGGAACGTAACATTGCAGATGTTGATTACTTATAATGAACAGGAGACACTGGATAAAGAAATAATTCACTCTGGAAAAGATGGCCAGAAATTACATTCCCAGAGTAAGAGTGTAACAAAATGGCAAAGGAACATCAGGGGAAAGTAGCAGGTGGAGGGAGAGAGTGCAGAAAGATAAGGCTGGACTTGGCAGGCATTTGGGGGGTGGTATGGAAACCTCGTGGAGAGGATACATCCTGGAATCTAGGAAGGTGATCCTAATGGGGACTTCTAGTAATGGAGGATACAGTCTCAACTAGCCATCTTCCTTGCCAGGTGATGCTTCTCCAGTGTCAGGACTGCATTGCATTCAATTGAGTTGTTGGCCAAGGAGGTCCCAGGGAAATCCCCAAACAACCAAGGCTGTTGCTAAGAAAAAGGGTTGCTCTCTACAAGCTGGCATCGGGGCCCCACTGCCAAGGACAACACCCACACAACTCAGTGGACATAGAGAAGTCAGTCAAGCTGGTGCCTACATGGAGCCCTCACCCCTATATTCTAGTGTCTTTGGTGTAGGAAGGTGCCGGCAAAAGAGAAATTTAAACGACAAATGAGCTACAAAACTTTTGATCCACGATGCTGACCTGCTTGCAAAAGATGCTGGGGCAATGGTGGCTCAAAGTCTGTGGGAGTAACCAACTAATGTCTGATTTGACTTAAGGCCTACACCATGAGATGGAACCTATACCCCAAACTCCGTGAGTGACCAAGGACCAGAGATTAGATAGTCAAGAGATGTATATGTACAGTACAACCAAACACTATTGATTTTTTTTTTTAAAAAAAAGGTTAATGAAATAATTCCTAGTGATACTCTGCTCTACTCACACATCAGTACCTAATCCAGTCATCATCAGGGAGGCTTTCTCAGTCAGTAGATGGAAATAGATGCAGAGACCCACAGCCAGACATTATACAGAGAATCAAAATTGGAGATCCCCATCAAATCTCGCCCCTCAGAGATCAAGGAATCCCATAGAGCTTGTAGGAGTCATTCAGGATGGAGGACTTCAGTAGAACAAAACCCTTTGAATCAACCAAGCAATGTGCATAGAGGATCTTAGAGACTGAAGCAGCAGGCAGAGGGCCTACACGGGTCTGCATCAGGTTATGTGTATATATATATACATATATATATATATATATATATGTATGTATATATGTATATATATATATATATATATATAAAATAACTGTTAGCTTAGTATTTTTATGGGACTCCTGAGTGTGTGAATAGTGGGTCTCTGACTCTTGTTTCTGCTCTTGGGACTCTATTCCTCCTGTTAGGTTGTAGTGTCCAAAGTCAGTATGATACTTTTTGCATCATCTTATTATATTTTATTTTGTCATGTTTGATTGTTATCTCTTAGAAGCCTATTTTTTTTCCTAGAGAGACCAAAATGGTGTGAATCTGGAAGCAGGGGAGAGAAACTGGAAGGAGCAGAGGGAGGGGGGAACTCTAATCAGGATATATGTCTGAGAAAAGAATATATTTTCAATAAAAAGGAAAAAAAAGTTAGGAAAACAATATCACCCAACCAATCACTGACAACAAAAATTCAGCATGTTTGCAGGACAGAGAGGGATGGTCTTGGATGACCCTCCGATTCTGGATAAGAACTGACAATCACTGGAAAAAAAAAAAAAAAAAAACAAAACCTCAGAATGTTTTCCTAACTATAGAAAGATCACATGAAAGTTCCTGAGCAAATAGAAATCTCCATTCTATTTAAAACCTCTTCCAGCTGCATGCAATATAGAATGAGAGCTGGAAATTTTGAACCATAAAGGCTATGTAGTTATCGGCTCATTTTATACCTGGCAAATTGTACTTTACATGGACATTTTTTTTTTTTTTTTTTTTTTTTTTTGGTTTTTCGAGACAGGGTTTCTCTGTGTAGCTTTGCGCCTTTCCTGGAACTCACTTGGTAGCCCAGGCTGGCCTCGAACTCACAGAGATCCGCCTGGCTCTGCCTCCCGAGTGCTGGGATTAAAGGCGTGCGCCACCACCGCCCGGCTACATGGACATTTTATAAGACAAGGATGCCTTTGCTCCAGTTTCTCCCTTTAAGTTGTTGTCTCTCTGTGAATAAAAACTTTTTAGTTTTCTCCTGTTTGCTCTTTTTAGTTTTCTCCTGTTATTCACTGTGCTTTCTGGCATCTGTATTGTCTGCATGTACACATTATATGAAGATTTGTGTGTTTGTTCAAAGGCCAGAAGTGGATTATGATATTCTCCTTGCTGACTCACTGAACTTTGGCTAACTGTGGTGATATTGTGCCTCCCAATATATTGTGCACCTTATCTGGGGTCAAAGAACAGAGTAGCCACTAGATTAGACATAGAGGCCAGAAAATGGTGGCACACACAACTTTAATCCTAACATTCCAGAAGCAGAGATCCATCTGAATATCTGTGGGTAGAAGGCCACACTGGAAACAGTCAGGCATGATGATGTACACCTTTAAACCTGGGAGTGATGGCAGGAAGCAGAAAGGTATATAAGGTGTGAAGACCAGGAACTACAGGCTTTTAAGCTTTTAGACTTTTAGCAGCAGTTCAGCTGAGATCCATTCAGATGAGGACTCAGAGGCTTCCACTTTGAGGAAACAGGATCGGCTGAGCAGTTGGCAAGGTGAGGTTAGCTGTGGCTTGTTCTATGACTCTGATCTTGCAGAATTTATCTCAATAGCTGGCACTGAGGTTTTTTTTTTTATTAATAAGACCATTTAAGATTTGTGTTACAGCTAACTGGCTAAGTAGTGAGGCCCCATGACTGCTGTCTTCTCCTCATGGAAGTTAAAGATCCTGGCCCCTCTGTCCATCTTTAAAGTGAGTACTGAGCATCAAAATGCAAGGCCTCATGCTTATACAACAAGCAATTTATCCAGGAAGGTGTCCCCAGAGCTTCCTTCCCCCAGACTTTAACTTTAACTTGATGGTGAAATGCCCTTTTTGAGGGAAAATGACATAACCCCAAATACTGCCTGATTGTATCCATCAGGGGTGAGAATCTTGCTTTGGAACATGTCACATAGAAAAAAAAATGACCACCCAGGATATAATAAGGGCTAATTTTGTGTGCTTTCTTCAGTGAGGTACACATGCGAGAAAAGAGGCATTAAACTCCCCACATCAGACGTCTCTCTCTTTTAACATACATCAAGGGCTTGTATTTTCAACACCTTTGTTCATACCATAGTGCTATGAGATATAAATGATCAAAACAAGAGCCCAGGATGTGAGTGAAATGCACAGGCTAAATGTCTTCTTAGTCTTCTGTCTTGTTCCCCAGTCCTGTCTCCAAAGACCCAGAACTGACATGACAAGGAATATTAATAGAAGATTTCCTCTGAGCCTCCTCTCTTCCACACGACACAGGTTCAGATCAATTACAGTCCAGGAGGTTGGGGTGCAATAAACAGACATCAGCTTGCTCATCTTCTTAGTATTCTAATGAGAGGAGCCAGGGCCTGTGTTATATTTCAGATCCTTTCTGCCTTCAAATGCTCTATCAAGAAAAACACGAAGTTGGAGGAAGCCCTGCACTTGTCACTGGCTATAAACTTAATTACATGATCTTATTCATTAAATCTAAGTTGTAGACCATTCTGATCAAATAAAATAACGATCGCCAGAAATCTTTATATGTAATGTTATATATTCGTATAGCGAGTTATTCTGCCAATGGACTTAAGCTCCAAGTTTTATTTATATACCCACAAGTCTAAGGAGGAAATATATTATCACCTTATATTTGATACTACATATGTGGAGTATCTAAAAAGAAAATCATCTTTAAAAGCAAATTCAATTTATGGGGGGAAATGGTATTGAGTGACACAAAAATCTCTTTATTTCCCTTAAAGTTGTCAAAAGCAGGGAAGAAAATCGCTTTAGGGCTTAGGCCCCTGTTATGTGTCATAGGAGTGAAAGGATTTGATATTGAGGCTTGTTTTATGAGCTCTGACAATATGAAAAATTTCAATTCTATCCTGTAATAAGTAGTATATGAAGTAATTTGGATATGCCTGTGGCAATAGCCCTAGGCATATATTCACATTGTGTGAGTAAACACAGCCAGGGTAAATTTCTAGCAGGGAGAAATTTGTATCATCACAGAGTTTTGTGAAATTATTGGAGGTTATAGAACACATGTCATACGTGAATGCATATGTATAGATTTTAATACTCTGCAACTGTTTTATTATGCCTGTAACTTAGAACATTTAAAGTACAGTCATGTATGCATGGTTTCATATACAAATACTAGAATATGAAACAATTAAATGTACACATAGTTTGCCTTAACTGATTTATTTTTAAATACTAGTATGATATTAAACTAGCAATATTTTTCCTTGTTGAAATTTCTAAGCATTATTTCTTTCTTTCATTCATTTTTGAGACAATGCCATAAAATGTCAACACATGGTCAACAACGACCTTTTTATTAGAATTGCATGCTAGCAAAATATTTTTAAATAAATGAAGATACATATATACCTATTCTTACTGAAATAGCAAGTCAATCAAAAATGTTTAAAGCTCATCTAAAAGAGAAAGGAGAGTAAAAATGCACAAGGATCCAGGCAGCCCAGAAGGCTCTGACCTTGTAAAATCCGAAGAGGATCCACAGACAACACACCCTGTGTAGGATGGCAGGAGAACTCTGTCTCCAATGAAAGTTTTCACCCTTGCATCTTCTAAAACATATGATGCAGACAAGGACAAGTGTGTCTGGTCTTAATTTGGATCTTGATTAAACTTTATCAAGCAACTAACTTGTATTCTATGTTCAAGGGTTTTTTTTTTTTTTTTTTTTGTATTGTATTGTATTTGGAGGTGGGGGCTGTGATTGAAAAAGAAAAAGAACTCTACTAAGGTTAGATGACACCAGGTTAGACCTCCAAGTTTTCTCTATATGAACTCTGATTATGTTTACTAGTGAGAAAAACAGCAAAAAACTGCAAAAAAAGATTACAATTAACTAGAAATCTTTGAAATTAGTAAAATACAAAAATAAAAAAAACAAAAGCAACAACTAATGAAATATAAAAAGAGTATCAAAAATTCCTCTTACATGGTAAAGCAAGTAATTTTTTAAAATTATAACTCTTAAGGGAAATCGGTCTGTAAATCCCTTTCTTTGTGGGGTATTTATATGGTTTTGGTATCAGAGTAACTAGAGCCATAAAATGAATTGGACCACGTTCCTTCTGTTTCTATTTCTTGTGAAATTATTTGAGGAGTACTGGCTTTAACTTTCTTTGAAAATCTGCTCTAAAACTATCTGGCCCTCACTGGCTTTTTTGCTTGTTTGTTTGTTTTTGATTGGGAAACTTTTAATGGCTGCTTCTATTTCACTAGAGGCCTGTTTAAACTGCTTATCTAATCTGGAATTAATTTTGTCAGTGGTACCTATAGATATAACTTTCCATTTCTTTCATATTTTCCAGTTTGGTGGAGTGCAGGTTTTTAAGTACGTCCTTAGGATTCTCTGATTTCCTCAGTGTCAGTTATGCCCCCCTTTTGTTTCTGATTTTCTTAATTTGGATATTCTCTCTCTACCTTTTACTTCGTTTGGATAAGGGTTTCTCTATCATGCTCATTTTGTCAAAGACTGACTCCTCATTTCATTGAAATTTATGTTGTTCTCTTTGTCTTTATTTTATGGAATTCAGCCTTGGATTTGGTTATTTCTTTTTCTACTCCTTCTAGGTATGATGACTTTCTTTCTTTCTTTCTTTCTTTCTTTCTTTCTTTCTTTCTTTCTTTCTTTCTTTCTTTCTTTCTCCCTTTCTTTCTTTCTTTCTTTTTTTCTTTCTTTCTTTCTTTCTTTCTTTCTTTCTTTCTTTCTTTCTTTCTTTCTTTCTCTCTCTCTCTCTCTCTCTCTCTCTCTCTCTCTCTCTCTCTCTCTCTTTCTTCTTGTTCTCTTGTTCTTCTCCTTCTCTTCCTCCTCCTCCTCCTTCTCATTCTTCTTCTTTTCTAAAGCTATCAGATTTGCTGTTGATAGTATGAGATCTCTGCAGGGTTTTTTTCTTTAGTTGGTTTTATTTTTTTGCTTTTGTTTGTTTGTTTGTTTTGTGTGTAAACACTTAATGATTTTGTTCAAAACACTTTGAACCATTTTCATTATGCCCTATAAATTTGAGTATGCTTTGTATTCATTTTCATTGAATTCTAGAAAGTTGTTACCTTCATTCTTTTTTAAAATTTTATTTTATAATTAATTTAATTTTATATATCAGTCACAGATTCCCCTGTCCTCCCTCCTCCCACCCCCCCTAGCCTTTCCTCCCAATCCACCCCTCACTCCCACCTCCTCCAAGGCAAGGTCTCCCCTGGGGAGTCAGCCCAGCCTGGTAGATTCAGTTGAGGCAGGTCCAATGCCCTCCTCCCTGTACCAAGGCTGAGCAAAGTGTCCCAACATAGGCCCTAGGTTCCAAAAAGCCAGTTCATGCACTAAGGACAGGTCCCGGTCCCACTGCCTGTCTCACTTATCCAGAGGGCCTGGTCCAGTTATTTCTGTTTTCACTCATTTTTCATTCAGTAGAGAGTTGTTCAGTTTCCATGAGTTTGCAAGTTTTCTGTTGTTGATGATATCTAGCTTTAATCCATGGTGGTCTTATAGGATACAGGGAATTATTTCAATCTTCTTGTGTCTGTTGAGACTTGCTTTGTATCCAGATATGGGGAAAATTTTGGAGACATTCCAGGAGTTGCAGAGAAGATGGTATTTTTTTTTTTGTGACTGGGTTAAATGTTCTGTAAATACCTATTAGGTCTATTACGTCTATAATATCTGTTAGCTCCAGCATTTCTCTGTTGAGGTTTTGTCTGGATGGCCTGTCCATTCAGAGTGAGGCACTGAAGTCTCTTACTTTGAGTGTGTGAGGGTCAATATGTTATTTAAGCTCTAATAGTCTTTGTTTTACAAACATTAGTGTTCTTGTGTTTGAGGCATAGATGTTAATTTAAATGTCCTCTTGGTGGATTTTTTTTTTCTTTAATGGATATGTAGTGTCCTTCCCTATCTCTTTTGATTAGTTTTAATTTGAAGTCTATTTTGTTAGATATTAAAATGGCTATACCAGCTTGCTTTGTGGAATATCTTTTCCAACCCTTTACCCTGAGGTAAGGTCTATTCTTGATGTTGAAGTGTGTTTCTCGGATACAGCAGAAGGGTGATTCCTGTTTTGCCATACATTAGGTTAGTCTGTAACTTTTCATTGGGGAATTGAGACCATTGATATTGAGAGATATCAAATGAGCATTGATTGTTTATTCCTGTTTGTTTTGGTGTTGGTGTTTGTATTGGTGTATGCATGTGTGTGTGTGTGTGTGTGTGTGTGTTCCTGTGTCTCATAGAGGAGAGAGAGAGAGAGAGAGAGAGAGAGAGAGAGAGAGAGAGAGAGAGAGAGAGAGAGAGTCTTTTCTTTTGATTAGTTAACCTCCTTAGGTTGAACTTTTACTTCTAACACTTCCAGTTAGGACTGTGATTGTAGATATAAATTGTCTAAATTTGACTTTATGATGAAATATCTTATTTTGTCCACCTATGGTGACTAAAAGTTTTGCTGCTTATAGTATTCTGGGATGACATCCTTGGTCTCTTAGAGTCTGTAGCACATCTGTCTTGGCCATTCTGACTTTTAGAATCTTATTTGAAAAGTCAGATACAATTATAGTTAATCTTCCTGTATTTGTTACTTGGTCTTTTTCCCATGCAGCTTTTAATATTCTTTCTTTGCTCTACATGTTTAGTGTTTTGCAGTGTATGTCAAGGTGATTTTCTTTTCTGGTCCAATTGACATTCTGTATGCATATACTTTGATAGACATCTCCTTCTTTAGGTTAAGAATATTTTGTTCTATCATTTTGTTGAAAACATTTTCTGGGCCCCTGAGCTGGGATTCTTCTCCCTCCTTTATTCCTATTATTCTTAGGTTTAAACTTTTCATAATGTCCCAGATTTTCAGTAGTTTCTTAGATTTAACATTTTATTTGATTGGTGTATCCATTTCCTCTATTGTAACTTCAGTGCCTGAGATTCTCTCTTCCATCTCTGTGCTCTGTTGGTGAAGTTTGCCTCTAGCTCATGTTTGAGTTCCTAAATTTTTCATTTCCAAAATTCTCTCAGTTTGGGTTTCTTTTCTGGTCTTGAACAGTTTTATTCATTTCCATACACTTTTTTTTGTGCTTTCCTGGATATATTTACGGGAAATTAAGAATATATATTTAGTATATAATAAATAAATATAAATAATATAAACTATAAGAATATATAAAATATAAATATAATATATTTAAGAAATAAATATAATTTCTTCTTTAAGTGCCTATAACATCTTCACATGGGTCTTTCTCTTGTGCATCAGTCATGTTGGAATAATCAGGGCCTGCTCATATAAGGATAGCTGGACTCCAGTGGAGATATATTATCCTGGCTGTTATTGACTGTGTGCTCTTACGCTGGCATCAAGCCTTCTGGTATTGGGATCATTAGAAGTCTAGGTGCTGATGTCTGTATTGGTCTTTGTTGGTTGGTGTTTTCTTCCTTGGTTTCTGTTTCTTTTCTGGATTTTCTTTGTGGTGCAATGGGGATGGCAGTCAGAGAGGAAAGGGAAACCATTTTCTTTCCTGGATTTTCTTTGTGATCCAATCAGGATCGAGTCAGAGAGGAAAGGGAAACCACAGCAGGTTCTACAGAGTGGGGATGAGACTGGGGCAACTGGGACTGGAGGAGCAGAAGCAGGGGTGAAGATTCGCCTTTGTGCTACTTGCTTCCCTGGCTAGGTTAACATTTAAACGAGTATTTTCTAGACTTCCTGGCATTTATGTGTTTATAGAACAGCGTCTATATAGAAAAGAATATACCATGTCTACTAAGTTGATACAGAAAATTCACCCCTAAGTACATAATGAATAGTACACCAACTTCATATGTTTGCAAATAAAAGTTAATGAAAAAATAATTAGCCATACTTGATGGGTGATATTCTCTCATTATCTATTAGAGTTTTCTAAAAGGGTATTCATAGCTCACTGATGACATTTTTCATCAAAAGCTGTTATATCTGAAATTTGAGACATATCACTAGAAAGTAGCTTTTATATTATAAGATATCAAAAGTTCACACCTCACAACAACACTTTAGTAATCGATGAGGATGAGTAAGGACTTCTGGTACACAGTCTATGAGGATCTTTAACAGTGGTTCCTGTTGTTGTGACCCTTTAAAATAGTTACTCATCTTGTGGTGACTCCCAACCATAAAATTATTTTGTTCCCACTTCATAATTGTAATTTTGCTACGGTTATGAATTGTAATATAAATATATAACATGCAGGATATTTGATAGGCAACCCCCAAAGATGTCTCGGCCCATGGGTTGAAAACCACTGGTCTATAATGTAGCGTTAAAAGCAAATGAGGTTTAGCTCACAAAAACATATTGCATGTCAAGAAAATGCTATAATTTCCAATGATGTGAGGGTGTTTAACTTATATAATGTTTTGAAATCTGTAAATTTAAATTTGGGCAATATGAAAAACAGAGGAATTGAAAGAGTGTATATATATATATACACATACATACATATATGTATATATAACGTATATTATATATATTATGTCTATATGTGTGTATACATGTAACTGAAACAATCTTTAAACACAAGTGCATTCATATCAATAGTCCCCTCCAGTTGACTCAAGAGGCTAGGAAACAGATGTTGAAGGGGGTAATAGAGGTTTGTGAATAACAATGTTTATTCCGTAAGCTTGGACAGGGTACATTAATGAGTTTTACCATCACTGTGACTAAATAACTGAATAAACACTAAACAGAGGAAAGATTTATTTAGCACATGGTTTCACAGACTTCATTGCACAGTTTGAGGTTCTGCTTATTCCAGATTCATGGCGATAGGAGCTATTATCTGTATTAAACATTTTTTCATTAAGATATCTGTTCTACCATAATTAATAAAAAAAGAATCAATAAACTTATAAGAGAGCAAGAAGGGTACGTGGAAGGGTTTGGAGTAAAGAAATGGAAAAGAGAAATGATGAAATTATGTTGTAATCTAAAAAATAAAATTGAAAGATATCTGTTCTCCATATACTAACTTCCTATTTCCATAACAATATAGTCCAATACTTAACCTTATATAATTAAATAAATGTGTATATTATATCTTATTAGCTTCAAATTATCTTTTGACTTTAAACTTATTATATTTGTGGTTGTTATTTAATACTTCAAATCATTTTTTACATGATGCAGTGACCCTCCCAGACTTGTATCTTTGTGAAATTATCCAATTATTTCCTGAGAATAAGTTCCTATAATTGATTAAAATAATGAGAACTTATCTTGGGTTTTATAGTAACATAATTCTTTACCTTACATATCTTCAAGATTATTAGCAATTGTGGAGAATTATGCTAATGTGAGAACCAAAATCAGTTCAGATTGACTTAACTGTCAATTTCCTTATTTCCAATTTTCCTTACTAATAACATAATTTCTTCATTTGTAAAAATTTACTAATAATATTCATCTTTTATATTGATAAGTTATATTTTTCAGAAATTGAAAAAAACTATCAACACTTTGTAAAAGTATATAACAACCTTGTTGCTGATTCTTAGTGCCAACTTTCTCAAGACCCTCTCTTTCTTCAATCCCCTTATGCATTTATCTCAAACTGTTGCTTGAAGCATTAATTTTGTTTCTCAGTTTCCTGTAAAAATGTCACCATTGTGTCCACATTCATCTCTAATACGATATCTTAATTCAAAATTTGTTATTTATTTCAAAATTCTTAGAAATTGATCAGTTTCAATGATATATTTCTTACCTTCTTGTCTCTAGAAAATTGACATTTTTGTGTACTTGGCTGTTTGCATAGTATCTACAGTGGCTATTAAAATGCAGTAGTTAATGAACACATGCTGAAGTGAGACTGTATATGTCCATTGATATTATAACCATTCGAGAGCCAGCTCTATTTAATAATAAAAATACAATTATATTATTTTTATTGTCACTTTTATAGTCTGTGCATTGCAGTACAGAAATGAGTGTTTAGGTGAGAGGGAAATGATGTGTATATATCTGTGTCATTATAACAGATTCTGGCTTAGATGAGAAAGTGGTGGAAAATACTAGTCACCGAGGATGATTTTGTAAATTTGTATTAAATTTTGTATTAAATATACAATTTTGTATTAAGTTCTAAAATCCTCAAATATTTAAATATGATTTCTAGACTCTGGAGCTCTAATATTTTTCAGCTTAAGTAACTGAGTGAAATTTCATCAGGAAAATATGAAGAACTTTTCCATAATTACCACAATTTCAATAAGAAAACTGATTGCCTAACTGCAGTCATGAAATTTTGCTTTTCTCTTGGCCTTGTATTTCTGTGTCTGTCTCATATGCTCCTCAGTTCCATCTAAATACTAATATTTTTGAGGCCTGAATTTCAAGGCTGATTTTCTCTAAACTCAGTATGTTTCTGCAAACAACTCCTTTCTGCAAAAACTATGCCTGTTGCTGTCCACATGAACTTCAGAAACCTTTTTCCTCCTCCTCCTTATTCTCTTTCTCCTCCTTATCCTCCTTTTCCTCTTCCTCCATCTTTCCTTTCCCACTCCTGATTCTCTTTGATGGTGGTAAGTACTGGGCACTGTGGAAACATGTACTTGAGAATCTAACAAGTACCCTTTCAGGTAAATAATGGGCACGTGTTTCAGATGATTCAGAATTGGATCATTGTGGAGTGAATGTGTTGTTGTTGTCATGATTTCTCCTTTCTGCATACTTATTTACCGTTGTGTGTGTGTGTGTGTGTGTGTGCATGTGTGCTGCTTACTTATTTACCGTTGTGTGTGTGTGTGTGTGTGTGTGCATGTGTGCTTACACATTTGTAGACAAACATATGTGTGTGGGTATGCAAGCATGTATGTGCATATGGATGTCTGAAGTTGATGTCAGGTATCTTCTTCAATAATTCTAAACTTTATTAATTCAGAGCCTGATGCTGAAATCACAGCTTGCCAATTCAGCTAGTTTTGCTAGCCATGTTGCCCTGAGGATTCCTTGCCATTACCTGCTTCGTGGTGAGATTGCAGATGGCCACAATGCATGCTCTTGTTTAAAGTGGGTCTGAGGAGCTGAACTGCAATCTAATCCTCAGGCTTGCATGGCAAGCCTTTGTCTGCTGAGCTGTCTCCCCATCTCCTACAATGAAATTAAGAAGGCACTAAGTAAAGAACAATCAGTAGAAACCTGCCTGATCCCAGACGACACAGTTTCCATATAAAACAAAACAAAATAGCAACAACAGGGAAAAGGGCAAACAAACAAAAACAACAAGCAAACAAAACTCTGCCTGCTTCTGTCCAAAGCCCAAGACTGATCTGCATCCAGGAAACAGCCCCGATTTGGGAAGCCATGTCTATGTAGGCAATATCTGAGTTATGCTTCTCATGTCTGCCACTGAAGCTGTTAGCTTCTCATTAGAATTTTATGTTTCATTTCTGCATGAATCAGCTAGATTAAATGTCTATGGCATGCAAATAAAAACCATGTTGTGCATCACTCTGACATTGTCATTAACATCTATAGTCTGCCAATCATCCAATCCTACTTCACACCTTCAGTGGGTGTGTTGGAATTTTGCCCTTATCTCCACGCAGAGATGAGACTTTGACATACACTTTGGCTCTCTGGTCTTCATCCTTCAATTTTTGAAGTACTCAGGGTTGAACCTACAGCCTTGTCTATGCCAGGGATAGACTCACTCTGTAACTGGGCTGCAAGTGGCAACCATTCTTCTATGGCTTCCCATCAAGTCCTTCATAATAGTGCCAGAGATTCCCAGGGATTGACCACACTTAATATTGCATTATGTTTACTTTCTCATTAGACTGAATTCCCTGACCATTGTATGGACCTACTTGTCAATCCTCATGTTTGATCTTTTCTTCAGCATTGATTATCTTTAACCACTCTGGCTTTTCTGAAGTCTTTGAGCACAGTAGGTTTCTCACAGTTTCTTCAGGTGATGGACACCTGCCAAAAAACATTCTGCTTTATTTTGTCATTTATCTTACCCCTGCTCATTCTACAGGTGCTTGTGAGAATCCATCAATCAAAGAAAGAGATTTTTAAAGAAAATTTTCTCTGGCTTAAACAAATGAAATGTGCCCTTTAATAATTTCCACTTACAGATCTTAATATAACAACAGATCTGTAGGAACTTAATGAACATTTGATAAAGTAATAAATGAGTAGACAGCAAAATAAATTTCTGTTGTAATTATGTGGGTGTTTGTGTGAGCACTTTTACTCAAAACCATTGCTATAAACATGTATATGCCGAAGACAGTCTATACTTCATTTTTCGAAGCTTTTAAACCCAAGGAAACATTATTCACCTCAGTCCTTGTCAGAGACTGTGTTCTGTGTTTTAGTAACTAAAATTTATTGACAGCCAACCTTGCTAGTGACAACTATGAAGAAGGAAGCAGCCACAACATGAGCAGAGACTGTCACCGTGATTGAACATGTGGAGGGACAAGTGTTTGTTTTCTACTTTCCACATTGCTAGCCAGAGAACTACGGGCTGATTGTCAAGAGCATTCTATGTTTCTTTTAAAATTAGTCAGGAATGCTAATGCTTTAGACTTCTGTTTGCATTCGTCTTAACCTTCACGTGCTAAGGCTGAAATAACCGTTCTGTGGCATGGGAAATTACAGCTGAACATCAATTCTGCAATTCTGTCCTTTTGTGAATAGGAAACGACTGATGAAGAATGTAATCGACGGACTTGCTCAGATGTCCTTGTCAGCATTGAACATAATTGGGCAAATTAATGGTGTTTTCTAGTGGGAATCTTGGCCTTTAGAATGCCTTCATATATAAGAAATTGAGCATAATCCCACCAAGAGAAAGGGAGTGGGACAGTTTCAATGAACACCTGTTATCACTACCCTCTGGTTTCACCCATTCCCCAATCTTGAAGGATTTGTCATGTTATGGGCCATGAATGGCTGTATTGGAGAGTCTATCTAAGGAAACTTAAACATATAAGCAAAGTGGCAATGTAAGGGGTTGTATGCCTAAAATTGAAAGAACAATCATGGTCAGAATACAAATAGAAGCCAAAACTGGAAAAAAAAAAATCTGACAATTTTAACCAGCAAGCTAGAGAATATGCATATAAACCTTGTGGAGGATCTTGTTGTCTCTAGTTGATTCTTTTTCAGATTTCTTTGTTTTTCTTTAATAAAATTTTAATGAAAATAGGAATGCGTCTCTTTCTCCCTTCCCCTTCCCTGTTGCAATCATAGTAGAACATTCTGATCTTGGCAATTTGTCCTGTTCTCTTGAAAGGATAGTTGTCTCATAAACAGTGGATAATTGCTCACTCTCTGCTGTGGTCTTCCTTTGGTTCTGTATGAGTAAATTTAACATTGGTGGTCACTCTCATAACAAGTACAGGAAAAATACAGAGTTAAAAAAAAAGCTAAATCTGAACAATAACAAAAGAGATGGACTTTCTGTTAAAATGATAGCCTCTTAGAACAGGAGTTGTGCCTCTTGCACAGATTTAATAAGTCATAGCTCCAACACAAAAACCAATTTGTCTGTAAATCAAGCTTAGTTCTGTTGGAAATACAGCATTTTGGGACAGCCCATTAAATTGCCATCCAGGTAGAAAGTTTTTTTCCTTTCTTTGTTTTTACTTTAACAAATTGTGAAAAATATTAGAAAATTATTTTAGGGATAATTTAAACAATTCCAAGCTTATTTTTTCTTATAATTTAATTTAACAAGAGATTAGAATCCTGTAGAATACCAAGAGCTAAATTTTAACAAGCATATTTTTCTTTACTTTGTTTGTAGCAATAACACCTTTAGAATTCCTGAGGCACAAAACATAGTATTGCAAATACTTCAAATACATTATATAAAAATTACTGTTTATTTACCTACTGAGAAAACACATCTATAAATCTTAAAACTAATTTTCAGTATGACTTAGCATTCAGGTGTCTTCAGATAATAGTGAGTAAAACATCTATAAAAAGTATATTTTGTGCATATCTTACATTAAAAACTTAATTTTCAATTACTTTGAATTGTGGAAGGAAAAGTAAGATTACCATCCTATTGGCTTATGAAAACACACATATTACCTAAAATGAGTAGAATAACACATAGACAACGCTTAATAACCTACTAACTCAATTTTTGTATTTTTTAAAGGTTTATTTGATTATAATTTATACATGTGAGTGCTTTGTCTGATTGTGTGTATGTATGCCATATGCATGTCTGGTAAACAGAAACCAGTAGGGGTTATTGAACCTCATAAAACAGGAGTTAAAAACAATTGTGACCCATCTTTGGGTACATATCTCATGCTAATCACAATTGAATCCTCAGGCACAGCTGATCAGAACCATGGGCTCTTAACTCAAAATACCAAATGAATGACTCCCCTAGAGTCTGTGAGGAGCTCTCAGACTTCCTCCTAAGACACCACAGCAAGACCTCTATCCTCTGCTGTTCTCTCAGCATATCTTTCAGGTTCCTAAAATAGTTTATTAATCTGGGAGTCTTTTCTAGCTACTCTGATTTCATGTGTGTAACAACCCTGACATATCCAAAGGACAGGATTTCACAGCACACTTTCCCATTTCCTGGCTCTTACATCCTTTCTCCTTTACTTCTCTCATGACTATTTGCTGAACCTTGGTCCATTGGGAGATGGATAAACACAGATGTCTCACCTTTAGTTGGTCATTCAGAGATACTGATTCTCAGAGCTCTGACAAGTTATGTGTCTCTGCTATATTCTCTATCCACTGAAATATTAGATTTCTCTAATCAAAGTTGGGAGCAGCTCAAATCTACAGATATAAACTTAGGTACATAGAAGGCAGTTTGAGAACATGGCCATCTATTAAGAAAATACCACTAAGTTCTCATGTAGAGTCTGTGACTTCACTAACATTGCTGTTTGGTCATGTTTACAGTACAAGTCATGAATTCCTTACTGAGGACCAGGCCTCAAGTCCAGTCAAAAGGGTGGTTCGTTATCACTATGAACAGTCTTGGCACTATTACACCAGAGGGCCCACCTGCTTGGATGGATGGAGAAAGATGCAGGGTCCAGTGCTTCATATGTTATACTTTTAATGGATCTATCAAATATATATATTTGTTTGCCTTTATTTATTGACAGTGGTTAAAAACCTCCATTTAAACTGAATTTGTATTGGTATTTACAGCTTATTAATTATAGGAAAATTTATTCATAAAAATATCTTTTATTACTGTATTATGTCCTAGATTATATGACAGTCTGAACTACTCCTCTTTCAACTATTATTGACCACATAGGTATGATCAACCCACAATTTATAAAAGGAAAACTAATGTCAGAGAACAAGAAAGAAAAAAAATGATGCATTTGTAAACATCAGGTTTTATTGTGAGTCTGCAGTCCTTTATGCATATTTCCATTTGCCGATAAAACCACATGCTGCACAAGGGCTCTTCAGTGAATAGTTAGGCTACACATAGGATCTTTGAAGTATGGAATCTCTTATTTGTCTTAGCTATGTGTTAAGCTTACCATGTAGGCTGCTGTGCTTGCCTTCCCAATGTTTGAGGAAAATGAAATTGCTAATCATGTACTTTTAATGTCTCCCAGTAAATGATACATGGCTGTATATATTATAGTTTTATATTATTTTAAAGAAAACTGCTCTAGCATTTTACTAAGAGAACCATATTTATTAAGTGAAATATCAAAACATGTTTTATAGAAATGTGTTGTTTTGCTCTTTCATTAAGGGAACTTAAAATGTGCAGCTATAATCTAGGGTTGATCAGTAAACTCCTGAGAGTGAATATTGCAACATACTCCTTATTCCAGGTAATATAAATAACTAAAAATTAAAATTCTGGGTTAACTCAATAAATAGAAGAAATTATATTTGAAGCAAGGTCATAAAATTGTAATTAATGTTACTGTAGGTACAACAGATTTTATAAAGCCTCATCACAAAATATGCTCTTTGAAGACATAATACAAGAACTTTATTCTTTTGGAGAAAATTGTAATTCATAGTCATTTCACCTGTAAAATAATAATTATATAATTAGAATTTCACCCACTTTGGTGAATGTAATTTCCCTTATATTTAATAATGAACGTGTGTTGTGTGAATTTTCACTATTTTCTCTTTCTATATCTATTTATAATAATGAATCGATCATATGGAGCAATTGGCTGTGTTAATTCAGAGTATCTGCCTTAAGTGACAGTTATTAAACACAATGAAAAAAGTGACTGTGTTTGCACCTTCAAAAGAAAAGCAACATTTCTGGTAAAACAACAAAAAAAAAAAACAGTAATACAAAAGAAAAAAGGCTAAAATCAAGGAACAAATGTCATTTTGGGAAGCGTTTAAAACTGGTCATTTCCTTATTTGAAGTCTACCACAAAAATAATCTTATTTCTTTACCAGAGAGGTCATTACCTGAAGACTATTGTTTGTCCTGTTTTCTTATCCTTTCATTATCTACCTGTTAAAGATTCAACAAGAAACATCAGGGGTTTATTACTGTACATGCAAACAAGGTCTACAGTAGCAGATTTTGTGTAGGTGTATTTCTTAAGCTGTCTTAGTCATCTAGTCTGGAGCCTCTATTTTTAAAAATGGTTACTCTGCCCACAACATCAAGGAAACAAAATTAGAATAAAATTTAAAATAAAAATGTTACTGCAGAAGATGATTTGGCAAAATAGAATTGTTGTACTGTGTGATTTGTAAGTCAACTGTCTCTGTTTGAAAACAAATAAAATTTATGAACTAAAAATCAAAAACTCTGAGAAATGTGTATTTTTGTGTTCTCAAATGGAAGAAGGCAATGTTGTATGCCAGCAGGATTTTTAGAATCTCACTGAGAAAGTAAATAACAGATCATCTATGAAAAATGGGACATCTGGTGTTGAAGTATTACAAGTAATGAGCACCTAAGGTCTTTATACATTAAATTGGCTTTTATAATTGAGTGGCTTTTGTCTCTTCCATTGTCAGAAGAGAAACAATATAATCTAAGACAAGCGATGCTTTTAATGCTGTGACCTACTTCATAAAGCCATCTATGTTACATTTGCAAAAGATGCCAGGCAATCAAAGAGAGCAAGACTGTCATTTTATTCATGCTATAAAAGTTCAATATGTGCAACAGAATAGAAAAAGATTCAGTCTGCAGTAAATTCAGGCCAAAGGCTTCTGGTGTATTATTCTGAGAGGTACTAACTTACATAGTCCACATATTTTTTCTGAAATTATAAGGTCTGAAAGTTTCTAATTTATAATTTAGAAAAAGGAAAGCTTTTTTTTTGGTGATTTAAATAGATACAGTCTGCTTAATCCCCAAAAAATGTAGATTGGGAAAAAATGTGAGAAGGGAATAAATGTGTGTGTGTGGTTTATCTATGTTAATTTTGTGGTTTAGTCTTTCAACTACTCACTCACTTATCTCCATAAAGTATAAATTTAAAGGTACTACTTCATTAACTTTAAGGAATAATGACATCCTGACTTCATATGTCTTTCCTAATGTGAATAGAGGGTGCATCTCTCTCACTAAGTCAACGATGTCACCTATGGTCCTAAACACTCCATGCTGATATAACACATAAAAATCGTCATGTGTCATTCTGCTTATTTAATCTGTAACTAAACAGCGGAAGAGGAAACAGAAATAGGTTGATCTTTTGTTATGTAAATCTTCCCACATTTTTAAATATTTCTGTATACCCTCAAAATAGATGTACTGACCACTCTTTTTCTGATATATCCTTTCAAAGAAGTTGAATACCAAATAACTTTTAAAGATAAGAATAGTATCTTGCACCGATGTAATAGTAGTCTTTTACTAGGCAAAAGAAGACAAGCTTATGCCTGTTAATATATAATAAAATATCTAGTTTTTTTCCTTAGTGAGGGTTTACCTTCTTATACTTGATTGCATTTTCAAGTTTTACTTGGTTCCATACTCAATGTTCAGGGGGGAAATTGAGCTCATATCTATGGTGTAAATTTCTTCCAAAACTAGTAGATACTGTGACTGTAGATAACACAGTTTCTGATAGACAATCCCCACCCCCAGTTGGAAGTCTCATGTCATCTGCCAGCTTCTTTGCAATACTAACAGACTTAGTTTACAAGTAAGTTTGAACCACACAGTTTAGATAGCTAGTATTTTTTAATAACTTTTTATTACTCTGAAGTTTATATAATTTGATTAGATTCACATTTCTCTAGGGACCTTCAGTCTGGGGGAGACAGCTCTGGGAGTGAAGCACTTGCTGCTCAATTGTGCACATCTGAAATCAGATTCCCAGAATTTGCATCAAGCCACATGCAGTGTTGTCCTTCTGGAATCATGGTCATAGGCAGAGACCAGAGAATCCCAGGAAGCTCACAAGCCAGCTAACCTTGTATACAAAGCACAGAAAGAAAGACCTCTTCTAATTAACCAAAAACAGTAGAAAGTGATGATCCATCCCTGTGATTGTCCTCTGGACCTCACATGCATGCACCTGCAGTCACATGAACACACACATACAATACACAACCAAACATAATACACACACACACAGAGAGAGAGAGAGAGAGAGAGACAGAGAGAGAGACAGAGAGAGAGACAGAGAGAGAGACAGAGAGAGAGACAGAGAGAGAGACAGAGGGACAGAGGGACAGAGACAGAGAGACAGAGAGAGAAATAGAGACAGAGACAGAGAGACAGAGAAAATGAAAACGGGAGGGAAGGGGATGGGGAAGAGAGGGGAGGGGAGGGAAGAACAGATGATAGCAGAGCAAAGGAGAGGAAAGGCAAGGAGACAGACAAGGTTTTCCAGTGAGGAATAAATGTATATGAAGAAATCAGAAGTTCTGGTTGCATGATTTCCTTATCCACCTCAGTATCCATTTTTATAATCCAAACAAGTATAGGATCTCACCAAGATTAGAGCTACCCACTATATGGGTCCAGCTTAGTTCTACAAATTCCACTTCTAATAACAGGAATATATTTCATTTTCTCATGCCTGTGGTCTATCACCTGATTTTTCCTATCTTATAGCCGATTACATTTTTTTTTCACTTTGGTTTTTCTCTAAGAACACTTAAATAAACTGTTTCTCACCCTTTCCAATGCTGTGACCCCTTAATACAGGCCCTCATGTTGTGGTGACCCCAATCATAAAATTATTTTCATTGCTTCTACCTAACTATAATTTTTATACTGTTATGAATGGTAATGTAAATACCTGATTTGCAGGATATCTATTTGGAACCCCTATACAAGGGTCATTAGACTCCCAAAGGGTCACCATCCATAGATTAAGAACTGCTGCTCTAATGCAACATGCATCAATATTCTAGAGGTGATGGTGGGACAGTGCTCTGATCTTCCTTCAGGAATTCTATCCACAGAGAGCATCTAGCACTTAATACCGCCTAGAATTGTCCTTGGACTTTCCAAAAGGAAGTAGCTGCTCTGTACTTCTTTGTGTATCCTTGCCCATTTCATTAGAAATAGTTATCAATTACTATTTGTTGAACAAATTGAACTCTATGTAGTAGAGAAGCAAAACTGGCAGTTGGATAATCATCACCCCTCCAAAAAATATGGATGTGGTACTTGACAGCATCATGGAACTCAGCAGCACGTTTGAAATAAGACTTTCTAGGAATCCATAGCCCAAGAAGAATGATCACTGCTGTATTAATACTTGAATTGCCTCTAGAAAAATGTAGTTAATTAACAGATCACTTTTTTCTAAATCTGAAAGCAAACATTTGAGGAAGTTGTTGCACAGACATATTTACTGAGTGAGCAACAGTATCCAGTCACCATTGCTATTGCTTTTTTGACTACACTAATGGTACAAACAGCAAATTTGATGTGAAAAAACAAATACCAATGAGCCTAGTTGTCATTTTGACTCATTGCTTAGAGTTATTATCAGCTTTCTTTCAAAAGCATTCTTGAAAACATGGTTTTGAAAAGTTGAATTAATTTTAGCATAATACTCCCAAATAGCCCAATATATATATATATTGATGCATGTTGCATTAGAGCAGCAGTTCTTAATCTATGGATGGTGACCCTTTGGGAGTCTAATGACCCTTGTATAGGGGTTCCAAATAGATATCCTGCAAATCAGGTATTTACATTACCATTCATAACAGTATAAAAATTATAGTTAGGTAGAAGCAATGAAAATAATTTTATGATTGGGGTCACCACAACATGAGGGCCTGTATATATATATAATATATATATATATATATATATATATATATATATATATATATATATTATATATATATATATATAAAACCAATAATTTGCGAGGAAGAGCATTGTTAAAAGCTAAGACTATGATAAACCAGCCCACATTATCAGAAATTCTAAGTATATCTCAACAATAGCCATCACCCACTTACAGACTTACAGAATTTCCCATTATCTTTACAAGCACCAGGAATCTTTCTATAACTGATGCCATTTGGTTAAATGTGTTTCCAATTTGACAAAATTGCTCCTAGATTATGAACAAATGTTTGCTCCTGGGCATATAAAATACAGAGTGGAATGCAAACAGGTGTGCTTGTTTATTGTTTGGCTTTGAAATAAATACTGGATCACGGACTTCCATTAAGATAAAATCCTTAATCTTACAGCTTATATTTTCATCCATTTTTTCCAGATGAAACTTTAAGCCCTTGGCTTTCAACAACCAAAATAATAACTTTGTGATTCAGCTTGTCATCCCCCCCCCCCCCCGAGTATATATATTTTTTTTTTCCAGAAATGGTTCTTGTACTTGAAATGTCATCCCTAGGGAAAAAAAAAGTGTTGAAATGATAAAAAAGAATGGTTTGCTGATATGTCTATTATTTAATTATTATCTTTCACAGTTCATGTCTAATTTATAGTTTCTCAGCATTCATTTATTATTTGGCAATACCTCGAAATCTCCATCATATTTTCATTACAATTATATCATGCATAAAAAATAATATGCTAATAAAATGTTTTTACTCTCTCCTTTCAATATTATTTTTTGTGTCTTTCTTTTTAATCTATTTGCCCCTTTTTTCTGTTAAAAATAACAAAAGTTGTGTCTGTCTAGATAAACAGCCTAATGGTGAATAACACTTCCTGCATATTCAGAGGATCAGAGTTGGGTTCCCAGAACCCACACCAGTAGCTCAAAAACACCTGCCAGCTTTAGTTCCAGGAAATCTAATGCCCACTTCTTGCCTCTGAGAGCATCTGCACATACATGTACATTCACACAGTAATAGACAGTAAAATATTCTTAAAGTAGAGAATGTGCCACATAAAGACATGATGACAAAAATTCAGTGAGAGCTTTTAAAGTACCAAGAGATATAAAACACATTTCTCCTGTCTTCCAGGGGGATGGCCCTGCATTTTCTCCTCCCTTAGGTTTTGATTCTAATATTTGTCATTGCTTACATCCAGGGTCACCGCAACAATCTCCCACCTGTCACGAGCTTCTCTGCTTCTTTCTCATCATTCTACCAGCTCCTTTTATGACAGGTTTCCCAGCTCAAAGTACTTTAAAGCTTCTGTAGCACTTTCCTACATCTGACAAAAAAAACCATCAAGGCTTCAAACAACAACAAACATGTCTAATTAGATAGATAGATCATTGATGATGGATAGATATCAATAGATAGATAGATAGATAGATAGATAGATAGATAGATAGATAGATAGATAGATAGATAGATAGATAGATGATAGATAGATTTAAAGTATGTTTTGTTGGTTCTAGAGATAGAGTCCATCATTATTTATTTTAGCAAGATCATACTCTAAAGAAGAAAATGCCCATGCATCTACCCTAGCTTCTACAGATTGCCAGCAACCCTTGACATCCATATCTTCACAATTCTAGTCTCTACGTGCAAGTACATCATACCTTCTTTGAATTGTATCTTTTCCGTCTTTTAAAAGGACAGTCTTATTTTATTAAGGGTTTGTTCTAATATAACATAATCTCCTATATTTCTAAACCTTGATTATATCTGCAAAGAAGTTATAGGATGATGTGACTTTTGGAGAGTTACTGATAGATGACAATACCCATAGTTAGTTTTTAGGTTGAATCATACAATTGCACAGTTCTCCTGAGATTAAAAAGGCCCACCTATGACCTGAAACTCCTTTGTTTTTCCATCCTCCTGTCTTACATTCTTGGTCAGTGAACTCTGGACTCTGGTTGACTTCTTTCACTTAGGATTTCAGAGGCGCTAATGAATCAGTTCAAACACTACCGTGGTTCACACAATGTCTCATTCCTTCTTCCTACAATTCTGTACAAACCTTCTGATCTCAGAGAGAAAATCTGAGGCTTTCTATTAGATTGTGTCTGGAACAATTGTCCCTTGTGGACTTTTACAATTAATAGTCTATAAACCATTAATGCCAGAATTATTCTGAAATGTGGGACAATTCTACAGTGCCCATGGTAAATATTGTATCTTTGTTTCTAAAGATAAGATAGTTGCAAGTATCATATATACAGGTTTGATTAATTCATTAATTGATTCTATTGAATTTTAGTTACTTTTTATTCATAGTATAAATTTTTTCCCTATACTTTTTTTTCAGGCATTGGTAAAATTTTGTTACTTTATTTATTTCTGCTTTTAGATATTAATATTTGCTTTGTCTTTGCTGTTAATTAGCTTTGTTTTTCAGAAAACCTTTTCTAGCAAGATATTATTATAACCATAACTTGATATGCTATGCTTTGTTGATACTCATGGGAAGCTTGTCCCTTTCTGAACAGAAAGAAAGAGGAGTGGATGGAAGTGTGGATGGAGATGAGGAAGCGGGAGGAAATGGGAGGAAAAGAGAGAGGGAAATCTGCAGTTTGGATGTAAAATTAATTAATTAATTAAATTAAAATTACTTAAAATATCTATACTATATTAGCCTATCATAGACAAGCTTTATCTTTGCCTTATGCTATTAATATTCATTAGCCTGAACTCAAACTTATCAAAAAATAAATAAAGGTAAACATGGGTTGTGTGTGATCTTCATCTCACTCCATCTCTAAAATGCTAGTAGAAATTGTACATTCAATTTGAATCTGCATATAAAGCTGAAGGAAAGTAATTTGTTTAGCACAAAATATTTAATGTTCCTGCAGAACAACCTCAAATCAAAAGGCCAACTTTGGATTGACAGCACATTTGAGGATCCTACAAACTAGGGAGAAAGGCCAAGGTTTAACACTTCCCAGTGCAAATAGTTGGGTGGTTTTATCCATCACAATGTTCATCTTTGAGCAAACACATGATGAAAATTTGAAAATTTCACCCTAGCCAGATATCAGGAGTGATAGCTTTCCAAAGGATTGAGGACAACATGGAAATTGTGAGAGCTACTTGCGTTAATTCTAGGAGTTGATTAAATTTTCAGTAGAGGAACATACATAACAAGTATGGATAGGGTGGAAATAAGGTATTCCTTTCTATATATATCTGATTAAGTAAATTATAATATTCAGCATAAAAGGATTTTTAAAAAGTTTACAGTGAAAGCAGTAAAAATGTCTGATTTCATAGTTTTTTTTATTTTTGAGAATAAAAAAATTATATTTTTATGTTTTCAAAGACCTAATCAAGCACGTACATCTTTCACATTTAATTATTATATAAGTAAATCTGTTAAAAAGCTCCAGGATATTTTGCTTGCAATATTTTTAGTTGGATTTCATAAATGAGCACAGATCTACTGAAAGATTTTAATTGCTCAAATACAACCCTCAACTTTTGGAAAATTAATGGGATTTAGTAGATGGTAGAGCCTGAACAAAAATGTGCAAAATTAGTTTTATATTTAAAATTCTGTCAAGCTGTGAACAAGAAATTGTTTGCTCTCTGAAGTCAATAAATTTTGTTGGAATTGACTAATTCAGGTGATAGAAATGGATGATGAAATCTATTTTGTATTTCTACACCACAATTATTAGAGAAATCAGAATAGCTGTAGTGAAGGTAGGCAGATTGGCATTGACTCCTACAAGGAAGGTGATATAGGTTCTACTCCTACTTTTAACTAGCAAAAGAATGGGGTAATTAACATCTCATTTATCAGAGATTTGGCCTGTTCATGGAACATGGGCTGAGGTTGTTCAACCTGTTTGGGGAAAATGGGAATGGGATGCTCAGTAAGATGCAATACTTGTGGTACTCAAAGTCTCAAGACTTTCTTTTTAGTGGATTACGTCTGAAGGGAGATGTATAAGTACTGTTTTTCTGATTGCACTTCATATTCTCTTAGGATGTTCCATAGACTTTCAGAGAAGGTAACTGACACAGTGAATTTTATTTTCTATGTAACACAGGATTATTAAGTATACTTTAAACTTATCAATAAGTCATTTAGGGCAAGAACATGATTCTTCATATATTTTCAAATAATGAATATACAAATTTTTCTATTTATCTAGTCCCAAGAAGGACTTTCTTACTAATTAGTAAAGATTTATTGAGCATGCTTTCCTGAACTGCATCATTTAATTTGGCCTTTCATAACAGGATTTCCCAAACAATGGAAAATCATTTGGAATTATCTGAAAGTTTTTGTAAGTTAGTTCCATGAAGCGAAATGAATATAATCTTTTCTGAAAATTCTACCTTAGTATATTATAAAAACATAGAAATTTGAACTCTATCGAAACTTCTTTATTTGGTAACAGATCATGAAGACATCTTAAGCATCAATTGTATTTGTTTTCACAACTACATGTTTGCCTTTTTTCTGTGTTTCTTCTTTTTTTTTTTTTTTCTTTTGTGGTCTAGGAGGGTTCAGCCAAGTTGCCAAAGGTCCCCTATGTAACATGTCTGTGAACATGAGTCTTTCGCCATGTTCTCTTCTCCTTCAGGAGGGTAGAGGTTAAGGAATACTTGTAAAAGGACTTTCAGCAGAAGGAGAAATTATGTGACTTTTTTTTAAACTTTTTATTGTGCTGGGTTTAAACTTCATTGTTGAAAGATATTCACAGTTCCAGGTTCAAGGGAACATTTTGGTTTGTGTAAAGCTATTCATATGAGAATCATAAATAAAATTTTGTTTTACCACATGAGATTTTGTGACACATACATCCCACAAAAAGTATGTAAATATCCCCAATTATGACTACTTTTTATGTTGGGGTATACTACATTTTGCATTATTTCACAAAAATGTAATATTTGGTAGCTACATGATCAAATTTCACTACATAATCATTCCCTAACTAGTTAGTGTCAACTTTTGGCCAACCTTTGCAGATCTTGTCTGCTGGAACTGGGATCTGAGGACCTATTAGAATGGGGCAGACTACAGTCTAATGCTGTAGACAGAGTTACTTGAGTTTCAGTGTACATTTATCCATGAATGAAACAAAGAAAGCAATGATCTAAAGAAGGTTGTTTGAGTTCTGGCAAACATGATCAGAAAAACATGTAAATAAATGCCGGTAAGCTCATTCATACTAAATATTAACAGGGCAGCACTTTCCTGGAAATTTCTCAGGACAGACCAATTTAAGTACAATTACCTGGCACACACTATAGATTATATCTGAGAAAGCAAGGCAGAAGGCCATATCCAGATTCAGGGGACACTGAGGACAGCACTCAGCATATCCTTTCACTGGATTGGGATCTACAGCTATGTTCTGACATCCAACAAGAATAAAAATGTCTTATAAAGTGAATGTAAATGTTTGTCACAGGAGGCACAAAATCAGATTCAAGACAAATCTAGGGAAGAAAATGCACTGGAGGTAAAGGGCTCTCTGCCTTTTTTTTCCCGGAGGAGCCTCTCTCACAGGCATCGATCACCATGTATCATTCTTCTGACCATGTTCCAACAGCTGGGATTGTTAATACCATTAATATAATCTATGTCTCTTAGTTCTGAAAGTTTGCTGTTCAAACAGATATTTTAATATTGAGTTTTCTTTTAGGAAATTTTAAATGATTCACTCAGATTCTGTTATTTTATTATATTTGCTTTTTATTAAACTCTATACTCCAAAGTTTTCAAAGTCTGTGAAGTTTTGACTCACAAAGCATGCTGGTAAGTGAGAGGAATTTCTCTGTAGGTTTGTTCAACTTTTTTATTTCATCATTATGGAGGATTGAACGTGTTCCAGACACCATTACCAGTGAAACCAGGCCCGCCATTGCAGCTGAAGGCAACCATTTATTACACACACTTCATTTGAGTCTCTTATTAATGCTGACATCTGTGCAGGCTTTAATTACCACATTACCACAACTGGTCCCTTGTCACATTTCTCCTCATCCACTGTAGCATGAACACAAAGGGGAGAAAACACAATATCAGGTAATGATACAGTTCTTTAGAAAGGATGTGAATTTAGAACTGGTTTGCTGCATGTTGGACACATGTTTCTCTCTGAATTTTACTTCTTATTCTTTAACAAAAAACAATTAATGCTACACAATTTAAAAGTATTTTTGTTTTTACTCATAAAGTAAAAATTATATCACTGTTCAATTTTATGAACCAATAATTGAAAAATGCTTTCCAATAGAATGCCCACTTTTATTTCTTCATTAAATTTGCTTCATATTCAGAGTCACTTTTCTCTTTATTTATTTGCATTTCTGTTTGAAGCAGGGTCTCTCTATGTAGATGAGCCAAGCCTGAAATTTCTTAGACATTCAAATTCTTTAAAATTTTGCAGTGTATTATATTATATAATTTTTGCAATAATCTTTTGTGCGTTCTTTTTTCTAGCAACACAATTCTCTCATACATTAAGGTTGTAAGAATTATGTTTTCTTGTTGATGCTTAGAAATGTATACCTAACATCTCTTCTTGCAAAGTCAAATGTGTGTATTTCTTTTTATCTTTAGAGTATTCTGTGAGTCTACTATCAAAACAGATCTTACCCTAGTGACAGAATAGCCTGTTTCAATTGAAGAAAGAGCTCCAGAAATCAAAGGTTCCACCTGGAACAAGTACTGATCATAACGGTGGGAAAGGACTTGTAGAGTATGGTGTTTCAATCATTAGGCCTATTCTCCTCAATAAACCTATATTGTCAGAATTACTTTCTTATTGAAAATTTTTCCAATAGATGGTAGTTCTTGGATTAGCTTCCAGGAAATTGTACATTAGACCTATTCTTAAGATCTAGGACTTTGCATACCCTGTGTTTCTACCTAGACATAATCACTACACAGCTACCATATATTTCACTGTGATGTCACAAAGACAAGGAAACAAAAGCCCTTTATTTTATGTGAAAAAGGAAGAGATAAAATGCATATCAATTATAAGAAGAATATATTAAAATATGTTATTTTTTTCTAAAAAAAAGTCATGGGAGTAACATGAGCTGGGCTAGTTTTTGATACAATTAAAATTGATTTGCTTACACCTACATTCCCACTGAGCTAGTTGAGGCCAGACTAGGACTCTTAAAGTTTCCAGGCTATCCAGTCACAATGAGACTGTGTTTCAAAAAAACCAAGGGCCTTATGGGTAAGTGAAAGGGTAAAGCAGACTTGAGTACTTGGAGAAGAACAATAAAACCAATGCCACTCTAATTAGATGGAGTTACTGTATTTACACTTGATTTTACCCCTCAACCTTGCAATATGGAGAGTCCAGTAGTAGAAAACCGTTTTTTAACAACTTCATTATACTACCTTCCTGTTACTGTAGCAATGCTTTCTTTACCCATTAAGATTATGAAAGGTAAACGTATTTCTTGACTCATGATTTCAGAGGTCCAGACCGGCGATTAATTGAGCCTGTCAGAGGGAGTGGTATGAAGCAGATCAAAGTTGATCATCTCACAGCTATGAAATTATGAAAGACACCTACCAGCTAAGGCCATGGTCACTCAAGAGAGCTAGCTCAAGTCTTAACTTGAGATAGTGCTTGACACATAGCGATTTTTTAAATTATAAGTGAAATTATTACCCTGAATGTACACCAAAGAAAAAATGAGTTTACTTTGTAAAGACAGTGATGAGAAAG
Source organism: Peromyscus californicus insignis (assembly GCF_007827085.1). Lineage (NCBI taxonomy): Eukaryota > Metazoa > Chordata > Mammalia > Rodentia > Cricetidae > Peromyscus > Peromyscus californicus. The sequence goes on along the minus strand of NW_026294534.1, from coordinate 48,747,370 downwards.
TACCAAAGCACTATAGCTTGCAGAAAGTAAATGTATCTTCTTAGTTCTGGCTGATAAAAGTCTAAGATCAGGCTAGATTGACTTCTCTGAGCTCTTAGTACTTTGCCTGTAACTGTACCTGTCCATGTCTTCTTATGTCTTATATTTTACTCATGACTGTTCTATTTTCCTCTTTGAATAAAGACATGCATGGATTAAAATTTGCCAAATGAAATCAACTTAACTACCTATTAACCCCCCCCCATGCGCAATGCATTCACATTCTGAAGTTAAGACTTGAACATGTGAGTGAGTTGGACACAACTCTCTGCTATGGCAGGTAGAAGTTTAAATTCAGTGTTGAGGAATATTCAGTGCAACTGCTCTATGGATATTGCTTTATTTTCTAATATTAAGCTTTTTGAATTCTGAAATAAACTAAGCTTGACTACTGAGTAATAATGGTTCATATGGCATTTTTCTGGATTCTAATTAAAATTCAAAATCTATATTCAGATAACACAGATCGTTCTGTTGATTTCTTTTTTAATATGTTTATTGGCCTTTATAATACATATAATTTTTCAAGGTTAAAATAAGAACACAGAAGCTCTATTGCTGATATATTATTTTCAGAGCAAAGTATGCATCTAAAATTCCAAGTAGAAATGGAACACTTAAATATTGTAATGAAACATTGAAAAATAATGACATGTTCATCATTTTAAAAGATCCCAGAAACGTGGTTAGTCATGTACAGCTATCCCTCCAAATCCATGTGGTCCTTATAACAAATTCAACACTCCATGTATATTCTGAAATTTTCATGTGTTTTGGAAGTATAAAGACATTCTTCTCACTCTAAATAATATAGTGCAGCAACTTTTTATATACAATTTATATCATATTAGTTATTATAAGTAACACATTTATGACTTAAAGTGAGAAAACACATGTATTCTAACTGTACACTAAACCCTAGCATCCTCAGTATATGGCCTCCACAGAGAATCCTTGAATCCTAGCGCACCAGCAGCTACCTGGGAAAGTAGATATAATAATTCCCAGTCTTCTATCATAGCATCCTTAACATCCTCAGAGCTTAAAATGTTCCCTTATGATCTTAAGAGATTCAGTCAATGTTCCAGTTGATTGAGTTCCTTTGAGACTTTCTTTGAAGAGCTGACTCCAAGACCCATGTTCCACTCAACCTTCCACCATGTTATCATCAATGAGGCAGAAGGCAGGAAAGGGGAGTTTGGGGGAAGGTACAACTTCTCTACACTGCTCCCTCAGTGACTCATCTACTCTCTACTATTACTAGGCATCCAAGAGAAAGAGCACATTCCATGGATACTTAGTTACTCTTAGACTCAGAAGGTACACTGTTAAATTTTAGCCAGACTCTAAAATATCTCGATTACAAATGTTCTGAATTATTCCAGGCTAAGTGGGAAAAAAAAAGACATGATGTCCCTAGAGTCATCCCCTCAATGGAAAACAATTTTAATTGAGTTTATTTTAATAATAATGATTGTTTCCATATAGACACAAATGAAAGACCTTAGAATAAAAAACACTCCCCACTTAAAACATGCAACAAAATCATAGGAAATTTTTTACCTTAAAAAACAAAACAACAGCAATAAAAGTCTCTGTTGAAAACCAAGTTTACTTAATGAAAAAAAGAGTCTATGTATTTGAAAGAGAGCAAAGAAGGATTAAGGGAGAGCTTTGAGGGAAGGAGGAACGGGAAGTGGGGGGAAGAGGCAATTATATAATAGTGTAAAAAATGTAATAGATTCTTTCATTAAAATAGTTAAAATGTACTTTTTAAAAATGTTTGCATCATATAAGATATAAATGGAAAATGTAAGAAGAAAATACATCACTTTTGTTTTGTTTCTTTTTGTTTTTCAAGACAGGGTTTGCCTATAATAGCTTGGTTGTCATAGAACTAGCTTTGTAGGCCAAGCTAGGCTCCAACTCACAGAGATCCACTGGCCTCTGCCTTTGCCTGCCTCTGCCTCCTGAGTGCTGGGCTTAAAGGTGTGCACAACCACCCATGGTCAATACACTACTCTTAAGGTAAAATAAAACTCCAATTTTCTGCTCTGTCACTTTCTGGAAATTTGATAGTCACATCAATCATTTAAGCTTACTTTGCTCAGGTTGTTTCTACCATACAATGGAAATAACCACATCAACATTACAAGTGTCAGATTACACAAGTCAGCCCCAAAGAAACTAGTTCTGAGATATGGTTGTTACATATGCTTGGTTCCGGATTTTTGTTTGTTTTGTTTTGTCTTAAATAAAAGTATTTACTTTTATTTATATATATGAGTGTTTTGCCTGCCTGTATGTATGTGCACCACATGTGTGCCTGGTCCCTTCAGAGGTCAGAAGAAGGCATTAAATCTCCCTGGAAATGGAGTTATAGAAAATTGTGGCTGTGGGTGCTAGGAGCCAAACCTGGGGCCTCTAGGAACAAGAGCAACAGTGTTCTTAACCATTGAGTCACCTCTCTAGCTGTATTGTTTTGTTGTTATAATTTATTATTAATATCATCATCATCATCCTATTCAAAATTAGAAAGAATCACTTACTGGGGCTGGAGAGATGGCTCTGTAGTTTTATATGCAGTGTCATCTTTACCAGGGAACCCAAGTTCAATTCCCAGCATCCATATGGCAGTTCACAACCATTTGTTCTAGAGAACACTATGTCCTCTTTTGTGCCTTCCACAGGCATCAGGCAAAGGCATAGATGCAATAAAATACCCATGCACACATGTTCAAAAAAATGGTCATTTATTTTATTTATTTATTTATTTTATTTTGCAATACAATTCAGTTCTACATATCAGCCACGGATTCCCTTGTTCTCCCCGCTGCTGTCCCCCTCACCTTCCCCCCAGCCCCCCCCCCATTCCCATCTCCTCCAGGCCAAAGCCTTCCCCACAGACTGAGGTCAACCTGGTAGACTCAGTCCAGGTAGGTCCAGTCCCCTCCTCCCAGGCCGAGCCAAGCAGTCCTGCATAGGCCCCAGGTTTCAAACAGCCAACTCATGCAATGAGCACAGGACCCGGTCCCACTGCCTGGATGCCTCCCAAACAGATCAAGCCAATCAACTGTCTCACCCATTCAGAGGGCCTGATCCAGTGGGGACCCCTCAGCCATTGGTTCATAGTTCATGTGTTTCCATTCATTTGGCTATTTGTCCCTGTGCTTTATCCAACCTTGGTCTCAACAATTCTCGCTCATATAAACCCTCCTCATTCTCGCTAATTGGACTCATAGAGATCCACCCAGGGCCTAGTCATGGATCTCTGCATCCAGATCCCTCAGTAGTTGGATGAGGTTTCTAGTAAGACAATTAGGGTGTTTGGCCATCCCATTACCAGAGTAGATCAGTTCAGGCTGTCTCTCGACCATTGCCAGCAGTCTGTTGTGTGGGTATCTTTGTGGATTTCTGTGGTCCTCTCTAGCACTTTGCTATTTTTTAAAGGATTATTTTGCTTTTGAATTTTTCGTAGTCTTTAAATCTTGTTTTCTTTAGAAAGTATCATAAGGGCTTGGAAGACAGCTTAGTCAAGTCAAATGCTTGCCATGCAAATGCAAGTATGTGAGTTCCAACCCCAAACTCTGTAAAAAGTGTGGTGTGATAGCATATGTTTGTAATCTCATTCCTGGAGAAGATAACACAGGAAGATCCATGCTGTCTGTTATTCAGGCAGTCCACTAAATCCTCATGTCCCAGGACATGACAGAACAAATACAAAACAAACACCTCATCATAGCCAAACTACAGATTAGTGATGGGTGATGTCATTCTGTACGCTGTGAATGTGCTGTTCTAATTGGTTGATAAATAAAATGCTGATTGGCCAGTAGTCAGGCAGGAAGTATAGGCGGGATAAGCTAACAAGGAGAATTCTGGGAAGAGGAAGGCTAAGTCAGGAGACATCAGCCCATCATCCAGGGAGCAGAATGTAATGGCACACAGGTAAAGCCACGGAATACATGGTGACATATAGATTAACAGAAATGGGCTGAGTTTAAGTGTAAGAGTTAGTCAGTGGTAGGCCTGAGCTAATGGCCAAGCAGTTATAATAAATATAAACCTCTGTGTGTTTAATTGGGTCTATGTGGCTGTGGAACCAGGCAGGACACAAAAAAACTTCTAAATACAGATTAGTCTTCTTCCTAGACAAGAAAAACTCAGCAATTAGGTTCGATGTTTTCATATATGGCTCTGGAGGAGTTACACACACACACACACACACACACACACACACACACACACACAGGTATTTAAGGCTAAAAGAAATTCCTACGATTTAGAGGAACCATCCAAGTTCTGAGTGTACCATCCAAGTCTACTGTCAGAAAACCAAATGTCAGGTATAATTTCCCAACTGGAGGAAAGTTGCCTTGGCCAATGCCATCTTCAGTAAGAAGAGACCATAGTATGTCTCAACAGATTCAGTCTGAACAAGGGCCCAAATCTGTGGCCAACCTTTTCTTCAGACAGTGACATTCTTAGCTATAATTTTAATATTTTCAGTGTAGTGAACCCTCCATCTCCTAGCATCAGCACAAACTGCTCCAGAATAAAACAAAATGTTCATTGCAAGAAACCAGAGAAAGTACAGAAAGGGTATGAGGTGAGAAGAGACACCATTTTATCCAACTTGAAAGATAAAATTTCAGCGCTCACAAGGCAAGGACATAGGTCCACTGCAGTATTCCTTGACAACCAGGTTAAATATTAAAAATACATAAGATCATGGATATGAAAAGAAACAAATTAGTGCTCGTTTTCTCAGTGGATAAAACAGTTAGAATAAGGAGCCACACTGAATGATGGTCAGGAAAGTAACCTAAATGATGATTGGAAGTTTTTAGTTTATGTTTTTAAAGAAGTACCAATTAGTTTCTTAGTTGGGGTTTCTATGTTGCACTAAAGCACTGACCAAAGTAACTTAGGGAGGAAAGGGTTTATTCCAGTTTACACCTCCACAGTGCAGTGCAACCCTGATCAACGAAAGTCGGAGCAGGAACGAGAGGCCATGAGGTTGTGATGTTTACAGGGCTGCTCAACCTGGCTTGATCAGCCTGCCTCCTGAAACAAACAGGACCGCCAGCTCAGGGTAGCAATACCCATAAGACCTGACCTTCTCACATCAACCTTCAAACAAGAAAATACACGACAGGCTTTCCCGTTAGCCAGTCTAGTGCAGCATTTTCTCAGTTTAGGCTTTCTCTTTCCAGATGATTCTATCTTGTGACACACACACACACACACACACACACACACACACACACACACACACCACATGTACCTACACATACACACCAACAATGAATAATTTAAATAGGACACTCATAACTGACACTGCAGCAGAGAAATGAACTTATATTAAAAAAATAATATCTCTGTAAAGTCTGTACCATGGCCAGGTGTGTATATAGGGGGACTGAATTTATATGTTAACATTTATATTATGTAATTCCTTGGTGGGGTAAAGCTATGTGATTTGAGAGTCTCTTGGATAGTCTTCAGTACATTTCCCTGTGGTTTTCTCTTTCAAGTTAGCAATTAATTCATACTGAATTTAAATTATTTATTTCCAATAAATAATTTCAATTCGTAAAGCCTGTTTTTCTTCTTCTTTATTTCTAGTCAAACAAAAGTTTTGTGTTTTTTTTTTTAATAATTGTACTCTCTTTTGTACTGTGGTAAGTTCCTGAAAGAGTAAGATAACTGGTTTTCCAAAGTCAAATTTAAGTTTAAATTCACTAAAACAGATGATAACTTTATACCATTTGATAAGCAATGTTTTGAGAAATATATTCTACTTACATTTTTGTTGATTGATATGCTGGTTTTGATTTCCCCATGTAAATATATTTGTACTCATTTTTTACTGTTAATAATCTGATATTAACAATGTTCAATCTGTTGTAATGATTTTCAATTTTAAGCATAGGCTACTACTTTTACTTTACCTACCAAATTCTTAAGTAAAATTTAACTTCAGAAGATGAATAAAAATAACCAATATTCATCAAATAAATGAAAGACCGTTTGTGAGGAGCTTTGCCTCATCATAATGATCTCATTTTTGATACTCCACTCACTGTCTCTGCATAACTTCAGTAAATCAAAGAAAATTGAGATAAGTGTCAACATTCACCTTCCAGAACTTTGAGTAAGTCCTACAACTAATTAACATAAATCTGCCTTCATAACTGGTTACAAAATCCGAAACATATTGAATGTTTGGTCTTTGGTTTTAGTATACAATGCTCTTAATTCATGAAGGGTGACTCCACAATAATTTTCATTTCTCAGTTCTAATGAATAAAAACATTCACACCCAGATTTTAGAGTTAGTGTGTTCTCTTCTACAACAGATGCTGTCATATCCTATTTTACTCAGAATTCTAGTTTCTCCATATCCTGCTAGAATTTTCTCAGAGCATGGTAGGATATTCAGTTCAGGGTCAACATCATGGGCTGGGTCAGGTACATGTGAACACTGTGTTAACTCAGAGTGTTAAAAGCTGAATTCTCTCTGGCACCCATCAAAACATTCTGAATATGGATGTTTTGAATTTATGATCTGAAAGTGATGTCACCGTAATTATGCAGCATGTTTTGCAGGAACTTGGAGTGTCAGTGTACTTAAGAATTATCTCAGGACACCCTTGTCTATACTCAATAGCTCCTTCACTGCCCTTCCTTCAATTCTATCCAGCATCAGCAGTTGTCTTCCACAGGAACAGGGATGAGAATTCAAGGTTCCAGACAGAAAGGTGGGGAGGAGAGTGAGGTCAGGAGAAGTCAATACACACGTTTTTTTTTTCTACCGGTGGACATGTGTTGAAAAGCATCTAGGGACAAAGTGGTCCAAACCTGCTCAGACTGTCATACTGTTGACTGCATGGTGCATTTATTCCCCTATCTCTCTAGTTACTAAGTATGTCCCCAATGAGGTTATAGTTCTGTGACTCCAGACACTCCACATGGGTGAGAGCAGCAGGCTTCTGGGAAACAGAGGCCACCTTCCTTGCCCCTAGGTATTATGATCTGAGTCTCACAGGTTTTAAAGCTAACAATTCAAATAAGTGAATAAAGGAAACTTTTTTTTTTTTAAAATCCTTCTACTTTTCCCTTAAGTGGGATATATATATATTTGAAACATGTGTTTACACTCTTTCCAGAACTTTCCACACAATAAAGCTTATCATAGTAAGTGGTTTAGTAAGAATCTTCTACTTGGCTTGAAGTCTCTGTTATAATGATATCCCATAGTTATTTCATGTAATGTCTCATCATGTGTATCTCATGATCACAATTCTAAGGAATATTACATCATACAGTGTTTATAAGGCTTTAAAAAAAAACAAGGAGCAACATCACATTCTTAATTTCCAGAATATGTTAATGTCTTCAAGAGGGATAAGAAGAAACTATTAAAACTTTGGGTTGACACTGGGATTCTAGGAATGTAACAAATGTAGAACAATGAACATGGATTTCAAAGAAGGTGTAAGCATCAAAGATTTTCAGCAAAATTGTGAGTTAGTGTTTTTCTGTTTATGCATATGGTAAGTTCAGTCTGAATATATAATCCATAAACATTGAATATAATATAGAAATATTAAGTTTAACATAAATAGACATCAAATATATGTATATATTCTTCTATATATTTAACTTTTCACCAAACCAGTGCCAAATTTTATAATAAATACCAATTTATTGACACTTACAATAATTATTAGACTACTGCTTACACTGAAACTTTTCTTATGTATTAATTTACTAATTTACAATGGAATATTTAGAAATTGATTATGTGCTTTAAGATAAAGTATCAACAAAGATGAGATTCTGGCTTTCAAATGATGCTAGGTTTCATTTGGCATTTAATCTTGAACATTTTAACATTAGCTAGAAGCAAATAAATGAGATAGGAAACAAATTAAGAGTTTTAAAATTTTTATCTCTGATAATGAAAGTATTATAATAAACACAACAACAATAATTATTCAATGACAGAGGTAATATAAATACACTTTTATCTTTTTTACAATGAAGTTGATACAATTGTGTGATTCAACCAAGCATATTAATCATGGATTAATTTGTCTTCAGACAATTTATCATCAGAAAGATTAATTTTCTAAATTGTAAATGTACAAGTAATGAACTACTCAGAAATTATTTCTTTAATATATCCAAAAAAGTTTAATATCATCTGGGAATTTAGAGAAAATACTGTAGAGCCAATGGAATGTAACATAATTTCTAAATCTTACCCAGGCTCAGAACTATAAATTACAGAAATAAAATGAAAGCATATTTATATTTAATTTCTACTATTTTCAAAACATTTTCTAATCAGTCACTAGGAGTCCCAAGCTTCCACAGAGACCATGTCCTGTTTATAAGTTGGTACAGAGAAGCTGATGATAAAGTATCTCCTCAGAAATGAATATAGCAGGTACCTAAAAGGTCATTTAGTCTCCATCATAGGTAGGCTATCAGCAGCAACTATATTCCGTTGCTCTCTATAGCAGACACTTTCCTTTTTTTCTCCTTTAAATCTAATACAACATTAAATTTTTATACTATACCCACCCCAAATTTAATCTCTATACCAGAACTAAATGTATTATCTTTTGTTTATAATATTCCTGTCTTTATTATCTAACATCTGTGTAAGAAATTACTCAAAATTCATTAGAATGTAGCAAGCCATGCACCGGGCTTTTGCATCATAATTCATTAGTATCAAGTCAGTAACCATTGACTAATACCGCTTTTAGCGTCATTGTAGATGTTCAAATTAAATCAAGAGGAGTTGAATCTACTCAGACACGTAGCTAGAGCAGAAACAGAGTCTGAACTCGGTGAGTTTTAGATCTTCTCTCTGGGTCAACCATTGTACCACTTTGCAATCATTTAATTGCACAATGCCAGAAAGTAGATAATTATATCCTAACTTTTCTTATACATTTAAGTCAAGGTTCAATCCTTAACCAGACAAAGGTAGTAAAAAAAAAAAAATCTAAAGAACCACTTCAATTGTGAAACGGAACAAAATGTCTAGATAAAAGTTTAGAGTGCAATTATACAGTCTAAAAACAATCAAGAGATATGGTTTAGAGGTAATATTAAAGAAGAAAATGGTGCATATTTAATAAATATTTATTGTCACAAAATTTAGGAAATTAAGAGAAGAATGTGCAAACAATTTCTACCAAGAATTTTAAAGCAAATATTATAATAAATGTTAACTTAAGAACATGACCTAAACAATTTCAGATCATATAGAAAAGGATCCTAAGACTTCTCAAAACAATAAGGAAAAAACAATAAGGAATGAAAGGAGCAAGATTTTACATATGAACATTAGTGTTATCTCTGAAGAAAATCAGTGAAGCCTCAACTGTCACCCAAGAACTCACAGGATTTCACCTATATTGCTAAATAAAATATTCAAACTAATATATTTATGTATATACACATTATTTGTGTGTATGTATGTGTGATATATGTATAGATATGTGTGTATAATATATAACTTACTTTCAAACACACACACACACACACACACACACACATATATATATATATATATATATATATATATATGAGAGAGAGAGAGAGAGAGAGGAAAAAGGTTTCAATAAAAATATTACATGCTTACAGATATCAAAGTCAAGATGTCTAAGAGCTGTGTACTTTACATGAAATTTTTACTGAAGAATCAATTGAAGGCTAAGCAAAGACAATCTGAAAATTGAAATAAATAAGCCTACAAATGTAAAGAATTTTTTGAGCCATTAATTAACAGTGTACTTTTGGCATAAAAACAATCCACACACCAGTTGATTATTCATAAAGACCCATGCTGCAACCAAAAGACAGATGATGAGTTACCTATAGAGGATTTGGTTATAATACTTAGTTATCTGCAATTTATTTCTGAATAAAAACATGGATTTAATCTTTCATATTTTATTTATTCAAATTTCATTTCTCTGGTAAATAGAAATAGCAAGACAAGCCCAGTCTTTTTTTTTGAAATATTTAAATCAAGTTCATCAGGCACCAGGTGAACTTCAGCTCTCCCTCACTCCTGTTGAGGGTAATGATTTTTGCCATATCAGTGTCCTGAAACTTCTTCATAGCTAATGAATCTTCTGACTAATGGCCCTGACCTTCACATGAAGCTCTAATGTGTTGGGGACAGGAAGTTGATGAATTTGAGGCTAGTGTGAGTTACATAAAACAAATGAATGAATGAATTAAAGAATGAATGAATATCACTAACAACTAGTAATAGCGAAGGACTGAAGTGACAGAGGAAGTATGGCTAATCAAGTCACAGAACAAACTATTTCCCCTTTGTGGGAAGGAATTATTTTGTATTGCAGCTGTTTAGATCAGATATTACTGGGTCTGGAAGAAAATTTCATGCTCATTGCAATTCATGACTTGAATATCTAATGAGAAGCAGTGAAGTGGCTGCCAGTTGCATTGGTTCTATTTCAGTCTGTCTGCATGTTCCTGAAATAACCCTTGAAGACTTCAGTTCAACTTGTTAAGTAAAGAATCTAGTCCACCCTGTTGGCTTCTTTGCTGTTTTTTTTTTCATACAGCCTATATTTTGTTCCTGATCATTTAAAAAATATCTAATTGGATCTATTCTTTTTTATTTTATGTGCAAATCTTTTCCTGCATGTATGTATGTGCACCACATGCCTGCTTGGTGTTCCTGATGAACATATAACTTCAGAGCCCATGAAACTTGAATTGTGTTTGTTTTTCAACCATCATGTGGGTGCTAAGAATCAAACCCTGGTCCTCTGCAAAAGCTCTAAAGTGCAGAGTCATTGCTCCCAATATGTAGTCCTGATCACAAGCAACATTCTGAGTAAACAAAGGAAAAGATCTTTTCATCCCAAATTAAACAGGCTGTGAAGCTCATTTTTTCGTATCCATCTAGTGTACCCTTTTATGCATGAAAGTAACTTTTCTCTACAGTCTCAACTCAATAAACATCTTAGGAAACCAGTGTATAACATATAATACAAAATACATTTTAATCTATTAACTATGAATTACTCCCCTTTATTCAGGAAATACTCTGATTCTGTCTGTGATGGAGGGGGCATATTTTACAGTTACTTGGAGGAAAACTATAATTCTTATTTAGTTGATAATGTGAATTTATAGATTAACAAAAGCATAAAAAATGTCTCCAAATACAATTAAATTTTCAAATACCCTACCTCCTTATCATAATCTTACTTTGCTTCCTGTTTTTTGTTTGTTTGTTTTTGTTTTTTCACATTTGGTTATTTACATTTTGTATGTGTTTTTGAGCAGGCATTCATGGGCCACAGCCTATGTCTGAAGTTCAGAGAACAACCTGCCTTAGTCAGTTCTCTCCTCCAACCATTTGGGTGTCATCTACAAGGATGACACCAGCTAAGACTCCCAGCAATAAATGGAGAGGGTGCCTGAACTTACCTTCCCCTATAATCAGATTAGTGACTACCCTAATTGTCATCATAGCGTCCAGTAACTGATGGAAGCAGATGCAGAGATCCCCAACCGAGCACTGGGCTGAGCTCCTAGACTTCAGTTGAAGAGAGGGAAGAGGGATCCCAGGAGCAAGTGAGGTCAAGATCATAATGGGGAAAACCATAGAGACAGGTGACCTAAGCTGTTGGGAACTCATGGACTCTGGCCTGTCAGCTGGGGAACATGCATGGGACCAAACTAGGCCCTCTGAATGTGGGTGACAGCTATGTGGCTAGATCTTTTTGGGAAGCCCGTGGCAGTGGGACCAGGACTTGGCTTTTTGGAACACATTCCCTAGGGTGGGATTCCTTGCTCAGCCTTGACCCAGCAGGGAGGGGCTTGGTCCTGCCTCAACTGAGCATGCCACACATTGTTGACTACCCAAGGGAGGCATTGTCCTCTCTCAAGAGTGGAAGGCAGGGTGGCAGGAGGAAGGAAGGGGGAACTTGGATTGGTATATAAAACGAAAAACAAACAAAAAAACTTTTTTTTTAAATTAAAAAAATAATATGAAGAAGAGAAAATGAAAAGTGACTTGTAATCTCATACTATGTCTTCAGAAAGCTACTATCTTTATTTTTTCTCAAACTTTTTAAAAGTATGGTGGTTTGGTGTCATTGGTAGTGTAAAATGATTAACTTTTTCAGTATGAAAATATTTTATTTGTGCTATTTATCTCCTATTTTATTGAATGCTTCTATGCTGAATAGAAAATTAAAAATGTATATTCTCTTCACTCTACTCAATCAATTTTTATGAAACTATGATGATGGAAACTGCTCATGTCAGTTAAGGTAGGCTAGGATATCAGATGGTAACACACACTGCCATGTATCAGATCTTCAACCACATCCCAGGAGCAAAGTGACCACTCAGACACTGCTCAGTACTGGAGTGCATTTGTGGCTCCCAATGGTCTTAATTGGCAGTGAAATGTACCAGCCTGGAAATAGCATGAGTCAATTCCTTTCGAATTTCATTGGCCAAATAGAGATTTAAAAGGCTTTTTGTCCCTAAGTAGCAAGGGTGTTTCATTCTTTTACTGGCTCCATTAGAGCTGAGTCTTTATAAGCACACATATTCCATGAGCATTAAAAAAATACTTATTGTGGCCCAAGGACTCATTGAATAGAAGGAGAAGCCAATAGCTAGGCAGAAGCCAAGAATCTAGAATTAAAGCGAAGAAAATTCCAATGCAGAAAATAACAGAAGAACCCCAACTGAAATTATGCTTGGAAAACATTTTCAAGATACCAATATGGATGTAGTGACAGACAGCTGAACAATAAAATATAATACAAAGTAAAAAGCTTGAGAGCTGCTGAGATTTAAAAAATTAAAACTAAGAAATTATTCTGATCAAATTAATCCATTTTAGAAAATGATAATCATTTTTCTCTAAAGAATGGCAGAATGATCCTTCTGATATGCTGAAAGAATTATAATCAGGACACTTCCTACAAAAGCACTTTGTTTATAAGGATCAAAATATGTATAATGAGAAGGAATCTAACAGAATACCAAGTACAAGGAAAGACTGCATTTCTACTCATAGAAAATAAAACACCAGTGAGCTAGGTTGATGCTCAATTAGATTCAATGAAGCATTTTATATATTACTAAAACCTGAAGAAAACCGAAAATAGTATATTCTGTAGAGCATTACCACATAAACTATAAACATATCTACACAATATGCTGTTGTGGAATAATTTCTTAGTGTACTGATGTGGAGAAATGTCCAATTAAACCAGCATATGGACATCTTAGTAATGTACGAAACATCCAGGATTAATTCTGTCATTTAACGTATTCTTTGGACAGGTGCATTTTTGAAGAAATTTTGTGTTATTCATTTTATATTATTTAATATTGACTATTACATGATCAGATAAAAATAAATCCACAATTAGATGCTGATGCATTCATTTGAAGTATTTAAATTTATCTTAGTAAAAAGGAAATAGTCTGGGCTGTTCACATACTATGTGCTACTTGTATTATTTTTCAAATAATATCAATAATGTCTGTTAGAGTTTAATATAACACAGAACAGAAAGCTAATACTACTAAAAAATCTAATCTGCAACTGGAGCATTTAAAAAATTTATTGATTCATTTTATATAGGTCCTTTAAATGGTCTCTTACAAACTCCTTCCTGCTGTCACACTGCCCAGCTTGCTTACATAAACACAAAATTAACAGCCCATAGACTTTAATCACTACTCTTCATGTTAAGTAGGTGCTTCTCTGAAATAGTGATATACATCTTTATTTGGAAGTATGATGGTATTTATCCTTTAATGTTCTGCTTTATTTGGCATATGGAATATTCTATAAAGTGGAAGCAGTTTGTACATATATAAATTAAAAAAAAATAAATAAATTAATAAAGTTTATTTCATAAAGGGTAGATCCAGTTTTGGAGACTTGAACATGAGTAAGAACAATTTTGTCTGCCCTTGATGTACATTTCTTTGTATTGATGTGGTGTTTCATGGACCATTTTTTATAGACCAGATTCCTATTATAATTAGGGCCTAAGTTGTTGGCACTGTCTTAATCAACTACTTCTATGATTTATTTTCCAAAGATTTGAAATTGTAATATTTTTTATAGTAAAGTTATGATTAAAAAGCAAATCTACATATAGATGCAAGGAAAATTTGAGATCTATGGCTATTGTTAACATTTTTAATATCACTATTTTTTTAAAGATTTATTTATTTATTATGTATACAGTGTTCTGTCTGCATGTATGCCTGCAGGCCAGAAGAGGGCACCAGATCTCATTACAGATGGTTGTGAGCTACCATGTGGTTGCTGGGAATTGAACTCAGGACCTCTTGAAGAACAGTCAGTGCTCTTAACATCTGAGCCATCTCTCCAGCCCCTAATATCACTATTTTGATGAGGTACTTTAAGAGTATTGTACTATGAGGACATCTGAGTACATCTATCTTATAACATTACTAGTTTTGTTTATAGAATTATGACAAAATTGAATGTCTCTTGCTGGACAAAAAAAATCAAGATATGTCATTGGATGTCTCTAAATACTTCCATTTTCTGATTATTCAAAGGTTGGAGTGGGAATTGAGTTTGTCTGAAGACTACTCTGACTACCTCTGTAATAAAAGAAGAATTTCAGTGCATTACCTATTATTTACACACACCTATTAGAAAGCATACTTGCAAGTAACTCACAGAGTATTTGCAACTCCACGAGGAGAAATGTGTTTTGCTAATGTGTGTCAAGAAGCCCTGGACAGGAGGCAGCAATCTCAGTTCATGTTTCCTACGACCTAGACTCTGGTTTTCAGTGGTTCTGTCAAATGTCCTCTGTTGTGTACATTCTCTGTCTATGGGATGGCTTCAAGGACAACTTAGCTGTATCCTCATACCTTGCAAAGATACTGTGCAGAAGAAAGCTAAATTTTGTCCTTTGAGATTAAACTGTAAGCATGTGAAAAATTTATGCTTAAGTCTTTAGAATATGTCTCTTAGTTTTGTCTAAATTAAGTCATATTTCCATTCCTGAAAATCTTCATGATTATTAACATTTTTAAAGAAATTTGTACATTATATAATATGAAAAGAAATGAATTATTTGTATTAATGTTAAAGTGGAATATCTCTTTATCACGCAAAGTTTCAAAACCCAGCAATGGAGAGGAGGCAAAGAATTTCAGGAATAATACAATATAACCTCTATAGTTGCCTGTGGGAGGGAAATGTGATTCTCATTTGTAAATAGGAGCATAAGCATACGTACCTAAATAAAGACTATATTTCACAGGAAAAATAACAAAGTTTCCAGGAAATGTTTCCTTTTTCTGGAGACTGAGGACACAAGCCTGGAAAGGCTAATATTTGTTTTACCATCTTTATTAGATTATGGTCCAATGACTATAATTTCCTTGAGCAATAAGAAAATAAGTTTGTTGCATATTGGTTCCCTGGACACACACTGTTTGTTTACTAGATACAGTGTTGCCTTTAACTGAGTGCAGTGTTTAGTTTCATCTCCCCTGGTTTGCAAGTAGCTGGAGCACTAATCTCCCTGCTAGTACTCGAAATCATGAATCCTTGACTCTCACCTCTGACATTTGTATTAACTTCATTTTCCATCTACAGGTTCTTACACGTCTGATAACACATGTCAGTTTCTGAGAACAGTGAGAATTATTTAGGAACCGTGATTAGGTCCTCTTTTTATTGTGCTGAATGATTTTGTAGTTTGTTGACGAAAGCTCTAGAACTTCATTTTACATATGAACATTCAAATAATATTTTCCAACTCATAATAAATGGTAAAAATGATAGTGCTACTATGTGGTAGATTGTATTTTCAAACAATGTAACTGTTCATGGAGCCTGGTGTTAGAGAAGACACTTTCCTTTGGAGACTTCTATGGGTCAGTCATTGGTGGTCTTGTACCTGTGGTAGCTCTAATGTATACAGAAATTAGATGGTTATGGCCTCAGAAAGATACATGAAAAAAGTACTCAATCTGCTGGTTATGTAGCTCCATTGACAGACTGCTTAATTAGCATCTATGAAGCTGTGAGTTTAATCACAATAGTGCAAAACTTAGGTGAAGCAACCCTGTAATACCAGCACTTAGAAGTAAAGGCAAAAGGATTAAACAAAATTTAAGGTCATCCTTGGTTATCTAGCAAGACTTGGGAAAGCCTGGGATACAACAGACCCTGTTTTTTTGTTGTTGTTGTTGTTTTTAAATAACATTTCACTAACACAAACTCTTAGAGTTGTCAAGTATCCCTTAGAGATCCATAGATCAAAATGTGCAAACAAACCCTCCCCCCAAATAACTATGCATGTTGGAGCTTTCCCATTTTCTTAAAAACCTCTTCATTGATAATGATATCAGAATTCATTGGCAGATTGAATCATGACACACATCTATGAAAGTTTTGTTTCCTTTGTCAGATAATTAAGATTTTAGTTGGGTTCTTTATTTTTTTCATTTCCCTGAGTTATGGGTTTAGTTCTAAAAAGGTTACAGCAGTGCGTTAAGCAATCTCTCCAGTTTTGGAATTAGGTGACTTGTGTCATTTCTGTCACACTGATGTGTTTATATATGCTAATCAAGAAAACTAATAGTTCTTTTATTCAGATTGCCATAAGAATCTACACACACCCATACATTTAAACATCATGAATAAGAATTAATGGTAAATGTCTGGAATCTGAGTGCAGTGACTGCCAGTATTCCGAGGAATTGAATCAATTTAGTAAATTATTATTTCTATAGGAAATTCAACCAGAGTTGATAGGATAAAAATAATAGTCTGCCTAGCTGCAAGTCACAATATTAAGTGGATTACATTTGTGCTCTAATTTCAATTGTTAGTATCATCATATTCAAACTCATTTAATACCTAGTATCAAGATAAACATTTGCTTATAATTTCAGACAGCTACTAGGGATGCTAATTTGTATTCACAGATAATTTTAGGTAAATTTGCTTTTTTTTAATCTTCCTTTTAAAAATTAGAATAAGGCAACATATTTAGAAGGAAATTTTCAAAGAAAGAAAAAAAATGAATCAGTTGCAGAGTTAAAGTCAACAACAGCCCTTATGATGTGATTCCAGTAAAGAGCTTGAACATGATTCAGCCTAGGAACTTGGTGAGTTTGTCAAAGGCTGTGTTCATTCTTGAGAGATTTGAAATGGCTTGTTCTCCTTTCATTCCTGTTGATGCGAGAAATGCCCTGACAGAAAGCATCCTTGAGGAGGAAAGGGTTTATTTCAGTTTCCAAATCTAGGTCGCATTCCTTCCTTGAGCGAAGTCAAGGTAGGAACTTGAAGGCAGGTCTACTTGCTGTTCCACACAAGATTTCCTAGGACCAAGAAACTCACTTGATAGGCCCCAACAGCAGGAGCCATTGAAGATGCCGCTTGCTAGCTGGCTTGCAGGCCAGCTTATATTCAGATACCTACATGGGATTGGAGCTTCTCTGTCAGTTAACGATCAGGACAATCCCCGATAGATATGCCCATAGGCCAGTAGGATCCAGGAACACTTCAGCTGTGACTGTCCCCTCAGATGATGTCTAAATTATCTCATATTCACTGTTAAAGCTAGGCAGCGTGCTTCTCTGTTACCTTCACAGATTTTCCCACTAATAGCAAAATACTTTCTATTTAATCTGACTCACATCACTTTATATTATTAAACAACAACAACAAAAAAAGACTGGATTTTTTTTTTAAGGAAATACATCACACATGGAATTATATGTGGGAATATATGAGTATTAATACATTTCCTTAGCTTTGGTTAAAAATACACTCTGATTCCATTTCCTAAGAAAAAACAAACTAAGCAAAATGTCAGAACTAGTCAAATGTTAAATCACTTGTGGAGATATGTAAAAATCAAATGTCCAATGGGAAACGTCCTTATAGCAGGCTTTTTCTCTTTTGAGACTAACCCTTTCCTAGTATTTTTAAAATTTAATCTCATGTCCCTTAGCATTTCCTTTAAAAATAACAGAAAAAGAAAAAAATTATAAGTCTAGGTTTTATTCACTACAAGTTACCTGATTATGTTTTATTTTCATGAATGTTTCTCCTAAAACCTTGTACTTAGTTATATGGCACACATGATTTGGGTGGAGATTTCTGGAAGAATAATATTTCAAAATTGAAATAAAACATATCAGACATTTAGCCATGCATGTACCTAGAGGAAACAAGAATACAGATGGCCAGGATGCTGTGAAATATTCACCCTGTGATGAGATCTGGTAAGAAAGCACAGTTTGGTGAAGTAGAGAGATTGCTGAATGCTGCAGACAGCCATGTCAGAGAAATCTTTTAAAGGTGTATGGTAAGAGCAGATCAGAGGAATATAATGGAAAAGGAGGGGCAGGCGCTGGTCAGAAAACTAATCAGTATGACACAACATAAGAATCCCAACTTCAAATGGTATTTTTATTTAATATTAATATTTAAGATGGGTTTCTTAAGTACTTCGAAAAATGGCTTCTTGAAAAATGCTGTTAAAGGATTCCTTTGGCCAGTGCTATTGAAAAGTAAAGAATAAATGAAATCAAATAGACCGTTACAGTTTATTGTTATTACGAATTTACATAGTTTATAAAATGATGACACATATACACACCCTCAATGAAGTCCTTCATTATGTGTGCCATGATACATATGACTCATGCACGCATGTTTATGTGTCGTAGTACCTTTAAAATTCTACAACCATAAACATGATCCAAGTCAGATCTTAGTATTTAGTGAAAATCACACTTAGTAAATTTCTAGGAAAAACAGTATATGTTCTTAGGATATGTGATTAATATGGAGGAAAGAAAAGAATGTATCAATTCTAAGTCTGGCATTTCATTTGAATTCTTTCCAAAAGAATGAATGCTTTAGCTCATGACAGAATTGCAAAAATGTTAATGCTGTAACTTTCATTCTTGTAGCTATTTTTGAAATATGTGGATTCGCTTTCACAAATTATATAAGCTGCCTAGTATCAGCACTTATCTTTATCTGCAGAGAGAATTTTGTTTTTCCAGTTGCAATTGCGTAAGACAGGACTGAGAAGCTTTCTGTAACAACGTAAATTGAACAATGTATCTGTTGGGTGCATCCTATCTCTCCTTACACTTTTAATTATGCAGTGTGAGAGCTTCCTTATCAAAGGCATTCTAAAGGGATTTAGATGCACTGAGAGTACCTCTGACAAATATTTCTGGAGTCCTGACTCTGTGAGCCACCAATGCATTAGGGAAAGTAAGTAATGTTTTCTCAATAACCATTCCTATAAGGTATTGCATATTCTATGACTTCCATAGCTAACATTGTTGGTGATAATTTTATAAAAGTGATACCTTTGAGGAAATATTAGGTTTCCCCAATTTTTAACAATGGTGTAACATTTTTTCATCATTTTCAAACAGATGCATAATCAAGTTCTTCAGAGCCTGGTCAATCCTAGGCTTTCAAGCATCTGGGGGCATTTTAACTATAGTAGGCTAAAATAATTTGCACTCATTTTTGACCTACAGTCATCAAGAAAAGTTTAAATTATGTTCAGTATTCCCTGGTTGAAAAAGCAAGAAAATAAATGAAATATATTATTTAAATGTCCAGTTAAAGTTATAAACTTTAAAGTTATTTTTAAAGTCATAACATTCAGCTTTTGGGAAAAACCCATCTATGTGCAAAAAATTTTATTAAGGGAAATCTTTCATTTCCCAATGATGGAGATTAAAAAATGGCCACTGTGGTTATTTTCAATTCCTTAAATACAGTCATATTTTGTGTCTGTTAGTCTGAAGATAAGAACACCCACAGAGAGAGTCTGGGTACATATAATTAACTCATTGATATCAACTATTATAATTTGCATTAAACTATTTTCATAATATACATGTAGATTACATTTTTCATTACTAACAAGAATAATAAAAATACTTTATATTTTTCTGGAATTTGTTAAATTAAAAGTTCTATGGGATACAAGAAAATGATTATGTATAACTGACATATGTCCAGAAGTTAACCAGGAACAAGAGAACTGAGTCACATATATCATACAAACTTTCACTAAGGATGAAAATAAAAATGGAAGTAGAATAGATAGAGCAAAAGCTTTAAGGCATGGCAACTAGTATCAAAAACAATGAATACAAATTCTAGTCAAATATACTATAATCTATCATTTGAAGTTACAAAGATAATTAATTAACAACCTAATTAAAATCATCGAATGCCCTCAGTAATTCTGTTTTAAAAGATAATCATTTTAGTACCCACTTTAGAGTTTATACTAATTATTCAATTAAAATTTCAGTGAAACATCGACCTTATAAAATCTCTATTCTAGGCATTTACATGTAGTCTATTAAATATTCTTAATGAACACATGGTCCATCTAACATGCCTTTGATCATTTTTGGCTATCTCTCCTTCTCTACTCTGAAATTAAATTATACCCTCTTGCCCAGGTGGATCACAGAGAGCTGCTTTTTAATAAAATAAGGTCAAGTTGTAACTCTGATCTTTTTATTAGATTCTTTTCAAATCCTGGAGCTTTGGACTCTTGCCATTTCCTTACATAAAGCTAAAGATTTTTTTCTTTTCTTTTCTTTTTTTTTTTTTTGGTTCAGTTGTGTCTAGACATTTCTTAATTGTTCTTGTCTATGTGTTCATGAGATCAGATTTTATAGTGTAGAATAATTCCATTTAGCAATGAATTGCCATCAATGTGAAAAAGCATCAGGGTGTATTTTCATTTGCTAATTTAAAGTGTGTTTTAGATGCACACACTGAGGCACACACATACACAAATAGGTGCATACACTACAAGGGGTGGCTTAAATTTTCTAATGCATCCAAAGTGTTTAAGTTTTAAATTGAATCAAAATTGAACTTACTGAGAACAGTCATACTGCCACAGTTTCAAACTGTCTTTGCACGTGAGTGTGTTATGACAGCTGTGAACTAACTTATGATATGGCACCAGGCAAACATTTCTAAACTCTGGAGTGTAATTTAGGTAGCAAAGCATTTTAAATATGTTTCCCTCTATTCCTGACCATGGCAACTGACATTTGTTTTAGGCTTTCTTGTACAAAGCACTGCTTGCTTTGTATCTGTTAAATAAGTCTGAATCCTTGCACATGCTTTTCATTTATTTAACAAACCACTTTCTCTAAGAGAATAAGAGAAGCATCACTTTATTCTCTACATGCAATATTATAGATTCCAATGAGATAATAAATGAACACATGTGATTTGTGGTAGATTTGCTAATTACTTGCTTTTTTGTTGTTGTATTACCATGATTTTTTTCAAAAACCTGCTCAAATGATAATAATTTGTGAGTCAAATTTGTGAGTTTTGTTTTTGATCTAGGGTTCAAATAGGAAGTTAAATAATCATTGCAAAGTCTTTTATATATCACAAATAGGGTTCTCCTATAGCTTGTGAAATTCCACAAGACACAAGGGGTTATAATTCTATTTTATAGCAAAAGAAATGAGTGCATTTGGCAGTGCTAAAGACTAGAAATATGGATGAATTACTTTTTCATTCTGGAAGCTACACAAACCAATCAAGCAATTAAGGAGATAGTATGTTTTTGCTTGTTTTAGGGGGCCCTGTAGACCAGATCAACTCCAGTTCTCTTACTACCTACATAGTGTATTTTATTAACTAGAAAGGATAGAGTTTACTGAACAGCACTTTTATTGTTCCCTTTTCCTAAGAAGAGAGCACTGGGATATTTAGCTCCTTTATTACAAAAGCAGTCAGATATTTTACACACTAATAAAAACAACAGCTGCCATTTGAGACACCTAAGGTAGACGACTAATACTGTGAGCACAGGGTTTGAGGACTGTGAGCAAGGGTGTTCATTAAAATGTAGAGTTCTCTCTATTCCCCAAATACTGCCAAGACTATGAATAGCTATTAACAAGCTACATTAAAGTAGTGAGAGGAAAACCAGTTTGTCTAGTACTTCTGAGTACTTTCCCTGTTAGTTCATATGTTAGAAGAATGTAAAATAAAGGCAAACTGCAAAGAAACTGCTTTTATTCAAGAGTGCATCCTTATTTCACAGATACTTCCAGCACACATTTTTATTGTACTATACATATATAATATTGTATACATACATATACAAATAAAGATAGAGAAATGCATTTGGTATTAGTCACTATTTCTTGTATGTGAGAATATTCTACTTTACAATACAATTTCTAGATTAAATGTAGACATTGAGTTTTTCAGAATGTCTGTCCAAACACTAGGATGCTCTGTTAATACATTTTCTGTAAATAAAAGCCACACAGCATGACATTTGAGGAAATGGAAACAACATCAATATCTTACACTTTTAAATATTATAGTTGAAAAGATGAGATCTGTGCATTTGAAAATGACACTTTAAAAAGGCCCAGTAGTGGCTGTTGACACAGATATAACTTAATCTTGGAATTCAGCATTGGTTTAACATGGGGATTAAGGGAATCAATTTTCAGAGAGGAAATGAGATTTAAGACTTTCCTTATAAGATGGGAACTAATTCGCCATACATTATGGAAACATTAATTAATATCAGTATTTATTTATTTATTTATTTATTTATTTATTTATTTATTTATTTATTTACTTACTTACTTATTTATTTGTTTTGGATTTCTGAAATGGTTTCTCTGTGTAGCTTTGGCACCTGTCCTGGAACCACTCTGTAGCCCAGGCTGGCCTCGAACTCACAGAGATCCACCTGGCTCTGCCTCCCGAGAATATCAGTATTACAAGTCAGTACCTGGCATGTTAAGAATTCAAATGTCTACTGAATAGATAACAGGAATGGAAATTTTATTCTACATAATAAGCATGGGGGGTAAGTAGTAGTATTGATAATGAGGATTCCTCTTAGGGCTCTTAGTACTTAAGTAAGTTAAAAAGAGACTCACACTGAAGCTTGGGGACACGAGGACACATTTACAAGCCTTTAAAATAAAAACACAGGGCAGACAAGCTGGGAGATGTGAAAACCCCAACACCATGCTGTTGAGGAGTGAGCCACAAGGCCAAGAAGCAGCAGCATGACAAGGAGTGTGGGGGTGTGTGTATACGTGGGAGGGCTTTAAAGAATGAAGCCCGGAGTCTAAGACCAAAGTGTTCAAAACAGTATGCTTGAATCACCCTGCTCACTGATGACTGCTTAAGAAACTGCACTTAGGGCAGGAATTTAAGAAAGGAAAAGCTCATCACAGAATTAAAGAGATGATTATTCTCCCCGCCATTTTAGCATCACTTAAGATGGATCTGCTTTCTTTTTTTTAATTTATTAATTCTTCTATCATACATTACACCCCAACCACACTATCACCTCCCTCTTCTCCTCCCAGCCCCTGCCCCCACACCCCTTCTCCCCCAGATCCACTCCTCCTCCTGTCCCTTCAGAAAAGAGGAGGCCTCCCAGGGATATCCACCAAACACAACTTGACAAGTCACAAGACTAAGCACAAACCCTCATACTCAAGCAAAACTTTCAATCACCGTAGATGGCGAAAACAAGATATTCCATGGCAAAGTCAAATATAAATAGTATCTACCCTCAAACCCAGCTTTCCAGAAGGTGCTGGCAGGAAAACACCAACCCAAGAAGGTTAATTACTCCCATGAAAACTGAGGAAATAAATAATCTCACACCAGCAAAATCAGAAGAAAGGAAACACACACATACACACACACACACACACACACACACACACACACACACACACACACACACACACGCATGCACACACTCACTCACTGTCAGAGCCTGCCAACAGTCAGCTGGGTAGCTGGGTAGAGGCGTGCAGATTGAAGAGACAATGAAGAAGACAGAAAAGATTCAAGATGTCTGCCAGTCAATGTCTGACAGACCCGAATTTATTTCACAGCCAGCTTATATACACTTTTGAAGGACAGAGGTAGAGCAATGCACAGTGCAGGCATTCAACCACTATCTACCCTGCCTTGCATCAAGGAGCAGGCAGATTCATTTTCTATCTCAATGTACCTCTGACTGGCATCAGCAACCTGCATCTAGCTAGATAGTGTGTTCCTTCCTGTGGGCTAATCAGGGCTTTCTCATAGCCCTTCAAGGAGACTCTGTGGGCTAATCAGGACTTTCACCCAGCCCTTCAAGGAGATTCTGCAGGCTAATCAGGACGTTCTCATAGCCCTGGAACAAGCAAGCTTGAACTCTATTGACTCAGAATAGACTTCAGATTCAAATTGGGAAACTGAGTCAGTTGTGGGCTCCCACAACACACATTACCACCACCACAACAGCAAAATAACATAATTAACAATCATTGGTCATTAATGTCTCTCAATATCAATAGACTCTTTTCCCCAACTGGACCCAGGTTAACAGAATTGATGTGAAAAGAGGATCCATCCTTCTGCTGCATACAAGAAACACACCTCAACATCAAGGATAGACATTATCTCAGAGTAAAGAGTTGGAAAAACATTCCAAGCAAAGAGACCCAAGAAGCAAAATGGGTGCATTTATTGTAATATCTAACAAAATAGACTTCAAACCAAAATTAATCAAAAGGAATGGGTGAGGACACTTCATACTCATCAAAGGAAAAGGGTGTTTCCCTACCTTGGTGATTGACCTGCCCAACTGGATAAACTCTTAATAGAAAATAGCATATCTCCACACAGATGTAGAGAAGGAAGGAAGGAAGGAAGGAAGAAAGACAGACAGACAGAAAGAGAGAAAGAAAGAAAGAAAGAAAGAAAGAAAGAAAGAAAGAAAGAAAGAAAGAAAGAAAGGAAGGAAGGAAGGAAGGAAAGGAAGGTAAACAATTTAGTAAAGGCACATTTCCTCTTAAGCTCTACTTGGGGAAAACAACAACAACAACAAAAAACCCCTCCATTTCTTAGATTGCTCAGGAGTCCAACCCATTCTAGGTATAATGAAGGCTGCTGTAGCTACCAGTCATGCTTTCCATGATTATCCACTTTATAGATTTTATTTTGTTTTAATATATCTGACTTTTTGGTGTTACCCTAGAAGGTCTTATCCAGTTTTTCTCTTAAGCCCAATTTAGAAAAATGTTCCATTGCTTAGAAAACTTGGGAGTCGAAGCCCTCCTATATCTAGTCATGGCTGCCTGCTGGGCATTCCTTAGAAAGTCAGACAATATTGTAGAGCTTTATGGTCATAATTAGAAATAATCAATGCATTAGTTAATTTGGGTCACAGTGACAAAAATCCCTGCCAAAAACAACCTAAACACAGAAGCACTTAATTTGCATCATAGTTTGTGAGGTGTATGTCCATGATTGGCTGATTCAATTATTTTAGGGCAGAATGGCAGGAAGGAAAAATGGTGTTTAATTACAGTGTGACCGAGAAGGAGAAAAGAGAAAATCAAAGTAACTGGCCAAATGAAAGTTGTAACTTTCCTGTTTTTTTTTAATGCTAATTATTTCTGTCTGTGGTCTGTGTGCATGTGTATGTATGTAAGTCAGAGGTTGACATTGGTGTCCTCCTGAAATATTCTCCAGCTTTTTTAAGTATACAAAATCTGTCACTTGGCTGATTCAGCTAATCTAGATAGTCAGCTTGCCCCAGGATCCTTTGCTTCTGCCTCTAGAGCATGGGAATTGCAGGCTGCTGTTGCGCCCAACAAGTATTAAGTGAATTCCATCCTAATGCCTTAGTAACAAGAGTTTTATCCACTAAGCCAGATCCACAGGCCAGGATAAAATCTTCAAAGTCACACCTCATACACTTATATCCTCCAACCAGGACCCACCTTTCAGAGCTCTGCCTGTCTAAAATCTGTTCAAATCTTAGCTGGGCGGTGGTGGCTTACTCCTTTAATCCCAGCACTCGGGAGGCAGAGGCAGGCGGATCTTTGTGAGTTCGAGGCCAGCCTGGTGATCTTTGTGAGTTCGAGGCCAGCCTGGTCTACAGAGCGAGATCCAGGAAAGGCGCAAAGCTACACAGAGAAACCCTGTCTCGAGAAACCTTAAAAAAATAATAATAATAAAATAAAATCTGTTCAAATCTTAAATCCATCAAAGGATTGATTCGCAGATGAAAACAACGTTGTGTGATCCAAGCTGTTCCTGTAAGCACCCTGCTTGCATCACTACAATGAAAAAAAAAAAAAAAACAGGTTTCTAATAGCTGAGCTTTGAAGCAGGAAATTTCATCTCGAAACCAAAATCACAAATAGTTTGATTAGCAAAGACCTATATCCTATAAGGCTCTCACCCCACCCCATTTTCTGTAACTCTATGTGAGCGTAATCAAAACATTTGAAATCATCAGACCCTTTATGCTGCACTCACTAATCTTTTTCCTTTGCCATTGACATTCATTGGCTCTTTTTTTTTTTGGTTTTTCGAGACAGGGTTTCTCTGTGTAGCTTTGCGCCTTTCCTGGAACTCGCTTTGGAGACCAGGCTGGCCTCGAACTCACAGAGATCCGCCTGGCTCTGCCTCCCGAGTGCTGGGATTAAAGGCGTGCGCCACCACCGCCCGGCCTTTTTTTTTTTCTTAATTTTTATTTTGCAATACAGTTCAGTTCTACATATCAGCCACGGATTCCCTTGTTGTTCTCCCCCATCCCGACCCCCTCACCTTCCCCCCAGCCCACCCCCCCATTCCCACCTCCTCCAGGGCAAAGCCTTCCCCACAGACTGAGATCAACCTGGTAGACTCAGTCCAGGTAGGTCCAGTCCCCTCCTCCCAGGCCGAGCCAAGCGATCCTGCATAGGCCCCAGGTTTCAAACAGCCAACTCATGCAATGAGCACAGGACCCGGTCCCACTGCCTGGATGCCTCCCAAACAGATCAAGCCAATCAACTGTCTCACCCATTCAGAGGGCCTGATCCAGTTGGGGGCTCCTTAGCCATTGGTTCATAGTTCATGTGTTTCCATTCGTTTGGCTATTTGTCCCTGTGCTTTATCCAACCTTGGTCTCAACAATTCTCGCTCATATAAACCCTCCTCATTCTCACTAATTGGACTCCCAGAGATCCACCCGGGGCCTAGCCATGGATCTCTGTATCCAGATCCCTCAGTAGTTGGATGGGGTTTCTAGCACGACAATTAGGGTGTTTTGCCATTCCATCACCAGAGTAGGTCTTAGAGCGATCAGGAATACAGGGAACATACCTAAACATAATAAAGGCAATGTACATTCATTGGCTCTTAAAACTGTTCTACTATTTTCGTTCTTTCAAAGTTCCAGGTAAAATGATATTTGTTTATTATGGTTTTGTTTCTGTTTTTGAGACAGGTCTCTCTGTCTGGTCCTTGCTGTCCTAGAACTCATTATGTAAAACATGCTGGCCTTGAATTCAGAGATATGCCCCTGCCTCTGCTTCCAAAGTGCTAGAGTTAAAATATGACAGTATTATTCATATTTTAATAAATTATGGTTATAACATATCTTTTACAAAAGCATAAAATACTCTTAATGTCTACATTGTAATATAATTATTATTATGTAATTGCATGTAGCACCCTGTCTTCAGTTCCCAGTGCTTTCTAATTTATTAAAGACACAAAGGTCAAATCTTACAGAAATTTAGAGAAACGTTCAAAGCACTTGTTTTTTCTATCACATTATTTGCTGATACTCCTTTGCTATACATACATTTGTGAATATACATTATAATATACAAATCATAATGGATATATTTATCCACTGTTGTAAATATCTTATTCCACTCCACTTAGGTTGTGACAATAATAAATGACAACTTTTGCAGGACATTTTTTTCCAACAGACAATTAATTTTAGTTTCTTCTTCCTGTGTGCTTCCATTTGAACTTCATGTGGATTTATTATAGTACTGAAGATTTATTTTTATTGAGAATATACTTTATAATTGCTACTATTTATACCTATGTAAATGTTTTTCTTAAATATTCTCTTAAGGGCAAGAGCTCTGCTTTGTTTATCTACTTATGTTTAAATGGATTCATATACATGCTTAATATATTTTTGTTGTGTTGAAGATGTTTTTCAGGATACCATTTTATCAGAATATTATATAATGTTCTGTACTTGTTTGAAATTTTTTAATTATTAAAAGGCTTTTGACATTACACTTAATTTAACTAGTAAATCTTTCTATGATAGCTAAGTGACTCTATTTAGAACAATAATAGCTCAATACAAGTAGAAAGAGATAATGATGAAATTTTTCTTATTAAATATGATATTATTAATTAAATAAGAACTAGAAATATAGGCAAACCACATTTTCAGTTTTAGTATGAGACAAAAAATTTATTTGTCTTTATGTAAGTATTAAGAAAAATTCAACTTAATTTTAAATATGTTTTAAGAAATTTTATTAGTTAAGATTCTCTAAAGTAATAGAACTCATAAAAGAATATATATTTAAAGGGTATGCATTACATTGGATTGGGGCATATGGTCTGGACTGTCCAGCAATGACTTTCTTACACTGGAAAGGTGAAGAATCCTATAATCATTTACTTCATGAACATGGATGTCTCGTAAGTTCCAGTTTCCCTCTCAGTCTTGGAGGATTCCTGTAAGCTATTGGTCTTCAGTCTTGGTAGGAATCCTCTAGAAGTTGCTTCTGTGAAAGAATCCATCAACAAGATAGGTTAACCTTACCAGCAAGAATGAGATCAATTAGATAAAAGACAGTGTTTTGTTTCTTTCATCTATGACCTTTTGCCTGGGCTGGCAGTTATCACCCACATTTAGGGTAAGTCTTGTGCTCCAAATAATCTAACCAAAAAAAAAAAAAAAAAAAAAAAAAACTCTCCTAGGAGTGCCCAGTAGCTTGTTATTTATAGTTGATTCCAGATGCAGTCAAATAAATAACCAAGATTAACCATCACACAGACCTCTGAATAATTAGTATCAATTCCTTTTTCACATTTAGAATAACTTTTGCAATAGGAATATAACCTAAGCTGTGAAGATTTGAATAAATTTGGAAATATTCAGAGAGACTAAAATGTAGGCTATAATATAAAGTGAGTACAAACTATTTAGTGTCTTCATGATGAAGAACATGCATGGAGCTCTCTTCCATCCCTTCCCTTCTTCATTTCCTTCTATCCTTCAGTCTCTCTCTCTCTCTCTTTCCTTCTTTCCCTGCTTCCCTTCCTTGCTGTTTTGGTTAAAAGTTTTTGCTCTGGTGGGATTAATGTTGCTTTTGTTTTGTTTTGTCTTGTTTTTCCTTTTTCTTAGCATTCACCAACCTTCACTTTACAAAAGTCCAAGAAAATATTTCCAATTGTTTGTTTACGGGTGGGACACAGTGAGATTTCCCTTTAACACGGAAGCTTGTCTACTGTCATTGACATTGTCTGGGTCTTGTTTAGGCAGCCACATTGTTAAGGTCTTATGAATGTAGCTTCCCTGCATTTCCAGGAGACTCAGTCTCACAGCAGACTTCCTGCTGCCTTGGCTCTTAAAATCTTTCTAACTCTTCTTCCCTGAAGTTCCATGAGATTTAGATTGAGTTGTGTTGAGGATGTATCAACTGGGGCTGAGAAAGTTAGTGTCTACCAGGGATGAGTCTCTCAACTGGCTCTCCAACACAAAAATGCTCACTCCTGAAACTGTATACACAT
This sequence comes from Peromyscus californicus insignis, assembly GCF_007827085.1. Taxonomy (NCBI): domain Eukaryota; kingdom Metazoa; phylum Chordata; class Mammalia; order Rodentia; family Cricetidae; genus Peromyscus; species Peromyscus californicus. The sequence goes on along the minus strand of NW_026294534.1, from coordinate 48,717,624 downwards.
TAACAGCACTGAACGGACTCGGCAGGTTGTTATTTATGTAATTATGCCTTAAGTGTGTGCATATACGTAACAATAATAATGAAAAGGGGGTGGTAATTTGAGAGAGAGAGAGAGAGGGAGAGGGGGGAATATGGGAGGGTTTGGAGGAAGGGGACATGGGAGGAAAGGGAAGGAGGGAAATAATTTAATTATATTTCATTAAAATATAATAATATTTAAAAAGGAAAGCAAAGTGAGCGAGCTATGAAGAGTCAGTTCCTGACTTCAGCTACCTGTCTTGAGTTTCTGCCCTGACTTCCCTCACTGATGGGTCAGAAGCTGTGAGATGAAATAAAGCCTTCTCTCCCCAAAATGATTCCCAGTCCTGTACACTTTGCTCTGATCAACCTGATAAACCTGGGATGGAAAAGAAGGCACAAAAAGGATGATCCCGCATGCTCATCAGCTTGACTTTGGTTAGTTTGCCTCAGACAAAAAGCACTTCACTTAAGTAGGTTGAAAGACTTCTGATTTTTATAGACATCCAAAATATGAGACATCTAAACATCACTGGCTTATTTACCTCAGTCATTAAGACATCCTATTATCATCTGTAGTAGAATCTGATGTCAAATATTTATAATGAACATTCGTTTGTATTTCTTTTCATTAAAACTGGCTGTCATAAAAACAAGTATGGCTTCTATCATAAAATCAGGTCATGTTTTATGAATATTTTACTTCCTTTGAACTTTTGGTGAAGAAATAATGACCTTGAAAACTCCTCGTAGCAGTATAACATTGTAACACAAAGACCGCTGCCTCTGTCATTAATCATGGCAGGTGACTGCCCGGAGCTACCATTGGCTTTTCAGAAGGAAAAAATGGGAGATAGAGAAATATGAAAATATTCCTTATAGGCTTCTCTGTCATAGTCAAACATGGGGATGGTGGAAACCTATCCAGCACACAGCATTTGTTTTAATCTTACTTTCAATATGCAGTTGACATGGTTTTTCTTTGAGCCTCAGTCAAATTGAAATCAATATACTAAATCAGGCAACAGGAATTTAATAACCTAACTGCTAAATATTGCTTCAGTATATCACCTTTTTATTGAGCAATAGAGGTATAATTCATGCAGAATCACAGCAGTACTGTCCTAAATAAGTAAGCATGTATTCCTGGTGTTTTAGGTTCATAAAACTATTTTTAGAAGTTTCAGGAAGACAGTCAAAACTTAGAGAAAAGTCAATAAAATAAAGAAAAATAGTCATCTGATAAATCTTTCTTTCTACTGCAGAATAAGAACTGGACCTGTCACACAATCGAAAATGTTCAGAATCAAAAAAATAAATGGAGAAATCATTAGTTTTAATTTTAGATCAGAGTAATATATAGTACAGAGAATCTACAGCCTCCACCTTCAGTAAACAAGTCATATCCAAATTAAAAATGCAATTTGACTTTTCCAATTCTTTAAAAAAATTATAAATCAAATCATTTGCTCACTCACAGTATCTTATCTAAATTATTTATGTATCCATGGGGGAGTACGCATCCAGTGTTTTCCTTAATGATGTCTTTACTTCATTTTTTTTTTGTTTTTTTTTTGTTTTTTTTTTTTTTTTTTTTGTTTTTGTTTTTTTTTTTTTTTTTGGTTTTTCGAGACAGGGTTTCTCTGTGTAGCTTTGCGCCTTTCCTGGAACTCGCTTTGGAGACCAGGCTGGCCTCGAACTCACAGAGATCCGCCTGGCTCTGCCTCCCAAGTGCTGGGATTAAAGGCGTGCGCCACCACCGCCCGGCTACTTCATTTTTTGATGCAGGCTGCCTCAGAGAACCTTGAACACACTGATTTGTGAAAGATGATGGACTATGATCCTCAGTGATCTTCCAGTCTTCCCTTCCCAATATGTTTACCAATGCAGTTGTCCTTTTACAATGGCAAAATTTCATGGCCAACAGGTTACCAAATGAGCCATGTTCCTTTCTCCCAAATTGCTTCTTACAAATCACATTTCACGTGTAATTAAGCTTTTCATATTAGGATTTTTAAATGGAGATATTTTGTGATTTTTAATATTCTCATATCTTCAAAACAGCAAGTTTTCTGTGCCATTTCAACTTTCACCCTGAGTTTGATACCATCATTAGTGTCTGGGTCTGCTACTGATAGATGTCTAATATGGCATAGTAGGTTACAAGTTGGGAACTCTGAAACATGTAGACTCCACTGATCTGCATTGACATTGTCCCATTGATAGAAATGAACCATACACAACTACTTATAGATGAAATGTGCTTAGTTCAATTGAGGGAATAAAACTTTAATTTAAAACAAAATTTTAAAAAATCATATCGAATTTATAAGTGTTACTTAACAAAGCCAATATGGCAGGCTTTATTTCTGGCATAGAAGTTTAGAGACGACTGATTTCTTGGATGTCAGTGTACTGACTATTTGCATGCTGTTTTATGCACCAGTGTAGCAGTTAAGCATTAAATGAAATATAACTGTGAGTTCAAATGCCTTTCTTTCTCCACATACCTTGCCATCTCTGCCATTTAATAGTCAACCATGTTCTCTGGTATCTAAATCTCCTGCCTCTGTGTAAAGATGAATCTCATTTCCTTGAAATATCATTCTTGCTTCAGCTCAAGGAAATGAGGTTCTGTTAAAGCAAATAGAAATACTTATTAATATTTTTAAGATATTTTTAAATTTATAATATAATTTCCTTTCACTTCTCTTTCTCCCTCAACAACCCCCCCATAAATCCTCCTTGCTCCCTCTCAAACTCATTGCCTCTTGTAATTTCATTGTTGCTGCACACATACACACACACACACACACACACACACACACACACACACACACACACACGTACATACATACATATACACATTTCTAAATATATGCCTGCTCAGCTATGTAATGGACTGACAGCACTGGAGACAGATTCTTTATATGAAAAAATATATGTATATATGATGTAGTTTACATGGTAATATATAATATTATATACAAAACTATGTAAAGAATATACACACACACACACACACACATATATATATATATATATTTACAGACACGATTACTTTGGCTATAACTTGAAAATGAAAATGGATATTCTTAATGCCAGTAAACAGAGAAAGATAATTAAATAGTTTTGGGACATACTGCCATCTTTGTGGCCTGCACATCATTTACCCACAGAGCATCTAAGTCAGCATTAGTCCTTACTCAAATTCAGTTGTTTGAACATGGAGAGCAATGCAGTTAGACACCTGACATGGGCCTCCGTCCTCCACATGTTCAGCTACTCAAACGTATGTATATCCAGAAACACATGTGCACACACACAGATGTTATTGATCATCTGCTTTCATATTTGTTTGTCATATTTGTTTAAATAGAAACAACATAGAAGAAAGCCATTCTGTTCAATAAAATGTCTAACTGCGAAGCTCTCTTCTATCAATGACAAATATGTGCCATAACTGTCAATATATGACTAAACTAAGACACTTAAAGTACTGTTCATAGTGAATTAAGAACAAATTATAGTTGTGTCATTGCACTTATGGGAGGGAAACAAAGGTAAGAAGACAGCTGGATTTCAATAAACAATGCTGTAAGATCTGTACTGAAAATAATAGCCATCCTCTAAAAAGAATACTGTCATTGTAGGGGACAAGGAGTAAACCAACATTTAATTCTTACCTATTCTATGGCATATAAAATTGTCTACATAATCACATGACACGCAAAAATTTCCTGATCACATTTATATTGTTAAAGTCTTTTGGGGGTGCTTTTTGGGCATAAGCAGGAGGTTGAATTAACTCACATTATTACATTTTGATATTGAGGTAAACATACCAGCTTCCTTCCTTAATGTAACTTTAGAAAATGCCACATTCTGAATAATTTAAATATTGGTCCATATGATATCAATAGTGGACCAAGGAAACAGGGTCTACTTCAGGCAGAAGTATAGACAGGGCTTTGCATACATCCCTAGGCATTTTCATATTTTTAGATACTAGATTATTATTAATTGTTATTAATTTTATGTTTGAATGATCATTGAGGTGATTAAAATTTACTATTACATTGAGCCAAGCATTTTTTTATTTTACTTATACCAGACTAGGCCTACCAAATCTATTAATAAGGATAAAAATTAAGTTATTATTTGAAAAACATAATTTAGTTTGCCTTCATCACCCAATACTGGTGCTAAGATCAGGTTCAAGTGATTTTTGAGAACTAAATCAGGATATTCTATCATAAAGAGCTGTTATTCTCCTTAACAGATTATTCTTAAGTGTCTATGTTCCCTTTTATATATATATTGAGGACAGATAAAAAGAAATATTAAGTAAGATCATGTCCTTGAATTTATTTTTTTGTGCCAAGAACTGATACAGGTCTCACAGAACTTTTCAACAACTTGAAGACTGGACCATGTATTTGATTTCCCATATAATACAATGTTTTTACTCACTCTTTCAGAATTTCCTGCAAAGCATCTTGATAATATTCAACTCCACTCCTTCACACAGCTCTTCCTTATGACCTCACCAATTATGTCTACTTTCTTTAGAAGAGAAAGCTGCTCCGTCAGTAGTTGTTCTGATCATCTCGTTCTTGAAATCTTCCAACCTCCTCTTCCAAGATATTTCCTGGAGCTTGGGGTAGGGGTTGAGTTATAGATGTATTAACCTGGGTCAAGCACTGCATGATCAGTTCATCTCTGTACTTTGACCTCTTGTGGCTTTCTGTAATGATCTGTGTTTGCTGCAAAAAGAAATTTCTTTGAAGAGAATAAGAGCTACATTTGTCTATGAACATAAATAATGGCACATGCCTTTATTCCTAGCACTGAGGAGCCAGAAGCAGTTGCATCTCTGAGTTCAAGGCCAGTCTGGTCTACAGAGCAAGTTCTAGGACAGTCAGGGCTACACAAAGAAATCCTGCCTTGAAAAACAAACAAACAATAAAACAAAACGAACAAACAAAAGAATGCAATGATGAATTACACTGTTATTTTAATACAAAAAAAGAGCAAATCAACTACAATTCAGTGATGTGTGTTTTAAAGGAAACTGAATGTGTGTGTGTGTGTGTGTGTGTGTGTGTAGAGAGGGTCAGAGAGGAAGGGAGAGGAAAGAAATGTAAAGAGAGAGACAGAGACATAGAGAGAGAGCAAGTTTATATCTCTGTGTACTTTGGGGATGAGTAGAAATATGCAGTATCAACGCACACATGAGAATATCCTACATATAGATAGAAACAGTGCATTTCCTGTTAAAAGTCAGACCTGATAATTCCAGGCATACATTTACCCTGCTTACATTTGCTGATGGAATAAGAACATGCAATTCTAAGGATTTACTACAAGCATAATATTTCTTTGCTACTTTCTTAAATTTTTTTTTGAAACTTCACACATGAGCACTGCATCTAAAACAGTTCTATCCTCAGCTTCCCTGTTCCAACTACCAACTTCTCTGTGCATCTCCTTTCTCCTGACTTCCTCCCAAATTCAAGAACTCTTCTTCTTTAGTTATTTTATATATAAAGCACTTCATACCTTCTATATCTCTTCTATATTTCAATAGGTATGGTTTTATTTGAATTGATGTTGTGTCTCATCATGTAATTTGAAATGTTATAGACTATGTTGGAACAGAAACTATAAGGTAAATATTATATGATTTTTATAAATATGCATGTGTATAATTTATTAATATTTAGTATAATTTTCCACATTCACAAAACATCAAGCTATTTAAATGTGGTATGTGTCTATTTGTCTTTTAATATAAGAACTCTGTATTTGATATTTCAAAATAGTGTAAACTAAAGAGAAGAGAAGCCATTACATTGCTCCAACTGATTTGGATCCAAGATTTTTGTATGTTAAGTGAAATTGTGTGCTTTCAAGCATAATCAACAAATACATAATATCACTAATCTGGATGAAATATTTCCTGACATTAGACTATAAAAGTAACAGTAATAAATTTAGATTTCTCAAACTAGCAGTGCAATGAAAACTTTCAACACATGATGTGTCTAAGAACACACCTGGCCCATTACTGGTAGCTGGGATAAAAGGATTTTATAATCTATTAATGGCTACAGTACCAGTAAAAGCATGGTTCTGTGTTTAAAACATAAACATGAAAGTAACACAAGTCTTCCACATAAGCTTAGCTGTGGGGTCTCCTAAATCCACAAGAAGAGAAGGGCATAAACCAATGGTAAACTATCAAAGCAAGTAATACAGCTGATTGAAAATACAGTTGAGTGCTCCCAGCAGATGAAGGTGTGGATTTCTCCATACATCATCTTAATGGCAATATTTTCCACAAAGAGACATGGCACACTTCTTTCATATTTCATGAGTTCTATTTGCCTGACTTCAAAATGCCAAATGTGCTGGTGAACAGTGCCTTAATATTCATGGGATTTGCAGATGGCTTTGACAGTTGTCAACTAGAGGAATGGCTTCATCAGCAAGGAATCTGACTTATGGTTTCCGGCACACATAAAATCACGTAGTCATTCGCATATGCATTTTCTCTGAAAGGTATTCTTTGCATAGTTATCTTTTGTGAAAATTATATGGATATAAATCCTTTATGCAACAGAAAGATATTTCAAATACTCCTTGGCTTTATGTTGAATAGTCTAGGGAATTTTATTAGCTCCAGACATTTAAAAATTGTCCTACTTTTACAAATGCAGTTGGAAAGACACAGTTCAGTAAGTATCCTGAAACATCTCAAGAATAGACTCCATCCCAACACAAGTTGCACATCAATGGGGACAATTTTTACCTCTTCTTCTTATATAGTTCAAACACATATTTAATTGTTTAGTTTAGGACAAAATATTAGGGCATCTCTGTTCATCTCAAAGGGTTTACAGTTTGTTTCTTAGGCATATTCTAAACATTTTGTCCATGGAACTATAAAACAAACTGAAATTTCCTCATGCAGGTCATTGCTGTCAATCCTAAAAGTTTTATAATTTTTTTCACACAACGGTGGTAATTAATTTTACATTGAATATATTTTGTTCACACACATGTACTTTATGATAATTCACAATAGGTGTTAGTTCACTGTATGAGTAGAGAGAATCAGTGCTATAATTATCAAGGAGCTTAGGCTAGACCTATCAGCTGTTTGGTCCCTTTCCAAACTTTAGTCATGCTTTAGCCTAAGCACTATATGAACATTATCTTGATTAACTAGGTGCCATAGTCAACCCATTCTGTAGATGGAGTAAATAAAATAACCCACTGAAGATTTCTGCACCGGCAAATGGTTGAAACCCGGTGAGGACCTGGGCCATCTTACTCCACAGCCTGAGCTCCAACAGTACTCTCAACTCTCAGAATGTGAACCTCAATGAGAACTGAGGTGACAGTCCCACCCCAGTTCTCTTCTCACACTTTGCAAGACACAAGTTATTTCTATTGAGCAATAACTAAATTGTGCCTGGAAATACTGTCTGGAGATTTTATTCTTTCAACAGTGGAACCCAATATACAGATGATATGAAGTTTTGAAGTTCAGTGTGACATTTTTTCTGTTTTTCTTAGTTTAAAAAACTATCCTTTTAGTTTTAAGTAACAAAGTTGTGGTGGCATCCCAGAGAACGGTGAGGGGAGCTGCAGTACTGATATCAATTAACTATACATCCTTATTACCTGGAATTTCACTATTGGATTTACACTTATGAGAGTACAAAGTCCTAATGAGTATGTATAACAGATGATAATACTTCAGCACTGCACAGGAAGAAGACACCTTTATCAGTTTAATGTTCAGCAAAGCCTACCTAAGGAATTCCACACTACCTAGAGATGCACAGCAAGACCCATTCTGAAAACAGACAAACACAAATACAATATTAAAGAATGCTAATATTTCGACTTCCCTGAGAAAATGGGCAGAGAAGGTTAGACTTTCTTCCAAGTGTCTTCACTGTGATTTAGCATGGGCCAGATTATCTTAATCTGTGTTTGTAGCTGACTGTTTAAAAATATAAATAACTCAAATTCTGAGAGTCACCAAAACCTTGGATTTGAAGTCACCAAATTTGGAGTCACCAAAACCTTGAGTCAGAAGAGGGCATAGTTGTCCTTATCTCAGCATTTCCCTAGCTATCCCCATCTCATCCATTTGGACATTCTTTCTAGAAACATCTAAATTCTCTCAGCTCTATTCTCTACCCATTTCCTGTGTATTAACTCACAGAAAGTCTAGAGCAAGACCACAGTCTTCACCAGGAAACAAATGCCTTCCCAGGTCTTCTGTGATTAATTTGAGATAGGGATAGGCTATTGCTAGAACCTCCTAATATATATATATATATATATATATATATATATATATATATATATATATATATTAGGAAGCTTCTACAGTAGTAGGTTTTCATATTACATTTCATAATGTCTTTAATGTTAGTCATCCTTCCTGTATTTGCTCCACTATGCTGCCCTCTCACTCCAAACTCCATTTCATTCTTCCTAGTCTTCCTTTGAAAGCTGACCCCCATGACCCCCATGTATAAACAAATATACATATATATGCATAAATAGTATGCATATAAGATGGAGTTGATGAACAAATAGCAAAGCATGGTACAAGGAATGAGTTATCTTTTTTTTTTTTTTAGATGGTGGCCAGTGGTGTCCCATAACCTCCCACACATTATTAGCTATTGCCCATGTTCTGGATTACCCTCAAGAACTTGACAGTAAGTTCTTACTCCTGAAGCTGTTATGTACTTGAGTCTTAGGAAATGGAGAATTTAAGCTGATGCTGGCATGGGAGCTTCATCAATCCTGGTTAGCATTGACAGTGTTATACTTAATGCTAGAGGAGAAATGTAATCATTAATCACACTCATCTGTGAGCATTGTGAGCTACAATAATGACTGAATTGGGGGAAAATGCCCACTGGTGAATTATGATATGAATGTAATGGAAATAACCACCAATTTCTGATTGGTCTTAAGACTTGTTCTAGGAGACAAAACACAGACTTGGCATGGCTTTTGTGGCCACAATGAGTTTATTTTTTATCATTAAACTTTGAACATTTTTTTCTGTCATGCTGATATTGAGTTTCTTTTCTTAAGGACATGAATCTGAGTATAGGAGAAAGAGACAAGAATTATATGACTAATAACAGAAGCTTTAAGAACTCAAAGCTCCAGAAATAAATAAAAACAAAGTACATATTATTTGTACATTTACACAGACATATTAATACACATATATGTATGTCAGTTAAGGTATGTCAGTCCCACACATGAAACCAAGTAAAGCAAGAAGAGACTAAATTTCAGGCACATATGCATCTATAGAACACTCTCTAAGCAACCCAATCTTCTGATATCCTCAATCTCTATCTCCCCATCCACCCAAGAAAGAAAAGGGTAACTCCTAAGAAACTTACACAGTATTAAAGAACTGTGCTTACAAAACTAGGTTGAGCACACAGGCTAACTTGCAACCCCTGCACTTGGGAGGTTGAGCCAGGGGAAAAAAGAGGTTAGGGCCAGCCTTAGCTACATACTAAGTTCCAGTCTAACCTAAGCTGAATGAGATACTACCTCAAAGAGCCATTAAAATAATAATAAAGCTACATAGTCATTTTCTTTCATAACTAGACGGAGGAGGGAAGTAAAATTTTAAAAGTCTAAGAATGCCTTTAAGGCCAAAAAAATAAGTCCATTTTAAAAATTGAGCCAGAAGGGACACCATCACTGGCCCTCAGAAATAAAAGAAAATAGCCTTAAGGGTCATGTTGGATTTATTTTTGTCTAGTTCCGTGTGCTTTTTGGATTTTGGCTTTTAGTTTTTCGTTTGTTTATTTGTCGTTTGATACACAGAAAGGTATAGGGAGAAAAGACATCCATCCATCTCTTGCTTCCTTCAGTATGGACTAGAGTAGTGGGTTTTTAGTAAGCCTGATAAAAATCGTTGAGCCATTTACAAGCCTATCAGCCGCCTAGGAACTCCGGGTCTGTTCTTAAAGCCTCAAGCGGAATGCTGTAAATTACTGACTGCCAGAGGTTTTTTTAGCTTAAAGGGGAAGTATGCGATGTACTGCCTACCCGCAAACCCGGCCGCCTTTAACACACGCGTAACTGCCTAAGACGCAGCTAGAGAGAACAGTAGGTATGCTTTGGCACTGAGGCACTTTGAATGGCCCACGGCATGAGCAACTTGAGAAGCCACAGTCTGCAGACGTATTCTGATCAGCCTTTCACAGGAGTGCGATTCAATCTCTCTTCACAATCCAGGACTTTCCCTGCCAGTTTCTCGGTTTAAATGACAGCCATGCCGGGATCGGTGATCCAGACCACCATCAAGACCAAGGTCTCGCCAGGCCTGGAGTCTCTGACTGTCGTGGGGTCCCCTCGGGCCTTGTTCCGACCCCTGGGCCTTCTCCGCCTGCTGCAGCTGGTTTCTACCTGTTTGGCTTTCTTACTAGTGGCCTACAAGGGTGCCTGGATGGGTGCCATGGCCAACTGGTGCCTGTTCTCCTGGTGCTTCTGTTTCTCCATGACCCTGCTAGTCCTCATCCTGGAGTTGGGTGGATTCCAGAGCCGCTTCCCCCTGTCCTGGCTGGATTTCCCCATCACCTGCGCCTCCTATGGTGTTCTCTTCTGCCTGTCCTCTTCCATCATCTACCCTATCACCTGTGTGCGGTTTATGGCTCATGGGTCTGTCAGAAAAAGCGCCGTCAGCGCCACAATCTTCTCCTGCATCGCCTGTGTGGCTTATGTAACAGAAGTGGCCTGGACCCACACAAGACCCGGTGAGATGACTGGCTATATGGCCACTGTGTCCGGGCAGCTCAAGGTCTTGGAGTCCTTTGTAGCCTGTGTTATCTTCGTCTTCATCAGCAACCCACACCTGTACACGCATGAACCTGCTCTGGAGTGGTGCCTGGCCGTGTATGCCATATGCTTCGTCCTAACCATGGTGATCATCCTGCTGAACCTGGGGAATTGCAACAACATCGTGCCCATCCCCCTCCCCACCTTCTTGTGCGGCATCGCCTTCCTGTCCGTCCTCATGTACACTACCGCCGTCGTCCTCTGGCCCCTCTACCAGTTCAGTGAGGCATCTCCAGGCCAGGCCCAAAGAACCATGGATGCGACCTGTCAGTACACACGTCCCCACGCAGTGTGTGCCTGGGATCGCCACCTGGTGGTGGCGATCTTGACTGGTATCAACCTGCTGACGTATATCGCTGATTTTATTCACTCTGGCTAGCTGGTGTTTGTCAAGGTCTAAGGTTTCCAAGGGGTCCTGTGGCATGTCCCTGCGGCAAAGTCCCCGTTCTTCTTGCCCTGTTTTCTCCTGTCCCCTCTTCTTTATACCTTCTATCGGATTCGCTGTTCTTTTTCCAGTTTATTTTCTTTCCCACCATCCTGCTTTGCCCCTGAGATGTGTCTCCATAGCCTTCCGCTTTTACACTTTTGCTTGTCCAATCTACGTTTTTCTATGAGTTTTCTTGTCTCTTTATTTCCTGATCGTATCTTTCTCTTTCCTGAAAAGCCCTCAGACTCCTTACTGTGTCTATCCACTACTTCTACCACTAAAGGAGTTGGCTGCACATATCCCAGACTCCTTTGCAGCTCTTCATACCAGGTACCTAGGGGGCCTCTTGCCAAACCATGAGGAAATGCTGTTTTAAGTTTTCAGGTTTCTTCTTTAAGCACTGTTATTCTTACCTTATACGTGTCATGTTCCCTCAGTTAGTACTTAATTTTTATTTCTAACCCTAAACATTATCACATGTCAGTCTCTGACTCTCTGTCTGGAATTCCTCTTTGCTTTATTAATTACTATGGTGTGGGTTTGATCTCAGATTTAATATCTCAAGTCTTACTGATCCCACATACGCAATACCAAAGCATATTTTATTTCACGTGCTCATCTGGACACCATTATCTACTACACAGAAAGTTGTTAATAAATACAAATCGAAATCAACGTACTTATTTTAAAAGTCCAAAATATAACATCCATACAATTTATGTAAACATAAAGCTAATAGTAGCTTCTAATAAAAGCCAATATATTTTGACTTAAGATAAGAAACTGAATGTTTAATTTTGTTGTTGAATACACAGTTTGCTGTGTATAAGCACAACACACACACACACACACACACACACACACACACACACACACACACACATATATATATATATATATATATATATATATATATATATCAGTGGTTCTCAACTCGTGGGTCACAACCCCTTTGGGGATTTGAATGACTCTTTCACAGGGGTAGCCTAAGACCATTGGAAAACACAGATACTCACATTATGATTCATAATGGTAACAAAATTACAGTTTTGAAGTAGCAATTAAAATAATCTTATGGCTGGGGGGGGGTCACCACAATATGAAGAGCTGTATTAAAGGGTTGCAACATTAGGAAGATTGAGAACCACTTATATAAAGCATCACTATAAGTGGTTCTTTCATTGCATCATTTTCTACCTATATTAATATTTCCTCTGACTGTTGTACTTCATTTTGTATAATTAATGAAGCCACAACTATAATACTACTTTAAGATGTTATATACAATAAACAGTTGGGTTTTCTCCATACCTAGTCTTTTCTCACTTAAATTAAAAAATAAAACTTAGGTGATTATTAGACTTTATTTTACAAGATTATATTGGAGCTGGGCGGTGGTGGCACACACCTTTAATCCCAGCACTCAGGGGGCAGAGGCAGGTGGATCTCTGTGAGTTTGAGGCCAGCCTGGGCTACCAAGTGAGTCCCAGGAAAGGCGCAAAGCTACACAGAGAAACCCTGTCTCGAAAAACAAAAAAAAAAAAAAAACAAAAAAAAAACAAAAAAAAAGATTATATTGGAAAACACAAAGACTTTCTTAAATGTAAGAAGAGAATTTTCATAATTTTCACACATAAGTTATCAGTATTGATTTTAACTGCCAACTGAGGCTCATTTCCCAAAAATGGCACAACAATTTGTCACAGAATTGATTATATTTTCTCAACTTTCAAGATGGGGACAAAAATACAAAGCATTTAATTATTAACTAATCTTAACTAAGGAAAGCAAATGAAACTCTAACCTGGACATTCATGAGTATATCAAAAAACTTGCCAACAACTCTGGGGAAGATTTAAAAATACCTATGCATAACAGCAAACTATCTGGCAGAGTTACTACAGATCTCTCTCTAAAAAAAAGTAGAAAGGGATTTTGTGGGTAACTTAAAACAGTTTAAGTTAAGATGACAGACTATTATCTAATTTACATATTAAGACTTTTTGGCTTCAGTTTTATGTCCAAGAAAGGGAAAGAAAATTACTGAGTATGCCACCAGGGAATCTTGAAAAACTAGGGATGGAAATCTTATTTATGGGTGTTTAGGAGACAAATAGGGTATAAAACTAGGTTTCATATTTGTGTATTTTCCTAGAAACATTGGGTACATTAACAGCTGCACAGTAGGATAACGCCTATACCCAACATACCTTCTCCAATAGGATCACGCAGGATGGGGCTGTACAGAAAACATGAGCTTGCCAAGGACAGCCCTTCACAGTGCAGCTGAGAAAAAACTTCAAGAGGAAAAGTGAGAGTGGAAAGGTGTAATAAGCTCCTGGAGACTCGCACAGAAAAATACAGAAGACAGACCGCGGTAGTGAAACCACTCCGTTATTAATAGTTTTAACATGTTTTATTCCAAAGCAATCTCACTGAGAAGTTGTTTTATGTCTGTATAGTGGCTATGAGAAAGTCCCCACCACAGCTGCAAAGCTAATCTTACTTTACATTTTAAATGACAAAAATATGCTCATTCCACATGCATTTGATTGAGTAAGTAAAAAAAAAAAGTAGCAGTCTTTAAATATAATTTGTTCATGGAATAGTAATTTATGAAATAGTAATTATAATGAGCAACATTCTGTGAAACACATGCAGACTTACCTTCATGATTGTCAGAATTCATTCTTCTTTTAGATTAGTGCACTATGGATTTGTGGAATAAATGGGAGGTAGGGAACTGGGCATCCAGAGAGAAGTCACTCATTGAGTTTTGTCTAGGAAAGACATATATTTTATTATAATACCCATAATTGATGCTTTACCAGGAAAATACCTTGAAAGATTATTTCAAAGGCATTTCCCTAGAATGATGCTTCTCAACTACTTTCATCTCCTCATACAGACTCTTCAACATGAGAAGATTGCTCCCACTTTACATTTTAGAAAGCAGAGGCAGAGAGACTGAGCAACCACCAAGATTAAGGTTCTATGGTGAGAGTTTAAAAGAGCTAGGTTTGCAACTACATTAGTCATGATCTTTTCACATGCAGTACTCAGTTCCTCCAGTGATAATTAGAATAAACAAATTGCCCATGATTCATTGTATCGATGCACAAGTATCATTATTCTATGAGAATGGGTTGTAATGTAACACCATCATTTGGCTGAATTGCCTGATAGTATTATGTACTATTTTCCTCATTCCACTATAGTTATATCCTTTATAAATTAATTTAAAGAAACAAAAATATATAGTATAGTACCTTTAAAAGTTCTTAGGAATTCAAGGAAAATTGACATCAATATTTGATATTTTGGATTGTTACACAGCTCCATTTATTCATCTTACAGAATATAGATAACTGCATGTTTAGGAACTTTTATTTACTTATTCATTCCTATGAGTCAAACGATTGTAAATCATGAGAATAGAGACTGGATTGGAATGGTGTTAGTTCTCCTATGGTGCTTAACTCTGACAAAGGCAACATTTAACCTTTTTAAAGAAGTCCTCTTGCTATTGAACTTCTTAAGAATAAATGTGAGATGAGCTGTCTATTTCATTAAGGGAAAATTATTCACACACTATTCTCATACAATGAGTCAGAATATTTTCAAGAAAACAAAAAATTGAGATTTTTGAGCATAAACTGAAAGATCTTTTGTTGTAATTCTGCTTTGGATAGTTCATAAACATTTGAACTGGAGAAATCTGCTGTTGATATCCAAAATGCCATAGTTCCTTTATGCAAACTGATAGATCATCTAATATGACTTAAAGACATTTTAAAATATTTAATTTTATTTTATGTATGTGAGTGTTTCCCATAATTATATATTTTTATCATGTGCATACTTGTCGCTTGTGGAACCCAGAAGAGAGCATCAGGTCTCCTGGAACTGGACTTATAGACTATTGTTAGCCTCCCATGTGTGTGCTGGGAACCAAACTCAGATTTTTGGGAGGAGCAACAAACTCACTTAAGTGCTGATCCATCTCTACAAGCTCAATTTTTTGATTGGCATGGCAATATGCTTTTAATTAGAATTATTTCATTGAGCAAAAACTTCTTGATGACTTATTACATGTCTGGTACATTGATACTGTTGCATTTTATAGATATTGACAATAGTTCAGAAGATATGGAAGGTATAGCTTATTAAAGATGGCCCCAAATGTATTGGCATTTCCATTGAGATGTAAGCAAACTCCCTTAAATTTGGACCTATTTCTGATTGTTTTGATCAGTATAATACTGGAGAAATAGTATTATAACATTTCTTAGTCTGAAGAGAACTTGCTATTTTTACCTCTTCTTTCTTTAAAACTTTTGATCTTCATGTAAGTAGTTTAATTGTATGAGCAATTACTGAATAATTAATTACTAAACTGCAATTAAGCCAGGTCTGGCCTACTGAAAGGTCATTAGAAAAACTGTGGATATGCCAAGCAAGACTGGGCCAAATCCTAACAGATCCCCTCTTCGAACATTCACATCATGGTGTAATATTATAGAAATTTTAATCAAGAAAATATTTTTCTCCAATGTTTACTTCTCAAATTCTTATCAATATAATTAAATATCATAAAAATTTCCATAAGCATCCAAACACATGGATAATTATTTTTTAATTAATATCAAAGGATACCATAAAACTTAGGAACTCTTCACCTATTCTAATATGTAATGTTGGAACATCTGTTTAAACTATTTAAAAGTTATATTGTAAGTAAATAAGGTGCTAAAATCTGTCATAGTAACATAATTAATGAGACAATGACCTTGAAGGTTATGTATTGTATATGGCACAAAAAATAGTAACTTTCAACTTGATAATTTATATTTCTCATTTAGAATTTCTTATGATATATAGATGAAAGCATATACAGTAATGTTTACTAAAAACCTTTGCCCATTTTTTGTAACTCTTCCAAAACCAAGTACTCAAACATATCACATTCTGTCACAAACTATTTCCTTTCTGTTTTATCTTCATGTGGTGAATTTCCCTGGCAATTATATTACAAATTCGACAACATCGTTTAGCTGATTTGAACATCAAGGATTGCGGAGTGCTAGAATGTTGTAGGTTTGGAGTGAAATCAGCTTAAACTGCCCTCAGCCCACTTAATAGTTACTTTTTGCCCACTTCTGTGTTTGATCTAGTCCTCTTGTTATGTCACAATACTTACCTTTCATTAACTCAAAAGATCAGGAATATAATTAGATATCATCTGATATCTATAGCATTTCCTTCCTTCATTATAAATAGCTAACATGATGCTCTAACAACATATTTTAAAAGTATATTGAGTCAGCCTACTTGGTGGGTCCCAACAATGTGTTTTAAAAGTATATTAATTCATAACTTTATTTGTTCTGTTAAAAATAAAACAAAACAAAACTTTATGAAACTGTTACCAAATTGAATCTCTGATCTGCAACCACTGTCACTCATGAATCTGTGTTTTTTTATCCACTTTTATTTATGTTTGCCCCAGAAGATAATCCTCTACCCGTTTGAGTTGAGAACTGAAATTCCTGCTTCTTTAGTGGGTTATTGCATCTGGTCAGTTACTCACACTCCTTAGCCATCTTTGGTGCCTCTTTTTTCATTCCAAGATACTATGTTCCTTCCATACACAAAATAACTTAAATATTTCTTCATTGTCTCTCTACTACCACATTGTTTTTTTTAAAAAAATTATAGGTTATTTCTATATAAGAATGTTTTGTCTGCATGTATGTATATATACTACATATATGCCTGGTGCCCACAAAAGCCAGACAGAGCTTTAGATCCCCTAGAACCAGAGTTGCAGACAGCTGTGCACTGTCAAGTGGGCATTGGGACCCAAACTTGGGTCCTGTAGAGGAGTAGTAAGTGCTCATAGCCACGGAGACATTGATCAACCTTACTTTTCTTAAATCATCGCCATCATTACCATCATTATCACCATCATCATCACCATCACCATCATCACCACAACACCATCATCATCTCTCTATTTTTCAATAACCAATTTATATCACTGCCTACTTTTGCCAGATGACTGTCATGTTTTGCCCTGCTCCAAGTTTTCAGCCAAGTACATCAAAGAAAGTCTTTGAAAATAAAAGTTGGCCATTCCATCCTATGTACTCAATATAAAAATATTAAAAATCCTAACACAATCTAGCAGACTAAAGATGAGAGACATTTTTTTTGGTAATCAGCATATATTTAACTATAAGCTTTCACTTATTTTTAAACACTCCCATGCTTTTCTCACCATAGTTACTGTGTATATGTACCATGTTGCCTCCTGTACACAGTCAGTTAACCAACAAAATCTTGTTTTCTTCAAGATAATGCTCATTGACAAATTAAGATAAAATCAAAATGCCTTAAAAGCAAACTCTTTAAGTACTTTCTTCATTGTGAGTGTTATACAATTGTGATGGGTTCTGTGTTTTATTATTATTATTATCACTGTTATATTATTAGTAGTAGTAGTAGTAATAGTAGTAGTAGTAGTAGTAGTCATTATAACTTGTCCTTTTTTTATAACTTGTCCTTTTTAAAGCTAAGGCATTGACAGAGTTATAGGAAGACACCTGTAACCAAGGGTTGAAATAATTGTAATATTCTACAAGCTTGTAATTGAAAGCTAGATATTACAGAGGATTCTAATAAGTGTGAGACACATGTCACATGCATTGACTTGTTCACATTTATGTACTCATATATTTATATGCACAAAACCACATAAAACATTTATATAGCCATATATGGCTTTCATGTTTCAAGGTATCTATATACGGTTTTCATATTTTAAGGGTCTTCATAATGGAATTAAGACTGCACTATAAATGTGTATTAAAGGGGGTGTGAACTAGCTATAGCAAACGTTTGTGTACTGTATTAGATTCTCAGCCAATTAACTGAGACTTAAAACTACAGCTGCTTACTACATCGACCTCTCCCTGTTTTCTGTTAAAATTATTTTCATTAAAAAATCATTTTCATAAATCCCAGTGAAGAAAAAATTTAATAGTAATGATGCCTTCCATTTTGGGAACTGTATCCCCATCCCCAATAATAACCAGAGCCTCACTTTACCTTCAGTTCTGTTTAAAGATGATAACTTCACTACTTGTATTAAAAATCAGTAAGTGAGTTACTTTATCCACAGAAAGACTATCTTTTAAAGGGGTTTGTTAGCTGTGTTAAAACAGAATTATAATCACCATTTAAGTATATAGTATAATTTATTTCATAAATTAAGAGAGCTTGTGAGGCACATGAAGCATGATGATCCAAATTGAACCTCCCATCAAGCAGTAGGTTCTTGACTAAAACCTGTGATTCTCCATGCATAAAACTCATGGTAATAAAGTAAATTACAATATTTTTCAGGTCAAATATGTGGTAATGTTGTAATCCTTTAAATGTCTACAATTTTCTTGGTCTTCTCCTACAAAAATAAAGACATTGTGTGTTTAAAATAGTTACATACCTAGTATTAATATAATTTGTTATATAAAGAACATTTAGAACTTTAAATTTAAGCTAAAAAACTTGGACCATTATATAATCTCATTTTAGTGTTGTATTTCAAATATAGAGTCAATATCAAGAAAAGAAATGACTGAATTAGTCTGAAAATGAAATCTTACCTTCACATATGCTTTTCATACAGAAACAAATTCAACAGACTTCTGGAAATTTAAGTAAAAATGAAAGTATTCCAAGCCATCTATTTTAAATTAACTTTTGTAAAGCTCATACTATTTTTACTTTTACCATTAATTACCCATTAAACCTGAAACTTTATAATTATTTTCTTGTCCCAATATTCAACATTTTTTGTTCAAAGTATATACTCATCAATGCCTACAACAATTATGATTATTTAATAGTGCTGGGGAATTGATGCGTTTAGTTTTACTTTTTCATATTAATTGATACATTAGATTTGTAAGGCATTAGTGATACTGTGTAACAGAATTTAAATAATTTTAAACTCAAATATTTGTCTTTGAAATCATGACAAAATAATTCATACTCCCAAACTTTGAGTGACTAAGAAAATTACTTGAGTTACAAAATTAGATACATTATTTTTTTCTCTTTTCTTTTTTTAAAATGTTTTTATTTTATAATTTAATTTAATTTTATATATCAGCCACAAATTCCTCTTTTCTCCCTCCTCCCCCCCCCTCCCCCAACCCCTCCCCCCCTTCCCATCTCCTCCAGGGCAAGGATTCACCTGGGGATTCAGCTCAGCCTGGTAGATTCAGTTGAGGCAGGTCCAGTCCCCTCCTCCCTTCACCTAGGCTAAGCAAAGTGTCCCTACATAGGCCCCAGGTTCCAAACAGCCAGCTCATGCACTAAGGACAGGTCCCAGTCCCGGGCCTCCCATACAGTTCAAGCTAATCAACTGTCTCACTTATCCAGAGGGGCTGATCCAGATGGGGGCTCCTCAGCTATTGGTTCATAGTTCATGTGTTTCCACTAGTTTTGCTATTTATCCCTGTGCTTTTTCCAATCATGGTCTCAACAATTCTCGCTCATATAATCCCTCCTCTTTCTTGCCGATTGGACTCCTGGAGCTCCACCTGAGGCATGGCCATGGATCTCTGCATCTGCTTTCATCAATCATTGGATGAGAGTTCTAGCATGATTACAGGATCTGTAAAATTATATTTTCAAATTATTTGTAAAATATAATATAACACAGTAGGTGAATAACAATATTTACTGAATGAAAATATTTTAAAATGACCATAAATGCTATGATCACTTAAAATGACAATTTTATCAGGTATATTACATTAAATTGTTTATGTACTATATTAGTATACATATGTTTTCATAGTTTATAATGTAGAATATAAGCTTATCACTGTTCTAATAATGAACAATTGATTGAATTTGAAATATAAAATTTACAATTAACATTTCTTATTCTTTTCTCAAAATACTAATTAGTACAAATTTTTGTATATTACTGTCTGAATATATTATACACTGCCAATAGCATATGTTTAAATGTCTAAATCATTATGAATACTAAATTTTTATTTGCTTATTTATTTTACTTAAAAGTTTCTTAATGTTCTTAATTTACTTATTTGACTTCAAATGCCGTTAATGTTAACCATGCCATTTGTCCAGTCACATTCTGTTCTTTACTTGTATGTCATTTCCTATATTTGCAAACTTATCTTAAAAAAAAACTCAAGATGACATTTAAAGATAATAAGGATCCATCTCTATCTTAAAGGTATGGATAAGTTTGAAGAGCTTGTTTCATAAATATAGTGAATATTGGTAAGATACAACTGAGGCTGAATAAATTTTGAACTGATCCCTTTGACAAGGGCTTAAACATTCAAGGTTTCATAGAGTTGGTAAACAAATGTATGGAGAAAAGAGGAAAGCTCATGATAATGTCTTCAAGGATAAATATTAATAAGAGCAGCAATAATAACAGCTGTTAGAACATGAAGTAGGAACTTCTACGGCCAGCTGGTGGGAACCCTGAGAACTTGAGAAGAAAATGATTCAATCAATTAAATCATGATATTTACATTTTGTGAAACTTTTCCCTCAAAAATATACAGAAATGCTATGAATGGAAAACTTATGTATAATAGAAGATTATCAATTTTAATTTGGAAAATTTCATTGGCTTAAAATATACTTTCAAACTTGATTAAGAATCCTGTTATACACCGGTATATGTATGATCTTCAAAAAGTGTTATATGGCTGCTTGTATAGCTCAGAGAAATAGTAATTTTCAATCATTTGTAAAATCCTTTGTTCAATTCCTTGAAAAAAAAATGAAAGAGAGAAAGAAAAAAATTTCTTTTAAAGAATGAGAATCTGAGTTAGAAATGATCTCCTAGCGTGGCCAATCTTTAGTCAGGCCAGGGTTAAGAAACACTTTCAAAGACCTGGCTGCCTCTAAACTCGAGGGATCTGTACACAGCCTTCATTTTCACACTTATCTACATTGTCACAGTAGAAAACTCACTTTAAGAAATGCTCATCGTGCTGCGGTGATGGTTCAGTAGTTAAGAGCACCTGCTGCTCTTTTTCAGTTGACTGGAATCACAGCACCTACTAGGGCGACTTAACTGCTTGTAACTCTAACCCCAGGGGATCTGACTTCCTCTTCCAGTCTCCTTAGACATTGCAGTCAAATGCACACTGTCCACCATTCCACACATATACAATTACTTAAAATTATAAATAAAATCTTTATGTTGCTTATACATTAAAACACGTGGCTGATACATTAAGAGCATTTAAAAGAGGAATACTTTATAGAAAACTTCCTAGAAGTTTATTGATTTTTTTTTAAGTCTTTTAATGAAAATTCACATTTATTGCCTGACTGAACCCTTTCTTTTATGGTATATATTTATTTACTTGACCAAATATGACTGTTGTAATCTTGCTGCTATTTATATAGATTATGATGCCCCATATTCTAAGATATTCTTACGGTATCTTTCATTCAGTTCTTCCAAAATAAGAAGGAGAGCTTTAACTACTGAAGCAATGACCCTAATCACCACAAACAAAAGCCAGCTTCTCTTCAGTTTCTTCCGCTCACTTCCTTTCTTTAATTGACCCAGCAACTGTCACTCACTCTTGCCGTACCACGCTCCCTGTGGCTCAGTATTGATTCACTGAGAAAGCTACATTGAGGTAGCTGCTCCTGAATCTAATTTTTTCCATCCAGCTTTACTTTGTATTAGTTTGAACAGACAACACGATCTCTTTCTCTCAAAAGATACATGCCATGGAAATACAAAAAGAAGTCTTGGCGCCTAGAGCATTCATTAAGGTAGAAATACAGTAAACATTTATTATATCAGAAATAGCAGACTGCACACCACTGACCGAACAACGGATGTGTCAAAATGATGCATTACTTGAATTTTGCCTCACTTTCCTCTCCCTTTTCTACCTGCAAACAAACATGGGAGTGGATTTTAAAAAGTAAAATAAAACTGGAGAAAGACTAAATGATATCAGAGCTCCCTGAAGACATAATAAACGCAAACTGGTAGAGGTCATTATGTTTCCTGCTTATTGATTTTAGTAGTCAATATAATTAGCAGCCAGTAGAAAAACAAATTCATTGTGAAATTTCAGGTACAGTGTAAAATCAAATACAAAGTGAATGCAATTTAATATTAGAAGAAACAACACATTCAACAATTAATATCAAAAGAAAGAATTAATATTCAAATTACTAAAGCATTTCCTATAGACATTAAAAGATTCAGAATGTATAAAATGGAGCAAAAGATGATTTTTATTGCTATTATATGTACTATAAATAAATATTTGAGTGAGGCAATGATGAGTAAAATGTTTTCTACATGAGCAAACAATTGATATTTTCTGATATTACTCCTCTGGTGTTCCCTCACAACATAGAAGTCATAGTATTAGTAATAATGGAAACTCTTTTTATGAGCTTCACAAAGACAAGAACCTTGTTCCTCTCGCTCTTAATTACAGTGTTTATAAAATTAAAGAAAGAAATATTTTTGATTAGGCCAGTTTTAAAGATTATTCAAAGATATTGAGCCATCAACTGAGAAGAATATTTGGAATTAAGAATAACATATTATTCTAATACTCTATCACTGTATCATTCTAACACCATCAATTTCAAATATTACTCTATCACAGACGGTGATGATATAATCTAAATGTGAAAACCAAAAACTAACCCACCGACCTCTATGAGTGTCTTCAAGGAATATATTTTTTCAAGGAAAATATACATATTGATATACACACACATATATGACATAGATATGCAAATATTCTACTGGTTGGTATGTTTACAGTCTTTTATGTCAAATTACATGCCTATTCCTGCAGCTCTTCAGCAATATTTGTAACCCCAGCTTACTGACTGAAATGAATGCTAATCCAAGTCACTATCACTCAGTAGTCACAGAAGTCTATAATCATAGGTGCTATCATGATTCAGTGATTCCTTTAGGTGCTGTAAATATCAGCTACATCATCCAGTACACATTCCCCACATGCTTAGAATAAATGTATAGATTATAGTATAGAATGTGAAGTGAAACACTTTTTTTTTTTCACAAACTGAAACTTAACTTTAAAACTTAAAAATTGTCCAATTTGGCCGGGCGGTGGTGGCACACGCCTTTAATCCCAGCACTCGGGAGGCAGAGCCAGGCGGATCTCTGTGAGTTCGAGGCCAGCCTGGTCTCCAAAGCGAGTTCCAGGAAAGGCGCAAAGCTACACAGAGAAACCCTGTCTCGAAAAACCAAAAAAAAAAAAAAAAAAAAAAAAATTGTCCAATTTGGAATACTAAACCATCCAAATCAAATTTCTCCTTTCAAATCTTTGGGTTTTGTCACAATACCAGAAAGCATTCATACAGGACCCTGCCAAACACACTCTGCATGCAGAGCAGAACGCTCCAATTTACATTCTTCAAAAAAGAACAGCTCAACCAAATTTAATGTATTTTGGCTGACGATTTGTGTGCTTAGTCTCTGTCCAACGTACTTCGCTCTGAAAGAGCCAAGCTATAAAGCCTAGAATTATAGTTTATAATAGGAAGTTTGATAGAGTTGTTTGCACTGATATTGCACCCGCTGTAGCAGGAGTGTAATTTGTATTTTAAAGAGTTGGGAGTGTTCCTTGTGGCCAAAAAAAGGATAGGAGACTTTACAATGACGATTTCTGAGAACTCGTCTTTTCTACCTCTCTGCATAACTAGAGTATTTTTAGACTATTTCATCATTTATATATAATCATAAATTATATATTTCTTTGTGAACCTAATTTAATTTTTTAAAGTACTGAGGCTTTATAAAGCAAGCCTTTAAAAAAAAAGTTAAGCATTTAGAAGAAGATTATTGACTAGAGTGAAAAGTTCCGTGTGGAAAGAGTTGAGGTAGAGGGAGCTTTGACCCATTTCTTTCCTTTGGTAAAAATTACTCACATGAAAACACATTTATATTTTTACTTTCTACATTAATGTTTTTATTTATATCAGTCCTTTTACATTTCATTTTCTATTTGTCTCTCTTTGACAGTTTCATTAATGTGATTAAAAATAATTCAGACTTTGTTCACAATAAGCCATTCAATTATAAAATGGTACATGCACTGTATAGTAGTTACAATATAATGATAAGAAAATGGTCAATTATGTTTTCTCTGTTTTTCAAAGCCACATTTCTTCATAAATTGACAAGGTTTAATTATGTCAAATCAAGAAATCATTAGTATTTCCAATTAAAAACACACAATCTCTTGAGTAAAGATTTTACTGTTCTTATCCTGATCTATCATTTTGGATGGCAGGCTATGATGGGGTCTGCTCCTTGAACAGTCCGTTAGATGGTGATGGCATGTAGTCTTCAGGGAAATGAGAATAAGTTTTAGAAATAAGTTTTAGAAACCAGGATAGCAAAGAGGAAGTGAGGGGAAAAAATAGGCAATAGATTATGGGTACATGCAAGCCACTACTGTGAGCAGTAGAGTTATTTTTGCATGGGAAATCTGAAAGTTTGCAGAGGTGCACTTCAGACATTTTCTCCTAAAGTGTAGGTAGGTGTAATTCATGTTGTCTCAATCATCCAATCATTGTCTGTGGTGATATTTTATTTGTGCTTTAATAAATAAAGTTTGCCTGGAGATCAGAGGAAAGAGGAAGCCATTTTAAGTAAACAAAGAAGCCAGGCAGTGGTAGCACACACCCTTAATCCTATCACTTAGCAGGAAGGATCTCTGTGTGTTCAAGGCCACACTAGGGAACAGAGCCGAATGTGGTAACACACACCTTTAATCCCAGTACCAACCATAGAGTTCTGGTGACCTGTACAGACAGGAAGTGACAGAGCTAGCCAGGAAGAGGAAGTGATGTAGTTAGACAGGGAGGAAATCAGATAACAGAACAGCAAGGCATATAGGTGTGGGTAGACAGGAAGTAACTCCCATTTGGAAACTGCAGAGTTGGTGAGGTAAGGCTGGCTGGTGGCTTTCTCTGTTTCCCTGACTTTCACCCCTATATTTGGCTCCGTGTTTTTTATTTAATAAGACCATTTAAAAATTCTTCTACAATTGTCCATCTTTGGTTGAGACTGCAAGGATAAGGAGGACCCTAGGACCTAGGACCTCGGACACAAAATGCATAGGGAAGTCAAGCCTCGGTAGTACTCAATCCCAGATGCCTACAGGTCCAAATCGTCATCATCATCATTTCCTTCCATCGTTGTAACACTGAACCGTCTTATAGTGCTGACTCTTTTACAGGAATCCATGAGACGAAAAATGCCTTTTAGAACTGTATTTATGAGTAACTTCCTTTTATCTTATTAATGTTCTCATCTGAGCCTGTTTGAATATTAACCCACAGAAAACTAATAATGTAATTCTCATGGATACTTTAAGAAATCCCTGACAGCACTTCTAATGCAGGTCTTTACTCTCAGTCAGGAAAACTTAGCATTCAAAGGTTAATTTTAGGAAAGACACAAAGAAGAGAAAATGAAAATCATGTGACCCATCTTCATATGGAAAAATCAAAGATCATGTGAGCTAATTTAGATATGAAATTCGGTATATCCTTGAAGAAGAAGGCATATAATGTGGGCATGTTTTCCCTGAGAAATAAGACAGACTCTCATTTTTTAAGACATCAGGGACAAACTAAAGTACATAGGTACATAGACAGAGTGCCCTTTCGCTTAGCTTTCCAGTGTCTACGTACTCTTTGACCTTCAGAAACCACAAATCTATGTGGAGTAGGAAAAGAAATACATACAATTTACAGGAGCTATAAGAGGGAACAAGGCAGAATCTCAGGTGAGGGTGAACCCTCTCCATTACATAAAACATATCATCGGCTCATCAAAAGGCCAGTCTCAAGGGCCTCTTACAGTCACACCTGCTTCGATAAAAATGGGGGATCTTATGCTCAGAAGACAGTGCTCTATAGTTGTTTAATAGAAACAAAAAGCTCCAGATAAACTATTCACCCAAGTCTACTCACTAGCCAGAGGAAACAGGTCAGGCAGAGAGAGAGAGAGATGGGGTGAGGGGCTGGGGGGTGTTATTGCTGACCAATAGAAAAATCAATGCTGGAGAACATTGAACCATGGACTATTTTTAACTGGATCATCTGTAAGAAGCACATAGCAGCAGTGATGGTGAGAACCTCACAGTCTGGCTTGTCTTGTGAACACTCACTGATGAGCCAGGTCTGCAGCATGAGAACAGTGTGCCCAGCATTGCCGCAGACCATTCT
This sequence comes from Peromyscus californicus insignis, assembly GCF_007827085.1. NCBI lineage: Eukaryota > Metazoa > Chordata > Mammalia > Rodentia > Cricetidae > Peromyscus > Peromyscus californicus. Next base: position 48,690,963 of record NW_026294534.1, on the reverse strand, counting down.
TACCCAGGGTACAGAAGGCTAACTTCACCCTGACTGCTCTGAAGGATCCATAAACCCTGAATTCATGCAAAACTTTCAACTCTTGGTGTTCACAGGCAAACTTTCACTGTTTAGGAAATAGTTTGTCTTTCTTACGAAGTTTTCCCATAAAGCTCTCACAGCTTATAAAGCTATGCACATACACACGTATACCTAATGATAATAATCTTGTCTGTGCTTACCTTGCATCAAGCTAATATCACTGTGTGAATGTTCGGAGAAGGGGAATGGAAATCAGGAAAGAGTTTCCAAATTGGTTATTCAGTACCAATTGGTCAACCCTAAAATCATATACATATAAATAACATTATATGGACTGAGCAAGTTATATTTATAAAATTGGTAATATATAGTAATTTATTGTTTGCATATATATATATATATATATAGAATGTGCACACACACACACACACACACACACACATATATATATATATTACAATAGTAAAAGAAATAGAGAACATGAATTTAAGAGAGAGCAAGGGGATACATGGGAAGGATTGAGGCAGGAAAGGTAACAAGGAAAATAATGTTATAAGTTCAAAAATTAAAAATATATTTTAAAAGCACAAAGGGAAAATTTCACTGTGTAAAATAACTTTAAAGGCTCTAGGAAGTAACATATTGACTATTCAGGCAAAAGTAAAATTAAATTAAAATGAGACTAGTTTTTAAGATAGTTTTGTATCCATCTAATTGACATTTCATAAAAAAAACCACAAATGTATAACTAGAATGATAGTCTTGATACTAAATTTTAATGGTTTTAGTTTGGAAATTTGCTGACTATAATTTATATTAAGAGCTGTTTCAGGAACTTTGTGAACACAGATGTGATATATCTTAACGTGTTTAGGTGATGCTCGGATCAAACAAATGCTGTGTCTGGCCATTACAGTCTGCACACAGATATCCAAAACTTAAGAGCATTGATTGGAAAGAAAATTCATTAAGTTGAAAGAGAGACAGCCACTCTTTTTAAAACAGTTGCTTTTGTGCCTGTAGTACTGGCATGGATAGCTGGGGGATGCCTGGAACTAATTCTTTTGAAAGGGGCTACTGAAAAAGACAAGAACACATGTTCTTGGAAGGGAGAGAAAAGGCTTTATAGTACCTGAGCACTTGCCCCACTCCAAGCCAACTTAGTGACATCCTATTAATATCAAAATTCTCCCTTGAGATTTAGGGACAAGACAATAGCTACTGAAAAAATTCTCCATATACGTCAATCAAAATGTACTAGTGGGTGCTCTGTGTGTATATGTGTATGCGTGTGTGTGTGTGTGTGTGTGTGTGTGTGTGTGTGTGTGTGTGTGTGTGTGTGTTGTGTAGGTAATGCACATGTAATCACATTTGTAATTTCATATAACCAAACATGTACAATGAGAGATTTTCCCTGTGGAACTGGCACACCAGTAAACAGAGGGAAGACCTGTTTAAATCTTATATCTTGAAGTTCTTTACACCTTTGTAAATGATTCATGCAATTTATCCAAATAAAAACCGATATAATCACAAAATGATTTTTAAAAAATCACACATACTCATAAAATAATGGCCCAAGGTAAGAGTGTTCTTCTACGAACATTATAAAATATATGAGGGCAAATATCATAATATTTGTTCTTGCTGAGAAATATAGACAAGCTACAAGAATATAGCTTGCTAATTTTAGCATTTATCTAACTCTGATGTGTGATATACTCCTAAGATTCTTCATGAGAAGTCTGACATCTTATTCATAACAAGTACACAGAAATAGTTTTATATTATGACTGTCCTCATCACACACATGTTATTATGGATGTTTTGAGTCAAGAATCTGAACATTTTATCTCAGAAAGAGTTATTTTAAGAGGAATATTTTATTTTTTACCTGATTGAACAAAACATGAAAAGCGTTTCATTCTATGCAAGTAACAATAAAACTTCATAAATTGGGTGGCATATGCATAGCAGAAAGTTTTTAGAAGCCAAGTAGCTGAACTTTGAAATCATAATTAGGGTCAGTCTTTGGTAAAGGCCCGTTTTCTAGTTCATAGATAGGAGATTTTCATTTTCATAGGAACAGAGAACTATCATATTGTCTTCACTAGTATTTCATCCTCCTTACTTAATCATCTTCTAAATATTCTAACTCTAAAAATAATCCCCACTGTAGAGAAAATTACAATGAATAATGGGGGAATTAATTTTAGTCACTAGCACAAAAATAATCAGAAAAAATGAAACAAATAAACCAAATAATTATTCTGGACTAACTCATATTGATCAACCTATGGAGTTTCAAACCAAGTAGGACTTATTTAAGTAGAAGTCATAACTAAGCAAAACGGAGCTCTTATGACCTCAGCACTTACAGGCACATGCATCAAGTGGACAAGTAGTAACATGATATATAATCAACTCTTACATCAACTTGGCATTAAAATGAGAAATAGAGCACAACCAAATTTTATAGTTAATCTTCTTGTGGGCCCAAAATATTAAGTTCTATATGCATTTATACATATCCAAATGGAAGTGGTAGAATGTTATTCTATTGTTGGCTAGACCAGTGGTTGTTTATGTAGGGCTTTCTAGAACAGACAAAGCAAACACAACAACTGGGTAGAAAAAGAAACAGTCCTTGCTATCATGTGCATTGACGGGGCCAAACTCCATTGTAGTCGGGGTTCTCTTTCAGGTGTAGGCAAGAACTGAAGAGAAAGAGGAAGTGAGATGACAGCTTTTCTAAAGCAAGTTGGGTCTTCTGTACTGACTATGCAATGCCTCCCATAGGCACAGGTTTTCAGGGCTCTGTCCTCAGCTCCAGGATGTGCAGCCTCACTTGCAGAAGCACGAAATCCAGGGTAGGCTTTTGTCCGTTCTACCTGCTGTCTTTGGCCAGCTTTCCTGCTTCCACTTGGTGAGGATGTGAACCAGTCATTGACACCTTGCATCCCAGGCCAGAGTCATTCCACAATGCCTTCTCTGCCATGATAGACTGAGACTCATAGAAACCAGAGCCCAAACTAAATCCTCCCCTGACGTTGCCTTTGCCAGCCATCTGTCCCAGGTACTCTAATGCTCCCCCTCTTTCTGAGAGTTTTTATTAGAGCAAATAGAGCTTCTTTCCAAAAAATTGTAGGACATTATGTGGAGGAAGGAGAGATGAACTTCAATGTACTTGACACATAACAAAAATAAACCCATCAGGATAAGATGTGGTTTCTGTCTAGAAGTCATATTATGAATGGTTTTGTCTCCTACATTACTCCTAAATATAGGGATGCCTGATGAGCAATCAACTGTTGACTTAGTCAACTTGACAATGAAAATAAAGAAGCTGTGTGTTGGCTGCTCCATGTGAGCTGTTGCTCTGAGCAGCAGTCACAGCCAGAGTGCTCCTCTAAGTAATTCTTCCCTAAGAGACTTTGGCTTTGAGAGACTGAGTGAACTCAGGATCATTGTCAAATGTGTCTTTTCCAGGTTGTTTTCGGTTTTAGATTTTTTTCATGAGCAGATCTCAAATTGAATTCTAGCCCACCCAGATTTCATTAAATCTAGAGGAAAATAGACACAATGAAATTGAATTCATCAATGTCAACACATACACAAAATGCCAATTTATTATAATGAAATAGCAACTAAGCAAGTTCAGTGCTGTTTTCTGAATGAAGCACTTTCTTATACAGCAGCATTTAGGACACCAAGCAATATATCTTGTGGAAACATTGCTTAGTGGTGATAGCTCTAAACAAAATGATTTTTGAAAATATTTTGATGATAAGATTTAGCTAAAAAATTTGCTCTTAGAACAAGGGTACTAAATTTCACTTTGCACAGAATATTTTTCTCTATAAATCATTTACATACTTCAAATTACATTTTATGTACAATATTGGCTTATGCCATCATGTAACAATGTAAGGAAATTTCATGAAACAGATGTGTCCTTTGCAGGCAATATTTTACACTTCTATAGTATTTTTGATGTATGCCATAGAAGCAATACTTTATAATTCTATATTTTTTTCTTTATACTATTCCCATAATATTTAATATATAGGTCATTTATATTATTAATCTTATATATGTATAGATTTTTTTACTAATACAAAACTGTCACCTTTTGCAATTTCAGTTATTTCTTAGGGTCTCCATGAGAATTTGAATTTACTTTCAATAGAATGTGTGAGCATTTTAAAAAGTAACTGCATAAAACAAACTGATTTTAGAAAGGTTGCATTGATATTTACTTCATTATGTTATCTTACAGTTTTTAACTTCATACATGAGCACTACATCTCCATCACTCCTACCTTCTCCCTTCCCTTTGTGCCTCACAACTTCACTTTCAAAACTCTTCGTCTTTAATTATTATAGTTTTGCATACACATGACAGACCGACAGATAGATAGATACGATATAGATGAGTACAGCTTGCTGAGTTAATAGTTCTGCTCATATGTACATGTTTTTATAGCTGACCACCTGGAATAGATAACCAATTAGGGGTCATCCTTGATTAATGACTGCTGATCCAGGTACACTAACTCTTCCTGGATCAGTAGTCATTAATTGCCTGTAGCACTTCATCTAGTGCTGGGGTCCAGTGGTATATTCTCTATCCATACTGGGTTGTTAACTGGTGTGGTCATTGTTCAGCTTTGCTTATGCCGCCTTATTGTTGAGATATCATGGATGCAGTTTCTCTGTCATACATACACATAAGCAGTCTCTCAGAAGATGTCCTAGTCTTCTGGCTCTTACATTCTTTCCACCGTTCTTCGACAGTGATCTCTGAACTTCAATGTAGCAGCTCTGTTGTGGATCTCTCAACAGGTCCTGGGCATTTCATGTCCACTTGTTCTTGGCATTTTGACCAGTTTTCCTTTCGTGATCGTTGTCTGCTGAAAATAGAAGCCTCTTTGATAACAGGTAGAAGCTACACTAATCTGTGGATATTAGGAAGGTTATTTACAATGTATTTGGAAATTATACTGGTTTAAGAAAGTATCAGTCATAGGTTCTCCTCCAAGACCTGTGACCTCATTAATCTTAAGTAGTTGGCTACGTTTTTTTTACTGTTTCAGTCCTGTTGAGCAGGCTTAATTCCAATTAGACAACTGTTGGTATTGCTAAAATCTGTCACTTTTTTACCTGTGGGGATATTTTGCCATGTTGGTCATACAGAATTTGTTTAAATACTATGTATTCACATACATGCATAGATTCATAGATAAACTGATGATAGATAGATAGATAGATAGATAGATAGATAGATAGATAGATCTAGATAGATAGACAGACAGGTAGATTGATAGGCATTGTGCTGCATCTTATATATTCTAGTAGGTTTCCTAGTTACCACCCCCCCGGATGTTTTCCATATAGTTTCTTAGCAACGATCACCTTACTTACTTACACAGTTGCTACTGACTCTATTTGAGTTAACAAAGTTTTTTGGTCAAGTAGTTATTTTGCTTAATAAGAAATGATAATCATATAGAGAAGCTGCTATGGGATGGTCTGTATGTCAAATGTGTTGCTGATTGGTCAATGAATAAATCACTGATTGGCAGTGGCCAGGCAGGAAGTATAGGCGGGACTAACAGAGAGGAGAGGAGAGAGAACAGGAAGCTGGGTGAGGGAGACACTGCCAGCCGCCATCAGGATAAAGAAGATGTAAAGTACCGGTAAGCCACAAGCCACGTGGCAAGGTATAGATTAATGGAAATGGATTAATTTAAGCTGTAAGAACAGTTAACAAGAAGCCTGCCATGGCCATACAGTTTGAAACCAATATAAGTCTCTGTGTTTACTTGATCGGGTTTGAGCGGCTTGTGGGACTGGCGGGTGGCAGAGATTTGTCCTGACTGTGGGCCAGGCAGGAAAACTCAAGCAACAAATGGCGCCCAACGTGGGGCAAGAGTTTCCACCTAAAAACTAAAAAAAAAAAAAAAAAAAGATTCTAAAACGGAGCTAAAAACAGCTTCCTAATTGTCTCTCTCAAATGAGCGGCAGCTGCCGGTTTGAGCTACTGGCGGGTTCCTAGCGTGCGCGCTTGACCTGCGGTATGGCGGGAATGAGGCCTCTGCAAATGACACATTAAGCTGCTTGATGGATTTAGCCTTTGCTAGTACAAAACAAAAAAAAAAAAAAAGAGGTTTCTGGGCTACATGCTGCTTGGATAAAAGCATAGACACACGATGGCTCCCAGAGCTGGCGGTAAGCATACCGCAGCCATGTTGGGAAGCTGAGGTGGGCGGAGCCAGCAGCCACAGCACCAGCTCCGTTTCAGGCTTAGAAGGCTGCAGTTCAAAGCAATAGGCTCAAGCTAATATAAAAAAATAAAACACGTAAAGATGGCTACCACACAAAGAATCTGGATTATGTTCTCTTTGATATTTGTAACTAAAGAAAAACATTTGATTACAAAAGCTGTTGAGTTATGCCAAAATGTATATTTTAAAGGTACCTTGACTTCAAAATTTGGATATAAGGATATGTTGCTTTGGAAAGGAGATTCTGCTTTTGTTTCCACAGAAAGCCAGAGGCTATGGATTTGTTCCAGATTAAGACACATCAGGTTTGACCAGCCAAGACCCCCTGAAAGGTCTCCGATGACACCATGGCCCAGATGATCCAACATCCAGAACCGTTTCAAGGCAACTGGCTCAGATGATACACCCTCATGGACTACTCCATAATCCTAAAATATTCTTTGTGTCCCCATAAGATACAGCGCCCCCCTCCAGCAGGAAGTAGTAAGAGAAGCTACGCCCAAATTCCCAAATATACCAAGCTGACTTTGAAGATGTGTAAAGGTTAAAACCTTCCTTTTTAAGAAAAGAAAATGGGAAGTGCTATGGGATGGTCTGTATGTCAAATGTGTTGCTGATTGGTCAATGAATAAATCACTGATTGGCAGTGGCCAGGCAGGAAGTATAGGCGGGACTAACAGAGAGGAGAGGAGAGAGAACAGGAAGCTGGGTGAGGGAGACACTGCCAGCCGCCATCAGGATAAAGAAGATGTGAAGTACCGGTAAGCCACAAGCCACGTGGCAAGGTATAGATTAATGGAAATGGATTAATTTAAGCTGTAAGAACAGTTAACAAGAAGCCTGCCATGGCCATACAGTTTGAAACCAATATAAGTCTCTGTGTTTACTTGATCGGGTTTGAGCGGCTTGTGGGACTGGCGGGTGGCAGAGATTTGTCCTGACTGTGGGCCAGGCAGGAAAACTCAAGCAACAAGAAGCTTCATCTTAAGTTTTCCTAGACTATTCTTTCTCTGATGCATGCTTCTACATCTTATAGAGAATTTGGAGAGGAGGTGCTTAGCTTCTCCATTGGGCATTTGTATATGGTGTGTGTGTGCGTGTGTGTGTGTGTGTGTGTGTGTGTGTGTGTGTGTGTGTGTGTGTGTACATTGAACTGCATTTGCCGGTTAAATTTTTTTTCATGTGGCTTTCCCTCTAGACAATGTTTTGCAACTAGTACATTTCAAAGCTGCCTGGAAAAAAACGCAGATAAATAGCTTGGGAAAAAGTCCTTTGAGGGAAGGAAGGAGTTGGTCCCTCCTCACCAATTGCTCCTCTATAGAAAACTCCTTTTCCATTTCTTTTTGGTAGATGAAGAGGAAGCAGTTGTGATCCAGGTTGAATCCCATCTTTTCTTGTTTACTTCTGGTAGTAGAGGGATTATTGGGGACATCCTTTAGTAAGAGGTCTCAAGCTTTTATTAACAAGGAAAAAAACACCTTACATTTTTCCAACACTGATCCTCTAACACACTGGCCTGACTTAAAAAAATCCTCGGTATGATGGATGGACCACCACAATAGATGAAATAGAAAAAAGAAAATAGCTTCTTTCAAAGTGAGTGGAGATTGGAAGATGTATTTGAAATTAATATTAAAATAAATAATAATATCTAAATTTAAAAAACAATACAGTCTGAACTGGCTAAAATAAACATGAATGAGGATATATTCAGGTTAAATATATACTGTGATTTTATTGATGCTGTGATGCTCAATTCAAATTGTAGTCAAAAGTCAAACCATTATTAAGAGATAGATATGACTACATACATGCTGTTACTGTCATAATTCTGCTCTTATCTATTACATTATGTCTCCTAGACACAATTTCTGAAGTATAGAAGACAGAAAATATGAAAATTGGGGCTCAGTAAACCTACAAGAAGAGAAGGGTTCCACAGAAGACAATTTATTCAGAACTTTAATTCTCTTTATGTTATTGGGTCAAGCTAGAAGTGCAGTTCTTTTCCTAAATTTGGAAAGATTCAATTACAAATAAAAAGTTTTCTGCCAAAAAAAAAAGTTTTCTGCCAAGGTTCTCTAAGAAAAGAAGAGCAAATATGTGTTGATTTATCCAAGGCTCATAGGTACAATATCTAAAAGTAAGTTGCCAGGCCGGGACTAAATCAAAGAAATGATTAAGTATTGTATGCAGAAAACAATTCAGTAGAACATATCTAAATATTCCTTTGTATGTGCATACATACTATAAATATATGCATGTGTGTTGGTAAGTGCATATTCATGAGTAAATATTTAAATATGTATGCTTTAAAATACTTAAACTGTTTTTCCTACTCAGTGATTCCATGTTTTCTGAACCAGAATGAGAAAGTAAGAGTTATATTCTTTTAGGAAGAAACCTTTTTATTTAGAAATTGATAAAATATCTATTTTAATCAAAATGCTTGTTCCTTATCTCACCATATTTTGAACAAATACATGTGACAGATTCAAGAGGTAAGAAGCACTCAGTATTATGTTTTGTTTGACTTTGTAGAGACTTTTTATTTGTACTGTTCTGATGTCTTGCAAATGTGGGCAGAGGTAATTTATTTTGTAAAATTTCTCAATCTTTTTCAGTTAATTGAGCAGAAATTTGCTCCTTTGTTCAAATAAAAATTAATATCAAATCACTTGGGCTCTAAGACTAAAGACAAATGCAAATTAGTATGTAACCTGTATTAGGATTATTTTTTGGTACACATGCAGAGAAATTTAATGTTCCTAGTTAACTGGAAAGTAAATGTACATATATGCATGGAGATAGTGATTACCTGGAGCCAAGAATTAAATCATTTCACAAATTTGTAATGAAATACTTATTTCTATTTTAAATAGTTATTTATTTATTTATTTATTTACTTGTTTATTTGGTGTGTGCATACATACACGTGTATGTATACACATATGTGGCATATGTGTACATATGTGTATGTATGAGTACCGTGTGTATATGTATACATGTATGCTAGCATGTGTGTAGTGAACATAATCCAGGACACAGAAGAGGACTACTTCCTGGATTTGGCTCATTCTTTCTACATTGTGGGTCCATGGGATTGAAATCAGGTCCACAGACTTGGCAGCAAGGACATTTACTTTCTGGATCATCTCATAGGCCCAGTTTCTTACACACATACACACACATACACACACACACACACACACACACACACACACACGCACACACTCCTGTTTCTCAGAAATGTATGGACATGTCTATATTGTTCATTTAATTTTTAATTAAGTTAGAATTAATTTTTCTCATGCTCTCTGTACCTTTTGTCCTTTAACTCGGCTACTTATGAATTGAATATGAAGTTTACCTTATTAATGAATCTATTCCGTATTTTAAAAATTTTATTTCTTTTTTAATTGATAACTTTGTCCTTTTATTTATAAGATTGCAATATAATTACATCATTTCCCCTTTCCCTTTCCTTTTTCCAAATCCTTCCTTACAGTCCTCCCTGCGGTCTTTCAAATCCATGGCCCTTTTTTCCAATAATTCTTGTTACATTTATGTATATGTATATACATAAACTTTAAAATACACAAACACAACCTACTAAGCCCATATAATGTTACCTATACTATGTTTTCAGGACTGACCATTTGTTACTGAATAACTAGTTTTTGTGCTCTGTCCTAAGGGAGAATATTTCTCTAGATAGCACCATAATTTATTTTTAAACCACAAAAAGCAAGCATCTACAGACTTTCTACTTCTGGATGCATTGACCCTGACTCCTTTTGTTGTGCATATTAACAATGTTAGACAGGATGGGGAAAGGTTGATTAATGCCTGTTAAGATGAGGTTAAAAATGACCAAAATGACTTCTTGTACTGTTGCACAGTAGAGGCACTATGGATAACAGGGAAGGCTTGCACATTTTGAAAAGCTAGAAAAAATGGCTTGTGAATGTTTTTAACACCATAATGAATGAGGCAGTGCTCTGTTGAACCTATTTAAACATCACCCAGTGCATACGTGGGTTGAAACATCTCGGTGTATGTGCATATTATTTATTTTAAATAATAAAGAAGACCTCTACACTACGTTGTAACCTGCCTATTTTCCACTCATTGTCAGCCTGGAAGACTGCTGACTCTGTACCCTTTCACATAGGTTAGAACACTGATAGAGTACTTTAACTATTTTCTCAATGCCACAGGACCAGCGACGAAGCCCAGACATGATTCAAACTCATTGTCTCTCTCCTCTCAAGTACTACAAGGTACTGACTTACCAAACACATGTCTTTTACCATGATATGAAATAAATTCTTGTACTCATATTTAAAAAAAAAATAGTGAGGGTTTTATTTTGACTCATCCTCAAACACAAATGTGTGTTTTCTCACTTGGTTAAAAAGTCATATAAAAAAAATAAACACTAAAGAAATGTCATGATGTCATGAGACAAATTTGGCTATGAATTAAACACTAGAAAGAAATAGAAATATTGGTAGCAATAACTAACTTATTATGGTTACATTCAGCCAGCAATCTAAAGTATGTCTCAAAAAGGACTGCTACCCATTTTTAAAAATGGAATTCTAGGAGATAGCCACATGCTTTTTTTCTTTAGAGTGAAATCAGTTGGCCCTTTGCCCTGCTCTACATGAGGAATCAGAGATGTATATGGAGAGGGGAAAATACAAGCCAGTCTGGGCTCTAGAGTCCCCTGCCAAGTCCCAATATCAGAGACAGCATGGATCACCCCTCCCTGCCAGGGCTCATAATTCATCACTCCATCTCCTTTCAGCTTCCATTGCTGCCAGGGAGAAGCCATGTTGAATTTAATAAGTTGAATAAAAGTTATTTTCCCTGTCTGTATAGATTTTGGCGAAGTGCCTCACTAGGGGTTTCCTTTTACTGGGAGCCCTGTAATATCACAAGCTTGGCCACCAGTTGTCGGCCCGGAATGAACAAGTCCTTCAGCTGACAGGCCTTCCTCTTGGACCCACAGATGAGAAGTCTTTTGATGAATCTAGGCACCTTCAGCCCCAGGAACCGCTCCAGCAGGACGATGATGGAGTTGAGTAGCTGTGAACATTAGGACAAACACAAGTACTTCATTTCACTTTCTCCAGTGAGTTTTCTGAAGTTCAGAGGAAAAACTGATTCCCCAAAACCATCTTTTATATTGTTTCCATGTGGCATGTTTCACTGGCCTTGTGAAATTACAGGAAATCAAAATTAGCTAAGTTATGCTATGAGGGCTTTGCTTTTTATTTAAAATTCTTTATTTTTTATTTTAATTTTTTTTTTTTTGCTTCTTTAATAATTCTTCATTTGTAATGGTAAGGATTGAACTTGGGAACTTGCAGAAGCTTATGCAGGCCCTCCATCACTGAACTTCACTCCTAGGCTGCTATGTTGTATACACACACACACACACACACACACACACACACACACACACACATGCACAAACACACACTGCTGATAGAATAATACAAATTATTTTCTCCCAAAATAACTTAAAGTTCATGTTGCTTGTCTTGTAACAAATAATTTTGTTTTGGCTTCTAAATGTATCTGTTTCGGGAGAAGGTAATTTGAAAACCCCTCTGCACCAATTAAGCAAGGCAGGCTTCTTGTTTTGTCATTAGAGAGAACTGTTTATTGACCCAAAATGGTTACTTAAAGTGCATCCGTTGCTCCAATTTATTCTGTGCTTTTGAAAGGGATAGGCAGTCCATGAATCCCCTCTGGATGTCTCCAGGGAGGCCCAGGAGGCAGGACTATAGCTGTGTTAGTTTTACTGTTAAGTTAGAAATCTAACCTGCATTTAGATAATATTTTCATTATCTTAATTTGAACTCTCTAGTTTAACAAAAAGCATTTGTAAATGTTTAAATTTGTGGCTGCAAATCACACATTATTACAGCTTTTCTGAAAAAAATAACTGGAAATATTTGATTTCTCTGTGTAGCTTTGCACCTTTCCTGGATCTTGCTCTGTAGGCCAGGCTGGCCTCGAACTCAGAAGCATCCGGCTGCCTCTGCCTCCCGAGTGCTGGGATTAAAGGCGTGTGCCACCACCGCTCGGCCTACAAGACTGATCTATAGTCACTACAAACAAATCATTCAGTAACGCCTTGGGCTAACTTTATTGCCATGAGTCAGCCCCTACCCTCTACTTGCTTACCTGCCTGCAGGGACCCAAGACCACCAGCCACGTCATCATCTGCTGCCAGGTGGGACACATTTAACCTTTAAAAGGTCTCGGACATTACACACAGTCTCCATCTCCTGGTAGTCTCTCTGCCCCTCACTTTCTGTCACTCTGACTCTTTCTCTTTGTCCTCCACCCTCTCTCAGAGACAGCACTTGTATTTCTCGCTCTTGCAAGGGAGAGATCTGCTGGGCGGTGTGAACTCGGGGCGTTCCTTACCCACAAACCCCCTTGGATCTGCCAAGAACTCACTCCTGCAGTTAGTCAATGACAGTCATAGTTGAATGATTTGACCTTGGCTGCCTACACATGTGGAAGGAATTTGGGTGTGAATTGTAACTAATGACTGAGTAGTGTAAGCTTGAGGTCATACATCTAAACCCTGAGGCAAATTTGTTAAAGTGTACCCTAGGTTATGGGCAGTGGGAACAATATTTATCCTGTGTACAGTGACTTCTTGTTTTATACTTTTGCCTCATGTGAGGGTGTGAACAGTTACTGATGAACAGGTTTATAAATTCCAAGAGCAATTTGCATTCCCATGATGATACAATGTTTGAACTTGAAAGAGGTGGAAAAAAGAGAGTTAGGACAACTTGAATGAGAAAGTATATAATTCAGCTATAAGCTTGTCTCCTCCATATTAATTTCAGATGAAACTGACATCACTATGTATCCAAATTTTGAATTCTGTTAGAAATCAAAAAGTTTAGTTTCCCTTCTGGTAATTGTGATAAATTTAATATCTAGTATAAAAAACAAGAGAATTCCAAATTGCCCTCATGTCAAGGTGATAGTTTCAGTATCTTATCAGATCTGTTGATTTTGATCATGTCAAAAACCGAAAGGAGAAAAAAAAATGTTTCAAGATAAGCATGTCATATGATTATATATGGAAGATGATTTTTTTGTAAGGCTTTATATGATTCCCTGAAAAAATTTATGCTAATATTTTATAGTCATAAACATCCAAAAATAAAATTTGTTTTTCTCTTGTCAAGACATTGACAATACAATCTAATTTAAAATCTTATTGCTGTAAATCTTTATAGTCATAGTGCATTTATGTGACCTGAAAACCAGCTAACATTCTGAACTCAAGCATTAGCATATAAAAGAAGAGTGCTTTGCTTGTAGTTTGGTCAACTTGTACTTTTTAGGCTAAACTTTAAAAATTTACAGACTCTAAGAAGGTCTTGCTTATAACAAAACAGATAGCAAAGGGCATAGATACTTCCTCCCATAAACTCATAGACTCATTACCAAGATCTACCCGTAATAGTGCTCAATTTATTATGATTGATTGATTAAGTTACACTGATACAGCATTGTTTCCCAAGTTCATAGATTTCTATGATAGCAAACTCTTTTTACTGATTGTTCTATGACTTTGGACAACTATATCATGCCATGCATTCACCTGTACAATATTGTACATAATAGTTTGACTACTATAATGATTTCCTTTGTTGTGATTATTCACATATCTCCAATCACTGCCTATTATAGTTTCCTTTCTTTGCTGTGATAAAATGGCCTAACAAAAAGAAAACTAGAAGACAAAAAGTTCATTTTAGCTCACAATTCCAGGTTACAGTCCATTGTTGCAGATGTTCATAGCAGAGGGAACTCAAAGACAGCTAGTCACATCACATCGAGGACAAAGAGGTACAGATGCATGTATGCAAGCTTGATTTCTCTACTCACGTTCAGTTCAGGTCCCTCTGTAAAGGGAATGGTGTTGATTATAGTGGACTGAGTCTTTCCACATCAATTCATGAATTTGAGATAATCCCCACAGACATGACTGCAAACCCAAACGTGAACATTCCTTCACTGAGACTCTCTTCCAAGGTGATTCCAGGCTGTGTGACGTTGACAATTAAAGCCAACAATCACACTGCTCACTGCTGATGTTTTATGCTCCGTAATATGACCTTTTCCAGAATCTCATATCATTGAATTAATATAGTATGTAGCCCTTTCAGGCTGGCTCTGGCTTTTCTGATTTGACAGCTCATTTATATCCATCCTTTGTCTGCCTATCACATAGGCTACGGACCAATTCACTGACTGGAGGTGATCTCAGTTGCTTCTAAGGCCCAGCAATTAAGAGTGGAGCTGCTGTGAATGTGTATGCATGGAGTGTGCTGTCAACATCAGTTCTCTATCCTCTTGGTAAATATAGAGAAAAATGATGTCTGGGGTTAGGGCAAAATATTTAGCTAGTGACAGAAAGCCAACCTGCTTCACAGAGTGGGTGTTATAGAGGCCCCAACAGTGGTAACTGGGTCTCTTACTGCTTTCCTCTCTGTGATCACGTGTCCTTTTCTGCATGTAAGTGTGTACTGGGCTTCATGAAAATAAGCAAAAGCTAGCATTTAACACAACTTCAGGGTTTCTTTCAGACAGAATTATTTCCCCCAATTTCTAGTGTTATATTCTCCCAAGGCAACAGTTAGTAAGAATGGAAAATACTTTACTTGCCTTTTTCTAACAAAATATGTTTACTGTCTTCATCATTTATCTCTTTTTTTTTTCTGAGTACACTCCTTAAAATAATGTTAACTTTTCAACTCAAGGCTTTCCTTTTGGCTATGACATCAAACCATTTTGAAATAAACATGAACAGAAGGTTTCTTATAAGATGTCCATAACATCACAAATTAAGTGATGTTCTCTAGTCTGGATAGAACACTGCATCCCTCCTTAGATTTATTTTCAAAATGCTGTTGCCCATTTGAGGACTATTTAATATTGAGGTGCTAGTTAACCAAAGTTCCTTTTCAATTATCTTCCTAGACTGCAGCAATTCCATGACGGACATAATTTTCACAGTGATATTTCAACTATAAAAAGGCAAGGTGTGTAATGCATATTAAATTCTGAAAATATTCTTACCCCACACTTGGGTGAATGACATCACGTAAAAACAATTTCTCTAGTCACTCAAGTAAAATATAGAAGCTTATTTTAGTTAGTTTTTTTCCCTCAAAATCCAACTTCCTTTATCAAGTGTCAGAGATAACCTAGCTAAGGGTAATTGAAGCTGTATGTTTTCTTAGCTATTACACAGTTCACTCATAGTGTTTGTGAACTGACTATACCATCCTACCTGAATAACTGATGCACAAACACAGAAGGATTTTTTTTAAAAGCAAAGAACTATTTTATTTTTATTATTGGTGTTTATTTTCTCTGTGTGTGTGTGCAGGTTCATGTGTGTGTTTGCCTGTGTGCATTTATGTATGTGCGTGTGTACCTGTATGTATGGGTGTGTGCCTGTGGTTATGCATGTATGCACAAATGTATGTGTGTATGTGTGTGTACATGTGAGCCTGAGTGTGTGCGTGTGTGTGTGTGTGTGAAGAGAGAGATGCATATCTTTTAAAAGGCATACTGCTATCATACACTTATCACCAAAATTTATGTCTGTAATTACCTGGCTTTTTAAGGTCATGTACTCAACAGAGTAATTTGAATGACAGCAGCTACAGTACTAATGGTAGCGATGATATTAATTTATTGTTGAGTGCTTTCACTGAGTCTGATAACACAGGGATTTTCAATCACATTTTCTCACTTAGTACCACCTTGTACATATTATCAATCTTCAGGTGTCCATAAGAAATAAGGAACTGTATATTGCTTATCAAGAAGAACTATCCTATTAATTGATATAATTTGACTTTTGCTCAAAGTCAGGGTCTTCCTGGATTTAAAAATCTATCCATTCCCACTACATTATGAATGATGGTACAGGACATTTAGAAAACTGCTTGGAGGGTCTGGACCTCAGATAGGGCAGTGTTATGATTTAAAATGTCATCACTTTAAAGGGTCTTTATTTAGGAAAATATAATAGGGTGGGTATATTTGAAATATTCCAGGCTCCCCTTGCTGGTATCAAATATCAAGAAGAGTTCCTTTTTTGTTGTTGTTTGTTGTTGGTTTGTTTTGTAGAGTAAAGCTTTCCTCACTACCATTACTACCCTAGAGTTCTGCCCTAGAGCTCTTTCCTTTGTTTTTCTTGACCCCTTGCTCTGAGGTGAAAGAGCTACTGTTTGGCCCCAGAACTTTCAGTCAGATGTTCTGAATTGTGTTGGTAAGCTAACTTACCCTGTAAAGCTTCTCTGTTGAATGGCGTACCTTCAGCTCTTGGAGCTGTTTGTCACAAGAATCACCCTGTTACATCTGAAGCCTGTGCCTATGGGTTGGAAAGAACTTGACCTTGGGCCATCACCACTGTGTGGTCAGGCTCCAGGCTTCCACTACCTTTCCAAAGGGGCCTTCCACTGCCTTTGCTTCTGTGCCTTATATACTGACTTGCACTCCGTTGCAAATCAAGGCATTCCACTGCAAATCTTTCTACATTTTACCCGATGCGTTGAAAGAAAAGAGAAATGAAGTGAAAATACTTTTGTCTCCCAACTACCAGATCTATCCATGCAGATGAGTATGTACTTACTTTTCACCCTTGGGATTGTATTGCAAAAGAGATTATTGTCAGATTTGATCAGTGGCTCATCCCTCCCCTCTCGGCATGGTTTCGTTGATGACCATCACTTGAGGAGTAAAATAATTTCTCTTGAAATTATTGTATTTCTTCCTCCTTCACTTCACCAATTAGAGCCTCCCTTCTAGTCATTCCCATCTCTGCTGCTCTTTTCTTTAAAATACTCAATAAAACAAACAAAGCCAACGATAGCATCCACGATTGTACTTTTCCAGTTTCCCTCACTGGTTCAGTCTTCTCTTTCAGCCTTCTAAATGCTGGACTTGCAATACCATCCTCAGCTCCACCCTTTCCCCTGCCGCCCTGTTTTTTTTTGTTGTTGTTGTTGTTTTCTTTTCGTTTTGCTGCTGCATTCTCGACCAGCTTTTCTGGGCTATTGCTTTGCTGTGTGTGTTTAGGAGCTAGTGCACACATGCCGTGATATGCATGACGGGTTTAGAGGACACCGTAAGAATTCGTTTTTCTCTTCCCTCCATGTGTGTCCTAGAGATTGGACTACATAGTCCCAGGCTCAGCCGCAAGCACTCTTATCTGATGTGCCTCTCTCACTCCTCCTATTCTATTGTATTCTTTATCTGAATATGTATAAATATACATACATACAGAACACATATATGTCGATCTATACCTAATCATTCTTAACTTGGATTTGTAGCTCTGATTTCTCAGCAAAACTCTTTACCTACTTACCCAGTGGGTCCTCTTGACACCTTCAGTTAATATCTATTGGGTATTTCAAACTTAGAACATAAAAGCAGATTATTTGATGTTTACCCGTGTTTTCAGGAAAATGGTTAGGGATAATTTATTCCCATGTTCCATGTATCACTTACCAAAATGACGTCAAGCCTTCCCACTATCTCTGATACATTTTCTAAAACTGTCTCCATTTTTCCTAACATTATCTCTAAAATTTAAGTACCACCATTACTTAGTTATCTCTAAAAGGCTGTTAACACATTCTATCAGTGTTCCTATTTCAGATATTCAGATATATTCTCTCAGTCTCAAAATGAAATCTAGAGAGCCTTATTTTGCTACATGATTTTTTTTCCTGTCTACAAGCCAACGTTATTTCATATTATCTCAAGTGCTATCTATCTAGTAGTCACCATTTTTGGGGTATATGGAACTTGTACTGAATTTTGGGCTCAATATTAACTATTTTTTGTCTTGCCATATTAGAATCTTCCTTTGTGTCCTTCAGTTCCCATGAAAAGTCCGTCTCCTCTGATGGAAGACTTTTACCCACTCTAATTTTCAAGAGATTTTCTTCCATTCATTTTTACATGCTGCAATTCCATTTCCTTTTACTTTTCATTATTAGAAAGAGTGCAGTTGGTCAAGACCTTGACCCATTCTTTACCACCACACAAACTCCATGCTAGCAGAAGTTTTGCTTGTCTGTTTACTGTTGCAGGTGCAGTGGTTAGCCCAGGTCCTTTTGTAAAAATGATGAATGGAATTGCTTCACCCTGAGCACAAAGACCTTGCAGAAGGTCTCTAACTTTACTTTCTCCTGTGCATTTTATCAAAAGCATCTCCTAGCAGGATATGTAAGCAATTGGCAGAGGCACTTATTCTGACTTTGTTCATTCATCCTCATTGGCAGCACAAGCCAGGGACAAGGGCTCCCTAGTCTCCTCCTGCCCAAATGTCAGGTTTGGTTTGATTGCCATCCACTCATTCCTATTTATGCCAGCACACACAGATGGGCTAATGGGCCTCCTAAAGAGACTCAGCAGGAATTTCCCTTTCCAGCTGGAGACAGAAGAATGCTGGCTTAAGTACGAGAAGAAACCCACTACAACATAATTATTACATAGTTGGACTTGTATTTTGAAGATGCAGAAGTTTTCCCTCTGTGATTTATTAACTAGGTCAGGAAACATGATTAATGTCGGTCGCATCCCATCAACATTGTAAAACAAATTTTAAAATTTCTATTGTGAGTGGCACTAGACTTCAGTTGGCCCCTGTTCAACATAAAGCAGATTCTTCAAAATTAACAAGTTAATTTGTGTAAATGCATTCCATACATGTACTTTTTCAGAAATTTCTTCATCTCTGCCAACAAGTGCCTATCTACTGCAGGGACAAGTTCCCCATAAAGTATGCTTTTTTGGAACAAGTAACCTACAAAAAAATCTCATGGCAGGGAATTTGATATTTGCCTTGACTAATTTAATCACTCCAGAAATATTACTTGAAAATCTACTCAGAGCCAGGCATGTGTGCCAGACATGATTCTTCCTGCTGTAATATAACGGGAGCAAAACAGAAAATTCACTTGCTTGCAAGGAATGTGGGGCAAAAGGTAGCATAGAAATAATCAGATTTATAATTGTTTTGTGAGGGTATCCTAACAAAAAAATCACTCCATAAGGAGCTAAAAGAAAAAAAATCCAGTGGAGATTATTTTCTCAATTGTTGCTTCTCTGAATTTTCCAATAGTGTGATGTTGGAACAGGTTTAAAGATGTGGAATGTGGAGACATCTAGTGAAATACGTTCCTGACAGGGGAAGAGAAATGTCACTATCTCAGTATTCTAAAGGTGGTTTGCTCTAGAAGCAGAAAAGGTGAGGATGTGACTGGGGCCAGAGGAGGAGATATCAGGAAGTTGTCAGATCATAATATGGTTCACAATTGCTGAATGGCACCTTAGATTGGGTATTAGGAAGTAACTTGGTTATAAAGAAATGGACAGTCAAGGAAGGAAGATAAACAGAATAAAACAAAATGAAACAGTGAAAGATTTTTTTAAATAGTAGTAATTTATAAATCCTAGAGAACAGAAAATTACCTTATTCTTAAAAGTGCTCGTCCTATGATGATGATGTTGTGAAATTATTTGGTGGAATATCAGGGTGATATATGATTTGTCTTGGAGGTTGTAGAATCATATTATTTTATATAATATGAACATATATGAGAAAATCATAACACTATATCACTTGTGGTGATCCCAGAATCTCAAAAAACTATGCACAGGGGATCTAATATATTGAGGTAAAAACTGTAGTGAAGGTGAGTATTATTCTGTAGTTTAAAAATATCTTTAAATGCAGTGGCTTACAGGTAATTAGGATAAATGGGTAGATCACTGAATCTATACTAAAAAGAAAAAGGGGAAGATATAAAAATGACAAAAGGAAAGCCGGGCGGTGGTGGCGCACGCCTTTAATCCCAGCACTCGGGAGGCAGAGCCAGGCGGATCTCTGTGAGTTCGAGGCCAGCCTGGGCTACCAAGTGAGTTCCAGGAAAGGCGCAAAGCTACACAGAGAAACCCTGTCTCGAAAAACCAAAAAAAAAAAAAAAAAAAAATGACAAAAGGTAGACTACTGAATCTATTATGAAAAGAAAAAATACTTTTAAAAAGGAACTACTAGTTTTAAATAAGATAAGAAATGAATTTTTTTTTGTTTGGACATTAAATATATATAGTGGAGTTTTTTGTCTGAATCTGTCAAATGTTAATGGACTAGACATTGTTAATGTAATTTTTGACTGTATATATGGTATATACTTATTAGATAGTTTTTCTTGTATTAGTTATAAGCTTTTTTAAATTTTAGACAAGAGGAGAGGAAATGTGGTGGTATTGTGTTCCCCAAAATATTGTGTACCCTAATAAACTTATCTGGGGTCAGAGAACAGAAAAGCCACTAGATATTTAGGAAAGGCAGTGGTAGCACACGCCTTTAATCCTAGCATTCCAGAGGCAGAAATCCATGTGTTCAAAGATACAGCCAAGCATGGTGACTCACGCCTTTAATCCCAGAAAGCAAGCCTTTAATCCCAGGGAGTGGTGGTAGAAAGCCGGAAGGTATATAAGGTGTGAGGACCAGAAACTAGAAGCATTTGGCCTGGTTAAGCTTTGGGCTGGTTAAGCTTTCAGGCTTCTAGCAGCAGTTCAGCTGAGACACATTCTGGATGAGGACTCAGAGGTCTCCAGTCTGAGGAAACAAGACCAGCTGAGGATCCGGCAAGGTGAGGTAGCTGTGGCTTGTTCTGGTTCTCTGATCTTCCAGTTCACCCCAATACCTGGTTCAGGCTTGATTTTATTAATAAGACTCTTTAAGATTCATGCTACAGTAATCTGTAGGCATATTCTACCGTATGAAGTGACCCATAGACCAAGGCCAAATTGGAAGGCTGAAGATGTTTGTGGAAGGAGGTTAGTGTAGGGTGGATATTGGTTGCATGTTCCTTAACTCCTTGCACCTGGGACTCATTGACTTTGGAGACAGAGGAAATTATCTTTATTGTGCTCTGGAAAATGACATTAATAATGGTTCATTTCTACACTAATGAAGAAATTATGCCATTTTTCTTAAACTGTGATTGTATTAGAATTATTTTCCAAATGAACTTCATTGGTCCCATGCTCCTTTTAACATAAAATGTCACAAGAAATAAAGCTCAAATTCAAGCTGGTGATTTGTCTCTAGGTGGAAGAACCACTTGTTGTTCCACTTACCTCACTCTGTTCCATAATTTAGAATAATGGCATTTTTTTGGTTCACCTTTCAACAGCCAATGAGTATATTTAACACAATACTTGCTGTATGGAAATGAACCCAAATGAATACCAAAATAGCTATTCCTTGACAGATTACTAAGACAAGGAAGTCTGCGTTCATCACTTTGTGTTTTTTAGAGATGGAATGGTGGGAAGACAAGCTTTCTAGTGGGGAAATCGGTAATCTTCAGGCATGCTCTGATTGGCGTGACAAATCTGTAGGTGATTAACAAGAAGTAGAATGTGCCATCCTTGGCTTTCTGTGACTGTCCCAAAGATGAAAGCAAACGTAAAAGTACAGAAAAACCTTCACCTATTGATCATATCTTGATGATTTGGGGCCATTTTCTACAAAAGTTATTATTTGGCTTCCTGGAGAGTTACTAGAGATAGCTTTGTGGCTTTAGGTGGGTATGATTTGTAGCAATCTGACTTTGGTCTGCTTATTATAGGCAGGGGTTTTCTGGAGAGGATGCTGCAGCTCATAATTCCCTGGCATCCTATTGAACATTGTAAAATACAGGTTTTCAAAAATTCTTTGGGGTCCTACATGGTTTTATTGTTGCTAAATGTTATTAGGTATAGTCTGTTCATTCATTTAAGCTTTGATCGATTTAGTGATTCATTCATTCTTTTATTCTTGTTCCTCCAATCAATATTATTTGCCACATTAGATAGTTTGCTGGTGGAATCAACAACACTTTTTTTTGTTTAATCACAAAATGGACAACCTTTTTCTGGGTTTCAGTGATAACATAGTCAACACATTTGTTTCCTGTCCAGTTGGTTACATTTTCTTAGCTTTTGTTTCTGATCTATGGTTTATCTTCTGAAAATCTAAATATTTAGACTTGAGTTGTCTTCAGATTTTTCTTTCTCTTTAGTTCTTCCTAGTTATGTTCCTCATGATTTAATTTAGTTCCACAAATTCACATCTGTCCCATGAAGCAATGACTTTCAAAGTTGTCTTCAATACCTACCTTAAACATTAGTATTTAAGATACCATAGTTACTTGACATTGACTTTTCACTACCAAGAAAGCATAAACTTAACTTCTTAAACTTCTAGAACACCACACAACTATGTAGATCTATCCAATAACCTACTGCTTATCCTCTAACCTTTCACATCCCCAAAATGAAATATCTGCTCATTTAGTTGCTCAGGCCAGTATTTAGGTGGCTTAATTTACTTTTTTGACCCTTTATCCAATATGACACTAAGTTCTGCCAAATGTAATCCCGAAACACATATGATATCAAAATACATCATAGCCTTTTTACCACTAAAATCTCAGCCCACAGTACCATAATTTCTTGACTACAAATACCATTCTAGCTAAATTTATTTCTCTATTCTATTCCCTGGATAGTTTGGCTTTTATGCACTTATCCAGAACATCTGCTTCTTCCTCAAATGGTAAATTATCATAACTCCTCCAATTCCAAATTAGTGTGACTGAACACAAAAGTCTTCTGAGGTCCTCTTCGGTTTTATTTTGTCCAGTCCTTACTCATCATCAACTCACTGTTTTCACCGACTTCAGTCCTGTGATGACGGATTCCCACCGCAGGAACTCTGTGATTGCTGCTCTCTTTGCACTAAGTCATTGGCTTTTAGAATTTCAGAGACGCAACTCTCCTTTCTCTTCATTTTGTTTTGTTGAAAATGAGTATTAATGTGTTTCTAAGACTGGTCTAGAATATATTATGTAGCCAAGGCTGGCTTCACCTTCACCTTTTCTGTCAAACCCTTCCTGTCTCTGCTTCTACCAGCACACAGGCTTCAGCTTGAGGTCTGACCCAATATCATTTTTTTTAAGAGAAGACTCTCTAGACATTAGATTATTGATCACAGTATTTTGGGGGTAAGCAAAGTCAACATTGTCCTTGAGATTTTTCTGCCTTAGTCTTCCATATGCTGGGATGACAGGTATGTACCTTCATTCTCAAAAATATTGTTCCTTGTAAAGTAATGCTTTGCTTGTATCATGTTTACATTTAGAAAATTAAACACATATTCTACAGAAGTTTTCAAACCTAATTCTTACTTTATGACATAAAAATGTTCTCTTAAATTTTCACACTAGTTGTAATAACCCTTACATATCTCTTCTGCTTGAACACAAAACTTGAAAAGACAAAGGGAGGGGAGAAAGGAGAGGCATCACATTGTGGAATGTCACAGGAGTTAGTAAATTAATTAACTCCAAATTTTACTTCGATTGGTGAGTTAACAAACTCTAAGAATATACTATGTCTTCCTAAATTTCTAGAGAGTTGAAATCATAATATATCACACAAAGCTGTTTAGTCCCTTCACACAAATCATTTGACTCCAGCTTAACTAATCATCTAGGCTCTTTTTAAACAGATGTAGAGTTTTTGGAGGAAAAGCTTCCTTTAGGTAAAAATGAACCTTTGTAAACTTCATGCATCAGGTTGTGTGTTTTACTCTAATATCACCACAATTTTGGGAATTGACCTAGATGTACAAGAAAGTCTTCATTACTGAGAATTTATGTTTCTCCAGTGGCTTTCATTTGCTCAATTAGCTTCTGTTGCATATTAAACATTGATAGCTAATGCTACTTTATTGCTACTGGTCCTTTTCAGCATCTCTTTTTACAGAGCACAATCTACATAATTAGAAAATAGCATGGCTTCTGCATCCAGCACATCAGGAGGGTAAAGATGTTGTGCTCCAGCTCTTGTTTCATATGCCAGCCTTCATAACACTGATGGGATAATAACATTCTTTCAATTTTATAACGGTAATAGGTGTACTAAATTGTCTTGCTGAAAAAAAAATGAAACAAGAAAAGATGTGAATGTACTAAGACAAAGAAACATCACATTTAACAGAGATGTCAAATTAAATTTTTGAAAAAATTAGTACCGAAGGAAATTGGTATTTCTCTTGTCAACAACAACAATTGCAGGATAACTTAGGTGAATAACATGCTTCTACTTTACTAGTACACAAACTACAAAAAGTACTGCTGTTTGTTTCTATTCACATGTTTTCCCATTTCTCATTTGCATCCCATTTAACTGAAACTCATAATCGTAAGTAAAGTTGTATCTCAGTTACTTCAAATATGTCACTAAACATCGTCTAGTACTGAAGGAGTATGAAAGAATTTAATGTCTTCATTTAATTTACAAATACCCTATGTATTTTGATAATTGTAAATTGAGAAAGTTTATTAGCTATTAGTGGCATGCATGAAAAATGTCTTCATATTGGACAGTGAAATGAAAATATATATATATGATATTACAAGTTGTTTACATTTCAGAGACCAGGTTGGTATAGAAATAGTATTCATTTATGTACTCATGCCTTATGTAGCTAAGTCTGGCCTCATTCTGAGAGTAACCTTGTCCCTGATTCTCTTTTCATTACCTAACAAGTCCTGGGATATAGGCATGCACCACCAAACTTTGATTAAAACAAATAATTTAGACATGTTAATATGTTGATATAGTAAATACTAGGCAATATTGACATGTAGTAATTTCCTTGTCAATTCAAATGTTTAGTTTATATTCTTACCAGGTTTCAAGTAACCTAACTTAAATGCCTCTGATTCTTAAGATGCTTTAAGATGTACCATAGAATATGGTGGTAGTGGAAATTTTAAGACATTTTGGAATTCATTGGGGTTTTATTTACTCAAACATTTGTGAAAGATGGATCAGAAGTTCTTTTATCACCATGAGGCAAGGGTGCTCATAATCTGCTTGTTAGCTTTAGGATACTTACGATGTAACTTAAAGACTGGGAAGGATGATTTTGGCTCACAGTTTTAAGTTCAGTCCACGATTAATGTTCTCTGTTATTTATGGTATGTGAGACATGGTAAGTACTGATAGAGTGCACAGCACAACAAAGGTGTTCACCTGGTAATGGGACCTCATTTATCAGGGCCTTAATATTTTCAAGGGTGTGGCTTCACTTCCTCCTGCTAGGCTCCAACTCAATGATTTTACTCTCCTTTAACACTGTTTAACTGAAGAAAAGAAATGTCTTTAGCATATGGGCATATGAGGGATATTTCAAATCAAACTATATCACTATTTCAAAACTATTACTAATTTGGAGTTCTTACCTGATAATTCATTATTATGTATGAACACTTACATGCATTTATATAATTCACAGATATTTTTTAGTCTGACTTTTTACTTTGATCCAGTTCCACCATGAACATCACTATCTGCACAATCAAATACATTTAATTATATAACTTTCAAAAGTGAGATTCTGGGACTATTAAAGTCCATCCTCTGACTTTTTTACTGAAGAATGTGGCATAAGTGTTTGTGTCAGTCATGGTACCAGTAAAACAAAAATGTATCTATGGGGAGAATGTAGTTGCATATAATGATTTTGGCAACTGCTTTGTAGTCCTTGTGACAACCTCTAATTTTTAGACAAATCTATCCTATTTACTATATAAATTACTTAGTCTTATTTATTACTCTAAAACTCCATTATTGCACACCTTTGATTACATGCTTATTATATTAATTTTTGTTCCTTATTTTTTGTTAGCTGAACATAAAGTGTGCATGTTAAAGTATTTCCTACATTACTCACTGTCATCCAGAATTATTGTAACAGTTTATATCCCTACCTATTTCTTGTAGTATATTATCATCCTAACTTACATTGTGTTGTTCTAATGAGTGTAATCTTGATTTTCTCCTGATATCTATCGAACTCACATCTTTATTTATGTTTTTTTCTCAAATTTGTATCCATCAATGAGTCATTGCTAGAAATATTTTCAATTACAAAGCTTGCCTCCTCTTTAACTCCATACAGTTGTGATCCCTCTTTTCTGTAGTATCTGTAATACTTTTAGTTTATCAATATATTTGCCCATATTTTCATTTATTCCATTGTTTGAGAATAATATATATATATATATATATATATATATATATATATATATATATCCTTTTATTTCCCCTCCACAACGTCTCTCACATCCTCATTCACTCCCCAATCCCACCTAGCTTTGTGTTCTTTTTTGTTATTATAAACAAAATGACATCAACAAAAACCACACAGTTCATCTTGTGTGGCCAACTACTCCTAAGCACTGGAGTGTGGCTCACATTGAATAACACTCTATTGAAAACTATTGATTGCCCCTCTCCCAGTAGCTATCAACTATGAATAGCTTCTTGGCTAGGAGAGTTTTCATGTGTACTTCTCCATGTTTGGACTTTGAATTGCTTGAGCTTGTATAATTCTTGTACACACTGTCACAATCTCTTATGATTTCATTTGTGTATCAGTCTTGTACATGAAAAATTCTGGCTTGGGAATTTATTGCACAGTTTTGAGATGGGGTACCACTACTTTAATCAGGTTAGTCTTGCACTCCTGGGATCCTTCTTCAGCCTCTTGAGTGCAGATTGCCCTCAGCCTCTTTCTAGCATTTACCTTTTTCTTCAGCTACAGAACAGTGCCTACTTTGAAACAGCACTGAGACTAACCAGGGGTCTCATTAGAACAAAACCAAAATTGGCTAGAGTTATTTTCTTTCTGTTATTTTTTTTTTACTTCCTCAATTTCCAGTGATTTGGTACCCAGGTTAAGTCCTGCAATATTTTTTAAACTTTCTTTTTATTTATTCTTTGTGTTTTTATGTCATGCAAATCAATCCCATTCATTTCCCTGTTCTTCAGTGTCCACCTTCTGCCCTTGCAACCTTCTCCCAAAATTTAAAATAAAATTTAAGAGAAAAAAAAATGGAAAACCAACCTCATCATGGAAGCTGTAGTGTGACACAGTGAGTCATGCAGTGAACTCGTTCATCCATATATCTTTATGTGCAAGTGTTCATTGCAAAGAATCACTGCTCTACTTTGAGTCCTTTGTTTTTTGCTACACTATTGATGCTGAGCCCTCGCTGGAACTCTTCTTGGATCTCCTGTTGTTGCCCTGTGTCATGGAGATCCTGCAGCTTTTAGTCTGCAGGACCAGCTCCTTCACATGCTCCAGCAGATCATAGATGGGGTGGATGTTGGAGTGGGCCAGCCAACTCATGACCCTAGTTCTGGTAGTTGTAGGGTAGTAAACCTGCCAGCTCTTCCTTGTCCTCACCACCAGGGTGAGCTCTCCTGCATTGCCCTGGTGAGTTCACCCCATGCAGTGATCGGCAAGGGGCAGGGCCAGTTTTCCTGCCTTCATGTCCTCAGGGTCGGCTCTCCCACGTGTACACCTTCAGGGTCAGCTCTACTGTGTCGTCCAGCAGAGGTGGAGGGGCCACTCTCCTGAGTGCTGCAGCTAATGAGGGACAGGAACAGCTATCCCACTCTTATGACCTCAGGGCCAGCTCTCTCACCTGCCACAGGCAGAAAGGGGTGGGGAGGGGCCATCTCTTCCCTGCCCACACCACTATATGGCAAATGAGGGGCAGGACCAGATCTCTCAGGTTCTCAGACTGGCTCACTTCCATCCCTGTCCACAGGGTCAGCTCTACTGTGCTGCCCAGACCAGGTTCAGGGCCCACTTTCCTGAGTGCTTTAGCTGGAAAGAGGGAGGATCAGCTCCCTTGCCCCCCACCACAGGTGGTAGGGGCAAGGGAGGAGGGCATGATTCCCCACTACAGAGTAGACAGAGGTGGGTGTGGCTAGCTATCCCAATCTCACATCCTCAGAGCCAGCTCACCAGTGCCTTCACCAACATGGTCAGCTCTATTGTGCTGTGTAGCTGAAAGTTTCTTTGAAACTACCAGGCCCTGCAGTCCCACAGCCACTGATAAAATAATCACTCAGAGGCTTAATATTAATTACAAACTAGGGTCTATGGTGCAGGCTTCTTGCTAGCTAGCTCATATAACTTAACTCAACCCATTACTATTAATCTATGTATCTCCATGTGTTTCATGGCTTTACCTGTGTCCCATTACATGTTGTTCCTTGGATGGCGGGATTGGAATCTCCTACAACTCCACCCTTCTTTTCTGTATCTCTGCTTGGATTTCCTGCCATCCTCTAAGCTGCCTTGCCACAGGCCAAAACTACTCTATTTATTAGCCAATGTGAGTAACACATATATTCACAGGATACAGAAAGACATCCCACAGCAGTGTTGCCCAGGTGAGGCACAGGACCACTTTTTCTGAATGATGCAGCTGGTAACAGGGAGAGTCAACTCCCTTGTGTTGCAGGCCATAAAAGATTAGGGGTAAGGGCAGCATCTCTACTAAGCCTACATGGCCATATGGCAGATGAGGGGTGGGTCCAGATCTCTCAGGTTCTCAGGTGGCTCATCCCTCTCCCCATCAACAGGGTCAGCTCTGCTGTGCTGCCAAGACAAGGTGCAGGGCCCACCTTCCTGAGTATTGCAGCTGGCAAAGGGGAGGGTCAGCTTACCAGCTGGAGGCATTAGGGGCGAGTGGGGAGGTATCTTTTCCTAGGCTCCACCATTATACCACAGCCTTTGTACAGGGATAGTCAAATAAAATTCTTGTTTAGTTGGCAGTCGTTGTTTTTTTTTTTTTTACTCTTTTGGGGGCCCACCACCCAGCTCCCAAATAAATCACACACAACACACGAATGTTTATTCTTAATTATAAATGTCCGACCTTAGCTCGGCTTGTTTCTAGCCAACTTTTCTTATCTTAAATTATCTTTTATATTTCTCTGTTTTGTGTACCTTTCTTTCTTACTCCATGGTTGGTTCTGTAGCTGGGTGGCTGGCCTCTAGTGTTCCCCTCTCCTTGTATTTGCTTTTCGATCATCTCCCTCTCCTCCCAGAGTTCTCCTATTTACCTCTCTGCCTGTCAGCTCCACCTCTCCTTTCTTCTGCCTCCTATTGGCCTTTCAGGTCTTTATTAGACCATTAGGTGTTTTAGACAGGCCAAGTAACACAGCCTCACAGAGTTAAAGAAATGCAACATAAAAGAACGCAAAATGCCGGGTGGTGGTGGTGGCGGCGGCGGCGGCGCACGCCTTTAATCCCAGCACTCGGGAGGCAGAGTCAGGCGGATCTCTGTGAGTTCGAGGCCAGCCTGGACTACCAAGTGAGTTCCAGGAAAGGCACAAAGCTACACAGAGAAACCCTGTCTCAAAAAACCAAAAAAAAAAAAAAAAAAAAAAAGAATGCAACACATCATTAAACAAATGTTCCACAACATAAACACATTTAGCGCATCTTTAAAATAACATTCTACAACTGTTGGCCACTTAAAAGCAGCAATGACATCATTTTAGAATTTACTCTGATTATCCATGCCCATGTACATTTTCTGAAGAATATTTGTCCATACTATTTTGCCTTCAGATAGATGGTGTCAGGTATTCTATAAGGTGCCTGGTGCATTTGAGAATTACCCCATCTATAATAACAAGGACAGACATGTCAGAAGTGGTTAAAGTAGACATCTATCTCACCAGTCTGATCTTGATGGGCTCGTCATTTAAAGCAGAGAAGAGGTAAAATGGAAATAGCATAGATCAATATAATCAGAGGTTAAAGATAAAGTGCTGATTCTCTCTGCTTCTTTTATCTCAGGGAAGGATGGTCCCCTAGAAAGTCAGATAGATTATGTATGCAGAGTTCTTTTCCCTGCTAAGGAGTTCCTAAACACAAATATGTGCAATTGTGAAAATCTGGCTGGAGGAGAGAAAAATTAGGGATTACAGTGGAAACATAATGATGACTGAGCTTGAGTGGGGAATATCCTCAGCTCTCCTCCTCTTATCCCACAGTAAGGAGCCCTATGCTCAAGATACCTATGAGGAATGGTGCTGCAGTGGAAATCCAGACATTACAAAAATGCCTTACCTTTCCAGAGACAGGAACTGCTCATCAACTGATGGCCAAATGTGCTACGATTACCATCACAGTTGTATGTTGACAAATTCTTTCAGAAGCTTTTCCTAGTGATAAAAACTTTACAACATCATGCTGTATATTTGTTACATAGTTACAAATGTTGTATTTTTCTTTTTTTTCTTGAGGTCCCATCAAAATTTACAGGTTTGTACACAGTTCCTCTTAAAGAATGACTCTGTATATGCCAATTCACTCAATTCTCATGCATCAAATTTGGTGCAGGCAGGGTAGCTACCCCTATGTAGACTCATAGAGCCACTTTAGTTATCTATAAACAAGAATGAAAAATGACACCAAGGTTTTAACTGGATGTCAGAATCCTTAGGATGCAAATACTGTTTTCCATGGCAGAAGCAGAATATCATATACTCTATTAATCTACGGTTAATTTAAATTACTGTAATTATGTGCTGAATACAATGAGATAATACCACATATTGTGCAGGTCTGAAGACATAAACCATAACTCATTAAGATCAACGTTATGATAATGGAATTTCATATGTGGTTATATTAGCCTATATCCTTAGTAAGTGCCTTCTTATTTGTGACAGATGCATAGAGAACAATAGCAACTATACTTGTCTCTCACTATTTCCAATCCTATCTCCACTTGCCTTGAGAACCAGGAGTTTCTAGGCACACTTTGTGTAGCTTTAGATGGCTAAGGTTGTCTCTCCAGATACTGACAATGCTAGGTTTAGGCTGACTGTTCAAAGGTGGTATTTCTATAACAAAGACATTATTGACATTCCTAGCCAGATATTCTCAACTGGATACTATCCGAGGTCTCCTTACTCCACTTATCCAAAGGACATGCTTTGAGAGTAGAAAAAGAATCTGGGGCACTTTTTTATGAAATTCAACTAAAGCTCTTGTTTACAAAAGTTCTTGAAGGTATTTCCTGATACAGAGTTTGACACGAGGGTTAACCAAAGCAGGGAAGGTAAAATATTTGGTATTTGAGGAGCATTGACCTAAATTAAAGAACAAAAATTTGTATTCTTCAAGGTGAGCAGAGATATTAGAAGTAGAAGATCTGGGATACAAATGAAATAAGATTGTAGGTACTGAAGTCTGAGAAATAAAGACATTAGATAAGGAATAAAGATTCAGTCATAAGGAGCGGAGAATGACCTCATAACCGTCAAAGGAAGATGTGGTCCTAGTTGGCTCATAATGAGATCAGTTCAGGTGTCCATGGCCTTGTGCTATTCCTTTAGACAATTCCCAAACAAGTCGCTTTTGAATGCTCTTTATGTACACCTGCTCTTTTCATTTCTGCTCTTCTGTGTTGCATACACTTAAATCTATGCTTCTCAACTGGATGTGGTTTGGAAACTTAGTTCACAGCTGATAAGCACAGAAGTGGATTAACAGCTACGATGAATAGTTGGAAACTTCCTCCATGTGAAATCAGGGTGCTTGCTTAGTCGATGCATGCTTGTGGCAAAGAAACTCGTCTCAAGGTAGAAAGCCTTGAGATACAGATAATTCATGATGAAAACTTAATGTAAACAAGGCTCAAATAGAAGAGCCCCAAAGATCCTGATGAACACTGATGAAAAACTGTGCCGAAGAGTACCTCTACACCTGATGAACTCCTTTAATAAAGCAAACAAACAAACAAACAAAAAGCTTCTACCATCTGCAATCCAAATTTTCAAAGCTCACATGGGAATAAGTGGATCTAATAAACTCAGCCATTGCAAGAAGCAAGATGTTTGCCATGTGTGTATGGTGTAACAGAAGAAATGTACATGAACCCCCAACTATGTGAGATGAAAATGTTAAAAAAGAAATAAAATAGAATGAAAAATAAAGGGGGAAGAAAGAGATACTCCAAATTCCTCTTACAGGACAGAAGAAAGCAGAACAATAAGACAAAAGAAAAATTAAAAACCTATTATTATACAGCCTCATGTTAAATAGCTATCCAGAAAAAGACAATATCTGTGCACAAATATTATGATCAGTTGATAAGATGCCCTCGTCTCAGAGAAGGTAATGCCAAATTGTTGTCTGTTTCAAGGCTGGCTTTAGACTTTAGTGTTTTAAAACTTGCTTTAAATTTTGCTGGATATTCTGTAATTCAAGTCTTATAAGAATATTTTTTTTTGATATTAAGATATTTTGAGTTCTTCACATACTCCGGGTGTTCTGTCAGTATAACTTGTTAAACATATTTTCCCTGTGCTAAAGGCAGCCTCTTTGTTTGTGTGATGATGTCTTTTGATGCTCAG
Source organism: Peromyscus californicus insignis (assembly GCF_007827085.1). Lineage (NCBI taxonomy): Eukaryota > Metazoa > Chordata > Mammalia > Rodentia > Cricetidae > Peromyscus > Peromyscus californicus. Next base: position 48,658,282 of record NW_026294534.1, on the reverse strand, counting down.
AAACTTTTAAGCTTCATGAGGTCTCATTTTTAATTGTTTATCTTAAGGCCTGTGTTCTTGGGAGATGTTCAGAAAATCCTCTAGTTTGTCAATGAGTTCAAACATATTCCCCACTTTTTCTTCAGTTAGATTCAGGGTATCAGGCCTTTTCTTGTAGCCTTTGATTCAATTGCAGTTGTTTGTTTGTTTGTTTTTGTGTGTAGTTTGATAGATATTAACCCTTTATCATTCTTCAATAGGCGGCTATCCAGTTTGAGCAGCACTTTCCCTGAAAATCCTGTCTTTTCTCCAGTGTTCGTTTTTTGCTTCTTTGTTAAAAATCAGGTGTCCAGAGGTCTGTGAACTTACACAACATTTTCAGCTCTATTTATTTTGGTCAATATGTCTGTTTTCATATTAATGCCATAATTTTTTTTTTACTAAAACTCAGAAGAATAGCTTAAAATCAGGAATGGTAACAGCTACAGAAGTTTTATTTTTAATTTTTTTATTGTTCAATATTGTTTTAAATATTCTGGTTTCTTTGCATTTCCATATAAATTTTAATATTTTTTCAGTTTCTATGAAGAATTGTGTTAGAATTGAGAAATATTGTATTGCTTCTCTTGATTGCTCTTAGTAGTATGGTTACTTTTGCAATATGAGTCTTACCAGTCCATGAGAATGGGAAGTGCTCCTGTGACATCTTCTACACGTTCATCTTCAACTACGAGATGTACTAATGCTACATAAAACTATAGATTTCTGTACTAGCAATAATATCTTGAAGAAGTGTCATGAGTTCAAAACTTGATCAGATGAGATACGGCAACAAAATGTGGGTAGTAATATGATTGGAGGTCATCAGTATATCTCTCAGATTTGAGATACCAAAAGCCTTTAGAAGAAGACAGATGGACTGGGAGAAAATGTTTGAAGAAAGCAGTGATTGCACTTTCAAAATATTTAGTCGCCAGCATTTTTAAAATAGCAAAGACAAAAGTGCATCTACTTCAGGATGTGCTAGATGAGTCAACCATCAATTTCTTCTGCCAGAAACTTCCTAGAAAGTTGTCAGAGCAATCCCACACAAGCGCTGCCAACCATTTGGAAGGATTGGCCTAACGTGAAAGAGTACCTTTGATTGCACAAAATTGAAACGGAATCATGATGTGCATTCTGTGCTAAATTTCATACTTAAAATGTTGAAGACCCATTTTTTTTTCTGATTGCTCATATGTAAAACATGGTGTCTTTTCATACAGCTTTGTTAATTCAGATGGTACCCTTCAGTCTGAATAAACAGCATCTTTCACTACCAAAGATAACAGAAGCACAAGTGTTTATCATGATGTAGCTAATGTACTCTGGCCAAATTGTAGCCAAGATAACCGGAAGAATGGAAAATAATACATTTTTATTTTTAAAACTCCATTTTAAGGATCACATTTAAAATGTTTATGTTGGAATTAATTTCATTTAACTGTGAGCAAAATAAATTTGTGGGTTATTTATTTTAGGTAGTAACTGAATTTGTGAGCTTCAAAGGGTGTTTTGTCATAGATAAATCATGGTATAATCACTCAGTCCAAGTTTGTTAGAAGAGCAAAACATAATTTCCAAAGAAAATAACTTTGGGTAATTCTAGAACTAATGACTCAAACTACATTTCAATATGCTTACATACATATTTATAATCTTGAACTTGCAATTCTCCTTTTAGCCTTCTGCATATGATAAAGGTCTGTTCTACCAGGTCATGTCATAGAGAAGACAATTTCAAATGTGTTAGACATCTCTCCTCTCCCAATTCACATTTAGATCATAAATCATAATGCACTAAATCATTTTGGTTAATATTTTGCCATCTCACAACATGGAGATATTCCATATATATTTTCATGCCAAGACCACTTGCTTAAAATATACATTGAAGATCAGACATTATTTTCTTCCAGATTTTTTACAAAACATGCTTATTTTTTATTTATTTTGAATTTTTATAGAAAAGAATGCATTAAAATCCTTATGGTATTTTTCTATTTAGTATGAGAAATTTGATACTTTCCCCTGTTCTGGTTCTAGATTTTATTATATTATAATCTAAGATTTTAGGCTCATAATATTAAAAACATTTACCATAAACTTTGGAATTTCATTTTAATAGTTATGGTTCTGAAATTGCATGTTTACAATTATGTGATAATTTAAAGGCCATTTTGTATTTTAGGCTTGCTATCATTTATTTTTAGCTCTGGTACATTATTTTTATTGGAAATAATTATAGCAGCTTTACATTTACAACAAAATTGTGATGAAGGCACAGAGTTAGCTCAGATATACTCTCATAAAGGCACATTCTGTCTTGTGTTGATCATCCTACACCACGGGGGTGCATTTGCTTCAACGGTTGAGCCTGGGTTGACCCATCATAATTAAGCTCATAGATTACATTAGGCTTTCGTGTGGCTGCTGCATGCTGTATGGTTTTGGATAAACATGTTCCCACCACTACAGTGCCATACAAAGGTTTTATTTAACTTTTATGTTTTGAGGTGCTAAGGATTGGATATAAGGGCCTTGTGAATGCTAAGCATGTATTCAAACACAGCTATATCCCCAGAACACTTTTCTTTTACTTTTCAAACAAAATCTCACTAAGTTGTCCACAGCAGACTTGAACTCGCCTAGATCACATCTGTCATCTAGACTAATCTTGAACTTGCAATTCTCCTGTGTTAGTCTTCTAACAGACCTGTGTTAAAGGTGTATTCTACCAGACCCTGACATGGAGAAGACAATATCAAATGCATTAGACAACCTCTTTATGGTCCATTCATCTCCTCACCCAATTCTTGACACCTACAATTTTGTACTGTCTCTATAATTTTTCCTTTCTTAGAAGTAATTTCATTGGAATCACATACTACATAGCCTTTGAAATGGTTTCTGTCACTTACAAAAATTTATTTAGGATTCATCTATATCTTTTCATGCCTTGATAGTTCATATCATTTTATCACTGAATAATATTACATTAGCTGAATATACCAGAAATTATTCATTTCCCTATCCATGACTATCTTGCTTGAATATAATTTGTAAAACTTATGAATAAAACTCCTATGCATGTGTGGGTTGCTTTTGGTGTAGATATAAGTTTTTAATCCTTGTATCAATTACTTTCATATTACTGCAACAAAAATACTTGACAGAAACTACTTAAAGAATAAAATTTTATTTTGTGACATGATTTCAGTCCATCATGAAGCAGGTTCCGCCCTTGGTGGCTGGAATGTTAGGCAGATATTGTTAGGCAGATATTGCTCACATCATGAACAAAGCTTTCTGCTAAAGGCTTCACAGCCATCACAAATAGCCTTAGCAGCTAGTAATAAGTGTTCAAAATATGAATCTGTAGGGAAATTTTCAGATTCAAATCATAACTCTAGATAAATACCAATGAGCACTATCACTAGGTTACTTGGTTAAAATATCGCTAATTTTGTAAGAAACTAATGTAGGCATAGTGGGTCATGCCTATAGTCTTGTCTCTTGGGAAGTTGAGGCAGTAGGACCACAGGTTTGAGGTCATTCTGTTCTTCCTAGTAAGTTTGAAGCAATCCTGAAATATATGGTGAATATATTTCACCTCAGCAAAACAAAAAAAAAATAGAAACAAAAATACTAATTTTATAATTTCCATCGTCTCTTCCATAGTGTCTTACCATTTGTGTTTCTGCTAGTAATTAATGAGTGTTCCTACTGTTCAGATCTTTTCCTGTACTGTCCAGTGTTTTAGATTTTCACCATTCCAACAGATAAGTAGAAATATCCTATTGCGATTTAGTTTGTATGTGTATAATGACATATGATGTGGCCTATCTTCCAATAAACTGATTTACGTAAGTGAATGCTAATAACAATATTTGTCATCCCCCTTTAAAATATCTCCACTGGATGAGATCCTAACCTCCAAGATGACGGTTTTTGGATCTTTGATAACTGGTTAAGTGACTGAGATGTAGCCACCATGACAGGGTATCAGAAAGTGTCTTGCCTCTCTGATATATATGTATATATCCACTTACTAGATTGCACTCATCATATGGCAGCTATGCCTCAGGAGTTGGGCCTACACAGAACACAAAGTCTGTGGGCTGCTTGGACCTTTGACTCTCAACCTTCAGAACTGTCAGCAATAAATTTTTGTTGTTTACAAACCTTTGTCTGTGGAATTCTATTATGGCACACCAAACAGAACAGGACATTCATGAGCTCTTTATTTTGGTTTATCTTAGACTGAGAATATTTACACCTTTTCATGAATCTGACTTACTCAAGACAAGCGTATGGTCAAAGAAGAGAGGACACTCTTTTGATTTGTTTTTCAAACATTTCCTTTTGTAATTAGAAGTTCTATGTGACAGTATTAATATTTTTGGTAAATAGCTTAAATTATTTATTTATATATTATTTATTTATTATGAACACTTAATTTCCTAATCACTGAAGTAAGACAAACCAAATGGCAAGATTGTAATTGGATATCAGGAAGAGAGACAAATTTATTTATATTTAAGTTGAAGAAATGATAGTATGAACAAATATTTTGCCTGATTTATAATAACGAAGAGATTGTAGAAAATATTTAAGACTGTCTAGAAGTTGTGAAAAAGTGGGACTAAGGGGATGCTTCTGAGAACAGGGCTGTTTGTCACCAAGCCTGAAGCCCTGAGTTCGATCAAGATCACTTAAGAAGGAAGGAGAGAACCAATTCCTACCAGGATTCCTTCCATTTTTCATCCTCATGTTAGCTCCCTGGCATGGATACAAAACAAATAAAAACAACAGACAAAACAAATAAATATAAAAGTGCTTTTAATAAGAACTTACAAAAAAGCATTATTACTTTTACTATTAAGCTTATTTTTTAATAAAAGCTAGCTCCAAGAATGAACAGGCGTTGTTGGTAGAGAATGAAACTATTTAAACAAGGGTATCAAGCCACCAGTCTTCATGATCAGGTTTCTGAAGATGATAAATTGTGTTATATTTTTTAAACGTACATGTATCCTTGGCTTTCCCAATCACCAACTGTCCTTATAATAATGAGTCACTAGCAACATAGCCTCATATGTTACATGCTTTACTTTACCTACACTACAACAGCAGTTGTGCATCACTAGCAACTATGAAGGGACTTAAAACATTTGAAAAAGTACAGCTATGACAATGATGCTAAAATGCTCGACAAGCTTTTTATAGCAAGATTCTGATACTTGAAGAACAAAGATCCCATATGGCCTTGGTAGGTTTGCCATGTCCCAGTGGAAGATCACACAACCAAGAGTTTATTGGGGACATAAATTGTAATTAATGTTCTTTTTCTTTTTCTTTTCTTTTCTTTGTTTTTTTTTTTGTTTGTTTTTCTGGCAAAGAATTTTGTAGTAAGGCAATAGGTAGAAAACTGAGGAAAGTTAGGGGAGGTGAGGAAATGTGATAAAAATACATTGCATAAAATTTTCAAAGAATAAATCTTAGAAAAAATAAGGAATGTTACATTTCAACAATCTGGTGATACAGAGATTGGTAATTTAACCAGTATTAATCACGTTTCTTGAAAAAAGGTAGTGAGCTCATTGTCAGGTAATTAAAGTCAGAAGGAAGAGGATGGCCTCTCTGTTTAGATTCTTTAATACTTTTACTCTCTATCAACGCCTAACATAGATATGTAAAACCATGCTCTTGGATAACTGAATAAATATTGTTTGTACCATTTTCTTTAGATACATATGACAAATTATGGAATCTATATACATCTTTAGGATTTACAGCTTACTGAAACTATAATTCTTTCTGCCAAAGTGGTTCAGTTTCACCAAACCCCAACCAAACAATGGCCACAGACATTTTGCCAATTTAAAAACTGTACTAATAATTTGCAGATTCATGTGGCTTACTTAGTAATTTTGACTTGTGAACTGCACTCTGTACCCTGTATGTGTATCTGAATCCTAATCTGTTGGGTATTAATACATTTATAATGTCACATGGCATAAAGCATTTGAGGGTCTACATAGGATCTCTGAAGACATGTTAATATTCACAGCCCTTATTAGAGTCTTCTTCCCATGGACAGAATTTCAATTCACAATTTAAGTACATCTCTTTTGATTAACAATAGTATTATGGAACAAAATGTCCACAAAAAACACCATTGAGTTCACTTTGGGTTGGCCATATACTGCAGGGTATGAGAATTATCCTTATGTGTAGTCAATATACCCAGTGAGACTCCACTGGATAAAACTAATTTTTTTTTCTTTTACAAGCATATATCAATCAGATATAGCTTCTTGCTTAGGGATGGGATCTCATATCTAATTCCTTGCCTCAATGCTGGGACCCTATTTGCTTGTACTTGTACAGATCTTGTGATTCTGCCAGTCTAGAGGAGTTCATATGTGTGTCAGTCTAATTTGGTCAGAAACTGGTAGAGGGGAAACCATAATCAGAATACTTTCTATAAATATATGTATAATATATGTATATAAAATATTATATTTATATATTTACATATAATATATAAATATATTTATATATCTTGAAAATAATTATATATGTATATATATATATATACATATATATGTATCAGTAGTATGATAGATGATTGAGTACTCTGAAAACAAAAACTACCTTTCAGAATTGCTGCCAGGAAATGTTAAAATAGTATTTATTTCAGAAGCTATTTCCAATTCAAAATGTATGTAGAAGAGCTTAAGGATGATAGCAAGTTACAAAATTAACAGATCAAATAATGAACAAAAAAGGTATGTACTTATCAATCACATTCTTGAATGTGAGGAGATATTATTGATATCTATAACAAGCTTCCAGATCTTGATGATTTCTACTTCATGATTCAAAGTAATTTTTTAGAACAGATCCACCAGTTTTAATTTTAGAAATGATATTATTTTCCAGATGTATTATTTTCTTATTTTTATTAATTTATTTTTTCATTCATTTTACATGCCAACCACAGTTACCCCTCCCTCCCCTCCTCCTACTCCACCCCCACCTCCCCCCAACCCCATCCACTCCTCAGAAAGGTTAAGGCCTCCCATGGGGAGTCAACAAGACCTGGAAGGACCAAGCTCCCCCTTCCCTGCATCAAAGTTGAAGCCCATATGGAATGGGCTTCAAAACATCAGCTTATGTACCAGGGATAGATCCTGGTCCCACTGCAGAGAATTCTCAACAGAAGAGTCTCAAATGGCCAAAAGACAATTTAAGAAATTGCTCAACATCCTTAGTCATCAGGGAATCGCAAATCAAAAGGACTGTGAGATACCACCTTACACCTGTCAGAATGGTTAAGATCAAAAACACTGACAACAGCTTATTTTGGAGAGGATATGGAGTAAGGGGAGCAATCCCCCACTGCTGGTGGGAGTGAAAACTTGTACAGTCAGTTTGGAAATCAGTATGACAGTTTCTCAGAAAATTGGGAATCAATTTTTTTTCACTTTGAGAAAGAGATTTATTTGGGAAGGAGGAGTCCAGGAGAGTAGCTGCTTCTACCAGGGTGCAGAGAACAACTCTCAATTGAACAGGCAGGACAGTTTATATAGGATGTTTTGGGGAATTTTTTTTCTGCCCAGTGATTGGCCAGTTTTGTGGGTTAGGGACAGAGATAGTCCTGATTATGGGGACAAATTGATTTTCTTTCACTGGCCTTTCTTGGCTTTTTGATACACCTTTAAGGCCAGGGCTCATCTCTTTCACTGACTCTTGGGCATATAACCAAAAAATGCTCAATCATACCACAAAGACATTTGCTCAAGTATGTTCATAGCAATGTTATTCATAATAGCCAGAACATGGAAACAACCTAGATGCCCCTCAGCAGAAGAATGGATAAAGAAAATGTGGTACATTTATACAATGGAGTATTACTCAGCTGTAAAAAAAAAAAAAAAAAAAAGACATCATGAAATTTGAAGGCAAATAGTTAGAACTCGAAAATATCATCCTGAGAGAGGTAACCCAGACCCAGAAAGACAAACATGAACCTTCATCTAGTAACTGATGGAAGCAGATGCAGAAACCCATATCCAAGCTCTGGGCTGAGCTCTGGGAGTCCAGTTGAAGAGAAGAAAGAGGGATTATAGGAGCAAGGAATGATCATGACAAGGAAACCCACAGACCCACAGAGACAGATAACCTGAACTTTTGGGAGCTCATGGACACTAGACCAACAACTAGGGAGTCTGCATGGGACCGAACTAGGACCTTTGCATGTGGACGACAGTTTTGTGGCATTATCTTCAAGATGGTGAAAAGAATGAACAATGGGCTGTACAACAATAAGCTTGGTTTAATGCCTAGAAAATGAATGTTTCAACTAAGGTTCATATTCTGGATTCTTGATTCCCATGCAGGCATTATTGGGAGTTGGAAACCTTTAAGATGCAAGGTCTATTTTAGTGTTCTTAGGTCACTGGGGACATGCCCTTCAAGAGGTGGTCCCAGTCATTCCCTCTCCCTCTTTGCTTCCTGTTCAAGATACAAACTGTTTCACTTCTCCAAACACATTCAACATTGTTATCCAGCATGGTGAACAGAGGCCCAAAGAAACTCCCAAACCAGCAGCTGGCAAATCATTTTTCTCAGAAGTTGTTTGCCTTGGATGTTTTGTATTTTTCTGAAAAGTAACACTCTTTAAGAATACGTTAGATTACTAACAAAGGAAGAAATCACAGTGAGAAATTAAAATGGTTTATAAAATTGAAAATTCTTGATTTGTTTCCTTTACCTTTTAAAAATAATTCTTCATAGCAATGCCAAAAAGAAAAACAGATACATAGTTTCAGCTAAGCCTCTATATATTTAACTCTTAAGACTGAACAGAATATATGAATAATATAAGAGTAGCAATTAAACTATTGAAGTGATTTAAGAAGATTGTTTTAAGAGCTGATACTTAAACTTGGTTATTCTGTCATTTAAGTATCCTATAACTATTTTGATTACTATATAAAATGTATGTACTCTTTTTCATACAAGAAAAATTTGAGAAGTATTTAATTAAATAGATGACTTTCTATATCAAAACTGTGCTAAAAATTGAGTCATTATCAAGAAATTAAAAGAAAGTAGTTATTACAGTATTAAATAAATTAGTATATATCGTTACCTAAAGAAATGTGGCAAAACAGCAGGCCACTTGTGAACAGCTGAGGTTTGCAGATGATTATTATGACAGATTAATATGAAGGCAAGTATAAAAATAAGTGTTGAAATGTGTATCTAGGATATTCAAGACAGCAGTCCACTATATTCTGCAGCTGACCCACAAGGCATCATATGCCCCATACACATGAGAGCACTTCTAGAGTAGTACTAATATAGAAGATCAAAAATTAAAATTGTTTATTTCTCTCATATGCTTAGAGATATACACAAAAGCAATAGAATTGAATGTTTAGAAAACAGATGAGTGTAATGCAACATGTTCCTGTACACGAACCAGGTGCTTTGATCACCTGGTTTGGGTTTGTACTTAGGCTACTGAGGAAATAGGACCACAATGTTTCATACCAGCCTGACTAAAAAGAAAAATCCTGCCTCAAAGTAAATAAAATAAACTCAAGTTCCACACACAAGTGACTATGAACATGAAAGGAGGCTACATCTTTCTCCAGAGTTTAGAAAGATCTAAACAATCTAAAAACAGTAAACATTCCAAAACAGGAATATTTTGAATGTTCTTGTTAAGAAAGAAAGTTTGAATATTACATTTGAAGTCAAAATAAAATTATTATAATTTCACATTAAACCAGTGTATGTTTTAAACAGTTTTCTGTCCAATGTGACTGCTTCTGACCACATGGTTCTGTGCAGAACGTGAAGTATGACAATCACGAATTGAGATATGATGGGCATCCATCCATGTAATTTTAACATTATTTTGATCGTAAGTTCAATTAAAAATTATTTAATGTTACATTTTTGCATTTTGTGCGTGGCAACTAGAAAGTTTTAAATGACACACATGACTGTTTGCAACATCACAATCTGCTTGAGAAGAAGCAGGATTATGAGTTTGGAGCTAACCTGAACTTCACAGTTGTATTTTCTTTTCTCAGATGATTTAGCAAACAAATTGATGCCATCTGAGATAAAATATGTTCATTTGATTACACCGATGTGCAAGTATTTCTTGTTTGATTGTCAATTAATTTCATCATGGAATTGAGCAAATTCTTCCCTAGAGAACACATACTATGCTCTTTTTAAAGAACTCCCTCTCCACATATAAGGAGGCAGGCATGGGATGGAGGGGATTTTTGCAGAACCTATCATGCTCTAAGATAAAGTGGGGGCTAAGAACCGTTTTTTGTGTGTGTTTCCAAGTGCCTTATCATTCCTGTTGTATTCTTCCTCATTTTTATATCTTCCTGAATTGTGGGAGAAAATTCCCATTTGCCCCATATTGGAGGTTAATAAATCTTCAGTGAAATTTTATACAATTCATGTCACTGCTGAAATGTAAATCATGAGATTGTGTCAGAACATACAATAAAGCAATTCTGTTCCAACTACGCCAAAACGCTTTCTTTATGTTGATGTATGCACAGATATTTTGTGGGCTTGCAAAGTGGATTTTGGCATGAGCTGATTATCACTATTAAACTGACAATCATCTCATGACCCACATTGTCTAAGAAAGAGACCTGTGACTTCCTAACCGTTCCCAACATACACACTTCAAAAGCTTCCATCTGCTTGTGTATGTCCCTGTCTATGAGCTCCTGCTGGCTGGAGATCCATCTTATCTGTCCCTCAGGAAATTTTCCTTGGACATATGAGATTTTGGAGATTACTGGCCATGCTTTTGACTCTTTGCTCCCTGAAATTTAATTTCACATTTCCTTAAATATTACTGATACCAGTGTTAAAAGAGAATTAAACACACAGATAATACTTATATGATTACCCTAAGAGTGTACACTTTATAAGTATGGGGAAGGAAGTAAAATGAAAGGCCCTCACGTAGATACAAAATTTTATTTGAAAATCATTCTTCAGTTACAATGGTATTTCAAAGAAAAATACCATTTTAATTACAAAGTAAATTAAAATCTGAAAGCTACAAAATTCAAGAGTAAATATTATTTAGAAAATTTAATATGACTTTTCTATTCTGATCTATACTTTTGACTAATGAAACAAATACAGGCTTTTGTTTAGTTTTGAGAAAATGATTTTAAAAGGGAAAATATATGAAATATTTTTAAAATGGTATATTGATAGGATTTTTAGCACCAAGCTAAGCATTAAATTACTTAAAGTAAACTTAAATTGAGATGATTATTTTTCTCTGGGGACTGTTTTCTTTATAATATGCTACTTTAAGGTACCATGCATGTGTATATGTAAACTACTTATATAATTTATTTATTATTAAAACAATATTGAACCAATTCAATTCTATTGGTTACCACCCAAACATAACTTAGATGAACTAATAAAAATTCAAGTTAACCTATAATTGTGAAATAATATTTAAGAGCACAAAAGAAAAATCAGTACAATAAAATATTACATCACTGTAGTTCAAATCTTTGTCTAATTTCACACCTTAGATGCACACACATATCTAAGCAGCAACCCTTATTTTCAGGCATGATTTTCTGTCTGATCAAACACTATTTATAAATTTAAATGGTCAATATTATGTTGCAAGTTTATAACCTATTGTCTAAAATTATATAACAACTGAGTCACTGTATATTATTTTTACTATATTTTCCATTATATTTTTTCTACTACTAATATCAGAAACAATAAAAACTGAGGTTCGAACCCTTAATAGGCAGTAGTCTAGACTGAGCTTCAGAACATCTTAGTTATTTTGTGTTGTATTGTAATTCAGAATATCATTAATGTATTTCATCACTGTCCCTTACTTTGTAAAATATGCAGAATACTCCTCAAATCAACATTATTATTTGGTTTCAAAGTTATTGTTTGTAATAATTTAAAATGTCTATCAATAGGAGAATGGAAACAAATTGTGGAATAATAACACATTATAAGAGAACTGAGTAATAAATTTATGTAAATTAAATATTAGTGTAGAATGGTATGAGTAACATGGTCTATATCAGAGCTGAGTATTGTAGTAAGTCCCTGTAATGGCAGCTTTCTAGAACTTCGATAAGAGGATCCTAAGTTTGAGGCTGCCTGAGCTACACATACAGTACATTTCCATCCTGGACAACTTACATTTTGGGTTAAAAAAAAAAAACATTAAGGGAATGGCTTGCCAGATACAACACACACACACACACACACACACACACACACACACACACACACACACATGCACACGTGTGTGTGTGTGTGTGTGTGTGTGTGTGTGTGTGTGTGTGTGTGTGTGTGTATGTGCTTGCAAGAGAGGCAGGAAGTGTTATAGCTTTAGAGGTGGTAGGATCTGAGATAATGGGACAGATAAATGAGGCAGGCTAAAGTCTCATGCAGTAGCCTACTTTTTTAAGAGTATCAGATGCTATATACTCTGATGGCTAAGAAGAGTCATGTGAGTAAAGTGTATAATCACAAGGACAAGCCACATGTGGGAAAACATGTTTTTCTGTAAAGGCATATAAACAAATAACAATAGCCAGTTGTAATGAATAATCTGAAGTAATCTCCCTCTTATCTACTACATCCGTGAGGGCAGGAACGAAAGCATATTCCAAGAACAATTCCATGTTTTTGAAGAAACCAAGGTCACAAGACTCTTGTCTGGTTTTTTTGGAATTCTCTCACAAGTACTCAGAAATCACCTCACACGACACTTTTCTTGGACTGTGTTCCAACAATAAAAAATAAATATTTTACATATTTTCAAAATAAAATTAAAATATTAAAAGCATCTGATGGTAGTTCACTGAAAACATGTTTGCCTTACACACAGAAGGACCTGAGTTAAAGGCAAGACTTGTTGTAGGTGTGTGATCAGAATGATTGCCTTTAGAGGATGATAGAATCTTAGCAAAAGAATTCTTTGAATGCAAATTTTCAGTCTGATGCAAGTTACCTAGCTGTAACTAGTGTCAAAATTGTACATCTAAATTTTGACAATTCCAATGATAGTTTACATAAAAGAAAAGAAATGAACTAGATATTTAGAAGCACTAGTAATATTGATGGTTCATAATAAATAATGTTGAGGTTCAAGTTAGGCTGTACTTTCCTACCATGTTTTATTTTTACTTAACATTTTTCATAAATTAAACTTTTAAAAAGACTGTATGAATCAGTCTCTCTGACATGAGACATTGACATAGCAGCTTGGATAAAATGAAAATAAAGCTTGATGCTATTTGTAAGCCTGAAGTCTTTAGTTCTTACAGGAAATCCCAAAAGGAAACATTTTAATTTAAATCTGGTGCTAAGGATGTAGCTTAGTGGTAAAGCATCTATCTATGGCAACAACATTTGTGCCCTAGCATATAAAATACAAGGAAAAAGGAAAGCCCTGCCTATACAGGTATTTTTACAAGGATAATGGAGGAGTGTTATAAATTCCTAATGGCTGTGATATTCATTTTCAAAGTTCTGAAATGAGAAATAAACAATGTTTCCAGCATCATTTTCAACTTTTAGAATTACTTGAATAGCAATTTCCTCTGTATATTGGATACATAGATAAAACTATTTTTTGAAATAATTTTGTAATAATTCAATCAAATCTCCTATCATAATACAGTTATTTCCAGACTGGGTGCATGGCCTTAATAAGAACTGTCAGAAAAGCACAGTGTAGGTTATGTAAGCAGGGTGTGAACATTGATTTCAATATTAAGCTATTGTACTGCTGATAATGATTCAGAAAGTGTAATTTGCAATATATTCATATAAGGGCTAAAATAATGTGTGAGGTCATTTTTATTGTTCATTCATGGCTTATATCAGTTTAAATCTAAAAAGGCTTATTTCATTCCAACATCACATTCAGGTTTATTTCTGTGCACTATTTAGAGTAACAGAACTGCTATTTTATTTTAACACATTTTAGAAAGCTAAATGGATTCATTACCTGGTTGTTACCCAGTTCTGATTCTCAATTTTGATGGTTTTTCATGCAATGTGCTATAATGTATTCAGAAACATAGGAGAGAGGGACATATTTGGAAAGAAGTAGTCTCCATAACATATTGGATGTTTTATATCTGTTTTCATGGCCAGTTGTTATAACAGCCTGAAAATTTTCACAGTATCATTTAACACCCAATATTAGACTGTGCAATAGTCTGGCCAAGGGTCAGCAAACTGTAGCTGGCACAGTCAGTCAACATTTTAGACTCTTAAGACCATAAATTCTCTATTATGTACAAATCAACTTAGTAATTGTAACAAAGCAACCATAAGTAATTAAGTGGAAAGACATAACTGTGTTCCAATAATCATTTCTTAGAAAATCAGCAGACAGGTTTTGCTTTGACAAGCTCCACTTTCAAGAAGTAATTCTCAACTTCAGTGTGGATGAGAATTTCCTGTAGAGATATTCTCAGCAACTCTGTAATATAGCACAAGAATTGTGGTTAATTGAGCATGTGAATAAATATAAAGGTTTTTAGTAATTAATATTGATTGATCTTCTCCTTTGTGATTATGGCAACCAAGGCTAAAACAAGAGTCAGAAATCTGATATTCTAAAAATGAAATAAAGTTATGAAAATGTAAATTATGTAGGGACTGAAGAACTGAAACAGTAAGAAAACTAAGAGACTATGGAAGTAGGGAGAGCAGGAAGTAGCTGCTATGACTAGCTGTGGTTGAAGGACAAGCAGTGGTTTGGATTACAACTTTGAGGCTCATCAGGAGGACCCTATGAATCTCAAACTGTGATGTGAGAGATGCAGATGGTTGGCTGAGTATGGTACCATGAAGCTCAGATGAATTCAAGCATATGAAGACAGACTTCTGTGAAAGGGGTTTTTAATGTGGGGAGCAGAAGAAGTCCTGAGTAAATGTATGTTGTTGACATGGGCACAGACATACACAAGACCCAAGTGCTTCAGATTCATGGGAACTGTCTAAACCTTCCCAGATGACTGCAATTGGAAGCCACACCCCAACAAAACCTCCAACCAATATTAGCCAGCCCCACCCCCTTTGCTAATGATAATAAAAGAGCTGAGATGCCAGGTTGTTGCATAATAGGTATCACTCCATAGGAATAAGTACAGTTTACTGATCCTAGTTCAGATTTTTTTTATGTTTGTGTGTTGTCTTAGTTAGGATTTCCATTGCTGTAAGGAGACGCCATGACCACAGCAACTCTGAAAAAGAATTGCAGAGGTTTAGTCGATTATCACCTTGGTGTGACATTTTGGCATGCAGGCAGATATGATACTTGAAAAGTAGCCAGTTGTCCTACATCTTGACTTGCAGGCAACAGGAAGTAGACTGTCTCATTGGGAGTGGCTTGAGCATATATGAGACCTCACAGTGCCTCTACAGTGACATACTTCCTCCAACAAGACTACACCTATGCCAAAGAGGTCACACTTCCTTTAGTGACACCCCTTTTCTTTCAAACCACCACATTTCACTCTCTGACCACCAAAGGCACAAGTATCAGTATCATAATGCAAAAATGCATTCAGTCCAACTTCAAAAGTCCCTATAGTCTGTAACAGTCCCAAATGGATTTAAAAGTCTGAAATTCAAATATTCTTCTGAGATTCATGCAATCTCTTAACTGCAATGCTGTAAAAAATTAGAATAAAAAATCACAAACTTCCAACATATAATGGCATAGGATATACATTACCATTCCAAAATGTAGGGAAGGGACCATAGTGAGGAAATACTGGACCAAAGCAAGACCAAAAAACAGCTAAGTGAACTCCAAACTCTACATCTCCATGTATGATGTCCACATGCTCTTCAGATCTCCAACTCTTTTCAGTACTGTTGACTTCAATACATTTCTTTCTCTTGGGCTGGTTCCACTCCCTGTTAGCAGCTGTGGCAGGTATCCCACAGCTCTGGCATCTCCAACATCATGGGGTCTCCAAGGCAATCCAGGTTTCAACTTCACAGGTTCATGCAATTAAGGCTTTTTTAGGCTTCGATTCAGGGAGACTGCTGACACATGCCTGGCCTCAGAGGCTTTCCTTAGTCATGAAGGAAGATTCCATTATGTCTTTCTTCTATCCTTGACTCTAAAGCCAGAATCATGTTACCAAAGCTGCCAAGTTCTGTTGCTTTCTAGGGTGGGAATATGGCTCCCTTATTCAATTACATCTTCATCAGCACTCTGATTTTCATTGTTTCCTTCACTACCTAAGCTTTACTGTCCTGGAACTTGCTCTGTAGACCAGGATGGGCTCAAACTCAGAGATCTGCTAGTGTCTGTCTTCCAGGTGTACCACCACACCTGGCTGTAAGACTTTCTTTAATTCCTTTTCACAAATTGGAGACTTAGCTGGGTGGGATCTCACCCTGAGGTTACTACTTCTTTTATCTCCTTGAATACAAGACTTAGCTCCAACCTACTTTCTGGTGTTCCTTTTCTCCTCAAATATTTTTCCTTGTGAAGCTTGGTCTTTTTCATTATATAATCTTCATTCGAGTTAACACTAGTAACCACACAACAGAGTTTTTGTAGAACTAAGATACACAAGACAGAGCAGTTTACTTGCTCATTCTGGTCTTACAAATGGGATATGAGGTGATTAAGAAAACCGTAAACAAATAGCTGCTGTTATTGAAACATACTGCCTTAAGGAAGCATTTACCATCAGTAAAAGGATATAAATGAAACATGTTGTAAAAAATATGAGATGCAGGGTTGGAAATCACAGGCAAATAAGAGAGTAGCATGGTGATGAAAAATGATGTTAGTACAAATTAAAGTCTATGTTTTCAGAATGGTGACTTTTTTGGGCTATTAACATGGTATTTTCTCTCCTTTTCCTATTATTGATAGTAGATATTTTTCTCATATAATATATCTTGATTATGGTTTCCTTTTCTCTCTCTTCTCCTCTCAGTTCCTTCCAACCCCACTTCCCATCCTGATTCATTACCATTCTGACTATCATTAGAAATCAAACAAGTTTATAAGGAATAATGACAAAATAAAAACTAGCAGATCTGAACTTGACAAGACAAACAGAAAGAAGAGAGTCCCAGAGAAGGGACTAGAAACAGAAACCCACTAGTTTGCACACTCAGGAATCCCATACAAACAGCAAACTGGAAGCCATAATACATGCTCAGAGGACCTGACACAGACTCTTGCAGATGTAGCTGAAGGTTTTCCTGTATCCTGCCTAGTCCCACAGCTACTCAGACCCAAGTAAGCACACAGAGACTCATATTTAATAAAACTGTTTGGCCACTGGCTCAGACTAACTACTGACTAGCTCTTACACTTAAACTTAGCCCATTTCTCTTAATCTATGTTGCCATGTGTTCCATGGTTTTACCAGTGTGCATTTACATGCTGCTCCCTGGACGGCAGGCTGGCATCTCCTGACTCAGCCTTCCTCTCCCAGAATTCTCCTCATCTGCTTATCCCACCTATACTTCCTGCCTGGCTACTGGTCTATCAGCATTTTATTTATCAACCAATCAGAGCAACACATTCACAGCATACAGAGCACCATCACCCATCATGCAGACCCCTCACATGCTGCTTCAGTCTCTGTGACTTCATAGAAACATTCATTATGTTTATTTAGAGGACCTTGTTCTCCTGCTGTCCTCCCTCTGGCTCTCACAATCTTCCTACCTGCTCTCCTATGGAGTTCCCTGAGCCTTGAAGAAAGGGGTTTGATGGAGACATCCCATTTAGACCTAATTGTTCCAAGGTCTCGAACTCTGCATAATTTCTGGCTGTGGGTCTCTTTATTTGTTCCCATCTGTTGCAAGAGGAAGCTTCTCTAATGGTAGCTAAGCAAGGCATTAATCCACGAATATATCAGGATGTCATTGGAATCATGTTATCACTGTGTGTTATTTTGTTTGTTTGTTTTTTTGTTTGTTTTTTAGAACATATATATATTTCACACTAGATCCCTGGGCGATCTGGTCTCATGTTTTTGGTCATCTGAGTATTGTTGGGTATAGGTTCTATCCAGTGGGTGGGCCTAAATCAAATCAGGTATAGGTTGGTTATTCCCACAAGTTTTATGCCACAAGAAAGGAGAATTAGCCGGGCGGTGGTGGCGCACGCCTTTAATCCCAGCACTCGGGAGGCAGAGCCAGGTGGATCTCTGTGAGTTCGAGGCCAGCCTGGACTACCAAGTGAGTTCCAGGAAAGGCGCAAAGCTACACAGAGAAACCCTGTCTCGAAAAACCAAAAAAAAAAAAAAAAAAAAAAAAAGAAAGGAGAATTAGTGAATTAGAAAATGAATATGATGACATTGCTCAAATTAATAGATATATAATATATACTTGAAATTAAAGAACAGACTTTTATGATCTAATATATATTTCATATGGCTTGAATAAAGAAATACTAGTGATAATTGGGAAGAAAATATAAGTGTAAATGGCTGATAGTAAATTGCAATGCAACAGTTTAGAAAGCATAATGCTTGTTGAATTTGATAAATAATGGGACTAGCCATATGTTTTAGTAAGGAAAAAACAAGAATCCCAAATTATAAGAGAACAAGTAGGAAGGCATGCTTCCAGATATTGCTGTAACATTTCAAACACAACATATAAGTCAGGAATACTTTATCCATTGTTAAGGTCAACATAGGTATTTTAATACAGATCTAGTCCAAGAACCAATTTTAGTTTTCTAGTTTATCTTATGTAAGATAATTTTACATTTACAACTTTCCAAGTGGTTTCATTTATAAAATTGATAGTTGAAAATAATTTTAATTGTTAACTGTATAGGAAGGAATTAAGCGAAGAAACAAGACCCATGAGCAACGGTTTCTGGTTGAAAACATTCCTTCATACTGTTTAACTTTTAATATTATTAAAAGTATAATTGAATGGGTATTTCAAAAGGTCACACATGAAAATAACAGCCTAGCATTTCAATATAGGAAGTGACAGCGAAAATGTAAATTACATGGCATGTTTTTCAGAAATGGGTAGATTTTAGACTAAACTTGATCACGTACTATTTTTAATACAAAATCACTGTATTAGAGTAATTGAAAATGAAATGTACGCTTAATTCTCTAACATAGGTCATTCCTAAACAAAAAGATCATATAATTCATAAAACTACTAAAGACATTGAAGTTTTATAGAAACTTGCTTTGCATAGTTCACATAAATTTAGTAGAAGTGAATACCCCACCACTGCATTCAGAAATTTTTATACTCTCTACCTACTGCCTACTATGGGGAATCTCTACTTAATATTTTAACCTAAAACTACATTGCTTATTTAAACTTAACATCTTGGAAATGAATATTGTGGGAGCCCGTTCTCGGGTTCCTCATGGCTTTACCCAGCAGGTCCGCATAGAGGATGATTAAACCACGGGCCTAAGTGCAGGTGTCTGGGATGGTCTGCACTTGGCTGTGCTGGGGGAGGAGGTCTTTTGCTCCACCCCTTGGCGTCTCTATAAAAACCCTGGGGCAAAGACAGTCAGGGCCCGTTGGAATAGGTTCCAGGCCCTCTCGAGGCTATCCTTTATTTTCTATCTGTTTATCTCCGCGATATTCTCCGCAATAAATCCTTCTATCTAATATTTCCTGCTGCTCGCACTCAAGAAAACTCTGGGGAACTGTGGGGGTGGTTGGGTAAACGCCCCACAGAATATATAGTTTATTCTACCAATGTTATGTTTAACTTAGGGAAATGTATATTTTTGTACATTGGTTCTTTTTAAAAGATATAATTTTCATAAAATTAACTGATGTAAAGGCTTAAAATTTATTTATTTTTGTTTACATATATATGTGGTTTGCCTGATTTTCTGTATTTGCACCAAGGTCATGCAGTTGCCCATAGATGCTCAATGAGGGCATTTGATCCCTTGGAAGTTGAGTTCAGGCAATTTTGTACTGTCTAATTTGAATGCTAAGATCTCAATGGCTAGAGCAACAAGTGCTTTTAACCACTGAGTTGTCTCTCTACATTTTTCAACTATCACCTTTAAACAAATTTTGTGCGAAAAGTGAGATCTCCTACAATAAAAGAGTCAGCCAATGTACAGAGAAGAGGAGGCTCCCACTGTCAGAAAGCTGAGGATCACTTGCAATTTCTTTTGATTAAAATAATTCCAAGTTCTGCTTTCACCTTGCCTTTCTTAAGGTAACCATACAGAATTGCAAGGATAGTTTTTGGCTTTTTCAAAGTCATGTGAAACTTGTTTTCCTTTTCAATGTTAAGGGACAGTTCATTATTTTGTTCAATTTGAGGTAAAAATTATCCTAAATAATTTTTACAGAGTGAAAACACTGCATATCTAATCATAGTTATTATCTTTTTGGGATCAGCATTGTCATGCATAATTTACATATGTTCTTGATAACTGACTTGAATCGTCATGCTCACTCCAGAGCCACGTCCCCAGGAATCGGTTCACATTCGTGATTATCCACTTTAAGATACTGATTGCTTATTAGATCCCTGTCCTGTTTTTGTTTGGTTTTGTTTTTATCAACTTGACACATGCTAGACTTATCTGGGAGGAAGAACCTCAGTTGAGAAAATGCCTCCAAAGAACTGCCTGTAGTGCATTTGTTTGACTTATGAATGGTGGGAGAAGGCCCAGCTCACTGAAGAGGGTACTACTCCTGGCTGGGTGATATAAGATGGCTTCCCAAGCAAGTCATTATTAACAAGGCAGTAAACAGTGTTCCACTATGGCCTCTGCTTCAATTCTTACTTCTAGTTCCTGCCTGACTTTCCTCAGTGATGGAGTTTTACCTGAGTTGTAAGAATAAACAAACCATTTCTTTCCCAGGTTTCTTTTCGTCATGGTGCATTATCATAGCAATAGAAACCCCCAAACAATTTCAATCTTGCTATTTTCTTATGATGCTTCTCAGAGTCAAGGTGCCTGGTGCTGGTGTGTGTTTTATAGCAGGTATTCATTAAATGAGGTACTTCACTGAGGTGACTCTTCAGACATCTGTAAATCTCATCATCTAGCGTGTTTACTTCTTGAATCTCACCATATCAGATCCCTCATTCCAATTCTTTAGTAACAACTGATCTGATGTGTTGTAAGTTTCCTAGGAAAGTACATCAAGACAGCCATTCTGCTGGATATTATAATTACGATTTTCCAAATCTAGGCATCTTTACGGATTTAAGCATCTAATCATTTCTTTCATTTATATTAAGTTACTATACTATATTTTATAAATGTATTAAATAATATAAAATATAATATAAATACTATATTAAATGTCTCTCTGTTCCTCTATTCTGTTATTCAACATTGTCCTGACTCTCAGAAATAGAACTTTCTCTTAATCATTTTAAAAACCACCCTTTTCATTTTGTGCTATTGAAGTGCTGCTATCATCTAGGTAGTATTATTTTTAACTTTATTTGTAGGATCTTTTGTTTCTTTTTTCTATATTGTCTCCAAAATAGATCCTAAGTTTGAAAGCTGATTTATGGCTATTTAACGCAGGTCAAACATAGGAAACCAGCATCAAGTGCCATTATTTAATGTAAGTACAGTTTAACCTATGACCAAGAGTCATTGATCGATGTGCCAGTGTTCATGAACTGTACTACAATTTTCTTATAAAATAATAAAATATTCTTGAGAGCATTAATTGAACATTTGATTTTTTGTTCTTAGATTTGTAGGAAAAGAAAACAAAGATATGCCTTTAAAGGGAAACTATGAGTCTTGGAACAGAGATTTTTATTTTGATCCTAATGCATACAACATTAATTTGGCCCATCTGGTTATAGGCAAACACAAACCATTTCTTCATTAACTTTGAAAATTTTGATGTAACCAGGATTTGCTTTATTCCTGGAAATCTGTGCAATAACCAATGCTGCTCTTTGCCTTGATTGCAATGACTTTATATCACGAAGGAAGTTTCTCGAACATTCAACTCAACATCTTGGCCATATGTTTCTATTTTACGAATATGTCCATTTTTACTTCCAAAATCCATTGAAAAGTTCTGTTTGTACTCTCTAAAATCTCAGAATTGAACTCCAAGATAAAGATTATAATGGTCAGCAGTCTGGGCTCTTTCTGATGTCCTCCAGTAGGTTTTAAAGCTCGGTAATTTCAGAGAGGTTGAATTCCTGTGTGAGGTTCATTAACATACGTGCTTATTTTTTCATGAATGTTTTTCAGTTCTTCTGTATCCATTGCTAAACTGTATGTTATTTCTTTATATGGGTTTATCTGATACACAAAGCTAAAAGCTGCACCATCACTTTTACTACACATAACTTAAATGTGTTGTTATGAAATTACCATTTAAAGAAGCCAAACATCTTGTCTTGATTAGGGTTTCTGTTCCTGCAATGAAACACCAAGGCCTTAAAAGCAACTTAGGGAGGAATGGTTTATTTGGCTTATGCTTCAAAATCACTGTTCATTATCAAAGGAAGCCAGGACAGCAACTCAAACAGGGCAGGAACCTGGAGGCAGGGGCGGATGAAGAGGCCATGGGGAGGTGCTGCTTACTGAGTTGCTTCCCATGGCTTGCCCAACATGTTTTTCTTTGGAACCCAGGACCACCAGCTTGGGCCTTCCTCTATAAATCATTAATTAAGTAAATGCCCTACAGGCTTGCCTCCAACTTGGTCTTGTGGGAGCACCTTTTCAACTAAGACTCCCCTCTCTCTATCTTGTGACAAGTTGACATAAAACTAGCCAGCACACATCTGAACAATCTGGTTCTGCTTGACACTCTAAATGGCAAGCTTACATTGATTAATCTGTCACTTATGATGTTGCCCTATAATTCTCCAAGTATATTCTTTATTTTTAATCAATTTAAAATATCGTTTAGCATCTATCGCTATAAAAACCATAACAGTTCTTGCATTTATGTGTAAGCAATAATATGCCAGTATTAGTTATTGGATGTTTTAACTTACCCACTTCTATACACTCATGATAGAAACTGTATATGGTTTTTCACTGAAAATTACAAATGAATAACTCAACTGAGAAATGTACTTTCAAATGAGTAATGAACTAAGCAAATAAATAGCAGGAAGAACATTAATGTACATTTCCTCTTAAACCTCCAGCAATTCTTGGCTGCCCACTAGATTATTAGTTTAGCACAGCCACACACGAGATATATTAATCAGCCTTGGCTCCAGCTTCTCTCCCTTAAGTATGTTGCCAGCTTGGTAGCTGAGGTAACAGAATGAGGTCGGAGTTAATGATTTGTGAATGGAGGCTTCATAGACCTGTGTCTGTGTACATTGGTACAAAACAGCTGTGACAGTTGTACTTTTCAAGTTGTTCTATTATCGTAGATTGTTACATTATTATTATGATGATATAATAAGTAGATTGCATGTTGTACGTTACTTTACTTATGTATGTGTTTCTGTGTATGTGTGTGTGTATCTATGTGTATATAAGTGATTTCATGGTATGTGTATGGATATGCTCACATTATATATATATATATGCAGATATGTGTACATGTAGAGACCAGAGGTAGGGTGTGTTTTATCAATCACTATACACCTTATTATCTGAGGCAGGAACTGTGACTGAACCAGGATTTCACCACTTTGGATAGATTGGCTGTTGTACGTCCTCCAGGGACGGACCTGCTTTTATCCATTTCTACAGCACTGGGTCTACGTATACCTGCCACAGTGGTCATTTTTTCATGTGAGTGCTGGGGATGTGAACGCAGTTCTTCATGCTTGAATAGCACTCTGTGAACTCAGCTGTATCTCCAACTTCCCCCTTTCTACACATTTATTGAGAATGTATTTAAAGTGAGGGATATGACTTAAGGTAGAACTGGCTGTCAAGTGTTCTACTGTCTCATGAAAAAATGAAATGAAGGAGACACTAATCTGACACACGCCAAGTATTTTATTATATGTAATGTAAACTCAGTTAATACAAAAACATCACACTTCTTCCAGCTCGGGGTGGTTAGTGTTGGAATCAGCATGAAATTTTCTTTCAGGGGAAGGTAGCAGCTCAATAGTATTTCAAATGGCCTGCTCTTCTTTATTCTAGAAGAAACCAGGCTTGTCTACTCAAAACAGTGAACAGGTTAAGAGTTAATACGTACAGAGAAGCATGTATGAATTAAGTGAAAACTACAAAAGGGCCACACAGGCAATTACTGACAAATAGAGGGTAAAACACTTGGAAAAATATCAAAGATCACACCAGAAATTTTCTAACTCTCTGTTGCTAGGAACTGTAGAGATGGCACTTTTAAAGAAGATAGCAGCATACTCAACTTCATTTGTAAGAAAAGTACTGATAATACTTTAGAAAATTGGTTAATGAAAAATGCAGTTAAAAACAGGAACTGAACCTCTATTCCCAGCACTGTTATTTGAAGAAGGAAGATCCTGAGTTTAACGCCATCTTGAGCTACATAGTGAGTTCCAGGCCATCCTCAGTTACATAGTTAGACCTTGTCTCCTTAAATAAATGGGAGATGCCTGAGTTGACATTACCTCAATTCTTATAAATGCACCAATTAAGACAAAGGCAATAATCAGAAGAAAATAAGCTGGGGTAAACAATCATGTAAGGCTTATCATCTTGATTATCTATTTAATAAAGAACATGAAGGGAGTCAGACAGATTACTCAGTGGGTGAAAGCATGTTCCATGCAAACCCTGGGACCTGAGATCAGAACTCATATAAATACACAGTTCTGATACTGTGTATATTCACATTTGTAATCTCAAAGCTCCTGGGAAATAGGATATGTGGAGAGAGGAGAATTAGCCAGAAGTTCTTGGGTAGCTAGGCTAGAGTTCTCTGTGCAACAAGCAATAATAAAGACACTGCCCCAACATGGTAGAGATTGAGAACCAACTTCTGAATGCTGTCCTTTGATCTACACACACACACACACACACACACACACACACACACACACACACACACACACCACATAGACAAAAACAATAAAATAGAAAACAAAAGCAAAATAACATAACATCGACATTTATGTCAGGCTTGAGGGGAAAATTATTCTGTGTTAAACTAAGTTTGACTTAAACCTGTGTCTATAACAGTTTGTCCATAATAGATCATAACAGTTTGGCTTACAGCAGTCACTGTACATTGTGAACCCTTTGCTAGCTGAATATGTATCTTAAAACCCTACTTAGGGGTTTTCCATATAACAGAGGAATTGAATTTTACCCAGTCATAGTCATTTAATTCTCTGTCAGTCTGAGGCTGAAAGCCACCAATGTTACAACACAGAGTAAACAGTGATTTCTGGCAATCAGTTTCTTTCCAAATGTCCCTTTCATTTTTCTGGCTACAACTGCAAGAAGCAAAAGTGGATATTGGGCAACACATATGAATCATTGTCAGTGCTCCCTAACTTTAATTCCTTTTTGTTACTCAAATATAAGTTAAAATTCAACTCTTCTAATGCATTTTGTTACTCTTAAAATTAGAAATTATAATCACGGGGAGATTTGCAAGCAATGATGGATTAGAGTTGGAATGCACTGAGTATTATTTAATAAATTGAAGAAAAGTTATGATTCTAAGTATGAGTCAATATGATCAGTTAGAGACTCAACAACTTTAGTTAGGTAAGATGTACTGTAATGAGAAATGATGTCAATATTCAAAGATAATAGCACAAAAAATATATTTGTCATATATGCAAATGTACAACATAGGATATCATACTCAATCATCCTCAAAACATTAAGTAGTTTACCTGCTTTCTCCACATTGCCTTAGCATTCCTGGGACTTGGAATCTTCTTAATGAAAGCAAGGAATTGAGAAAAATGCACCAGAAACAGCATGATGGAGGTTTACTTGTACACATATCTCATGTTTGCATCTCAGAAGTATCACACACTCAAGCATAAGAGGGTTAGGAAAATAGCCAGCAAGTGTGATTATCTGTGGTCTGCACTCTGTGGACTGTTCTATTTTATCATCTGATAATTCTCTGCAGACTCACAGTGAAAAGAAAGTATGAATGTTTGGGAGCTTGAAAAGATTAATTGAAAGTGGGGAGCAGGAAAAGGGATGGTAGTGGGAACTGTGGTTGATATGTAAAATGAAAAATAATTAAATAAAAAAGATAAACTAAAATAACTTAAATATTCTGTTATATCCTATAATTTTTTTCAAAAAATGTTTGTTTTAAGTTTTGAACTACATGTTCTGAACACCACAAAGCCTTCCCAAGCACTTACATATTCTTTAAATCAAATCAATTAATTGAAGAAACATGAAAATTTCTGCAATCCAGTGTTCAGCATGATAAAGGTTGGATTGAATTAATCCTCTTGACACTGATATATTACTAAGAGCCAAAAAAGAGTGTTTTGCACTGGATGAAATAAAACAAACAAACAAAAAATGAGTCTCACGAAACACCTGCTTGTTTGTTTAAATTAAATCATTAACAAATTCTGTTCTACTAATTGAGGTCAACAAGCTGGCTAATAACAACTAGCATCCTCCAGCAATTTAGTCAACTTCTCCAGTTACTCTAAGATTATACACATGTAATTTCTTTCTAACAAGAAGACGTATATGAAGTTTCTCTTGAACAATGAGTCACATAGAAAACATAGTAATAATAGGATGGGTCATTACAGAATAAACTTACAGTACCATTTCTTTCATATGCATGTATTTCTTATACTACTGCAATGGTCAGCCCTTTCCACATAGAAAGAGCTCCTAGATGAGCTCATTGCTACTGGAGTATTGTTGCTTTAAAACCTAACTGGTTAATCCAAGAATTATGTGACTATGTTCACAAATATTTATATATACATGACTATATTGTCTATATGGGACCATCACTATCTATTTTTCATACAGAACAATTTCTAAACCCAAGCAATTTGTTTGGAGTAGGGGTAAAATAGCACAAAACAAAAATATATTAACAGCATATGAGAAAATTTTGTTCAAGCATGCTGACTACAAACTTAATAAACATTCTTTCCTAATATAAAGACTTCCTCTATCTATAATACTATAGTAATAACATTTAATTCTTTCTTTTTGTAAATATTTATTTAAAATTATTTTTATACAATTTATTTTGATTATATTCCCCCTTCCTCTAATTTTTTTTTCCAAATCCAATCCACTACCATTGTCCCCACAATGGATACAAAAAAGACCACAGGCTATTGCCAAGGCTACTAGTCACTGTACGTAACATGATTGTAAGCCTTAATTGGTGAAGATACAATGCAGATATGTCATCAAACATGGATGAAATGAACTGGTACTCAACTAGAAGCCAAATTCCTTCTGAATAATAGTCATGCTGCCACAAGTTACTTCACACACTAGCAGAAGAGAAAAGAAATCACCAACATCAACCAGCTACAAAACCTGCCAATTACAACAGTGACCTGCCTGCAAGATACACTGGTACAATATGGTAACAAATGTTATGAGAATAAACAATCACTTTCTTATATTTAAAGGCCACACCATGAAACGGAAACCATAATTTACACTAAAACATCCAAGATCTTGAGACTAGATAGATCTTTGGTTCTAGAGGAAAAAATTTACAACTGTTATTTGATAAAAGACCATAGCAATGAAATGGCTTCTGATGACATGGTAACATTTACTTATTTTAAACTAAATATGTATAAGATATTAATGAGATCAATTTCTTATTCTTTTTTTTAAAATATATAAGCGTTTGAGCTCTTTTTGGGTAGGTATAGCACAACTTAAATATCACATTACCAGAAATGGGGGGAAGAATCAGAATCAGGTGCAAAAAAAAATATGATCAAATTATAGTATTAATGAAAAATGTGTTAATTTATGATCAACATAGGTAAATATATGAAAATAAGAATGAACATATTTTTCTTTCCTTGAGCACAATTCCAATGCCTGCTTAAGTAGGCAATTTATTGCTGAGACAATTTGGCCTCTATCCAGATCGCCTAATTTCTAGTCAAGGGTATCTTACTCTTTTGAATTTCTCAAAAGAATCAACCCTTTCTAGGAGTAAATTCTTCATATGAAATGGAGTTATTTTTGGTATTGGCTATGTTGGGTTTTAGAAAAGATAAGAGGAGATGAAACATATACATATGTGTGTGCATACACACATTGCAAAAGAAATTGCAGTGGTGAGAGATGTTGTTAACACCCACATGATAACCTGAGGGTGATTGGAACCCTAAGAATTGAGCTTTGATAAAGGTATCGACAAAATGCATAAAAGAGGGTAAGGAGGCAATAATTATAATTGTAGCTAAAAAAAATAAGGTATATGACAATTAAAGATTTAGGCTTGACAATGATTAGACCACAAAATATCATTGTTAATTGAGTATTGATAGACATAAATTTGATTGGTGACTGAGTTAAATTTCCTCATTAAATTGATCATTTTAGTCTTTTTTTTATTCTTTTAAATTAAATTAAAATTACACTGAAAGTCCCCTTAAATGGGCCTACTTGGTTAAAACTACATATGTCCAGCTTATTTTCTCTATGCCATTATTCAATCCAATTGACTCACAAACACATCCACATTCCAGCTGTCTTTCCCCTCCCACCCTGAGAACACACCCATATCAGAAGATGAAACACTCATTTTAGTTGTGCAAGTGTAAGTGATCAAAACTATAAAGTTAATTTTCAGCCATTAAAAGGTGCAAAGTCTATCATTTGCAGTCTAACACATGGAACTGAAGAACATTACATTGAGTGAAATAAGCCAAACAGACAAACACCAGAGAGTCTCGCTTAAACAAGCTAAAAAAAAAAAAAAAAAAAAAAAAAAAAAAAAAAAAAAAAAACTTATCTCGTAGAGAACAGTGATTACTAGAGTCTGCAAAGAATGTAAGTGGGCAGAGGGATAGCACCTGGAAGGTAAATGGACATGCTTGTAATATAGTAGTGTAAAGGAACAGTAAGAAAACCATGATTGGGATAATTAAAGGATTAGTTTCAATAGCTAATAAGGAGGATTTCAAGTGTTCCCAACTCACACAAAATATAAATTTATTTTTAAGATGAGAGACCTATAAATCACACAGATCTGTTGAATACATGTTGAATATATATTGAAATGTTACCCTACATTCTGTCAATATAAGCCACTGCTATATGAAAGTAAATATGTATATTAAAAGAAAAATATGTTTTGAATTTTCATTTTCCTTTATCCTTGAGTATAAGTTAATCCCAGCAGCTAAACATTTTTAGGCATTAATCTCATATGCAAAATTGTAAATTCTGACCTGTATATTTTCAATAAATAAACTCATTAGCATTTAATTTCATCATGAACTTGAAAATTACCTAAAGAGTATAAAATATTAATATATGTTTATTCCCTAAAGTCACAGGATTATACCATTGGAATTTATATAGATATACCTTGCAAATATTAAAGAGGTTAACTTAGGTTACATATTCCTTTGTAAATATAGATAAGTATGATCATGGGAAATACTTGAATATAATTATGTACAGAAATGTATAAATGTATTTGGTAAATGATTCTAGAATGAGTAAAATAATGCTCAGTTCAGTTTGTTCACTTCTATGTAATCAAATATGCATAAAAGCAGCAGCTACAAAGAGGGGGAGAGTTGATGACTTGTAGAACAAGAAATCCAAGGCAATGAGGGGCTTACTGTGTTCTTACTTTCCCCTTCTAGCCAGGAACTGCCTCCCTTATTTTCTTCCCAGATTAACTCAATCCATGTTCCATCAGCAACACACATGACATTTTAGTGTGAGTATGGCAGCAAAAGACTTCATAGAATCCACTTAGAATCTCATATGTAGACAGTGTGTAAGCTGAGACATCAGGAAAAGTGAATTGAGACTAATAACTGCATAAATGTATACATATATATAATGTCATATATAATTATGTGATCTGTAATTATTTTATTATCAACTCTTATTAGGAATAATTAATTCTTACACATTATGCAAGACTTGATTGTTGCTATGTTAAATCAAGATGCTCTGAAAGAAGAAAAATAATGTGGCTTATTTACACTAAGAAAATTCAGGCAAAATTTTATTTAAAAGTATCAACAACACTTCCAATAAGTTTAATCCCACAAAGTGCTGAAGATTTAATGTTAGCCTCTGTGACACTCATGACTCATAAAAACTGTATCAAATTTGTTTTCAGATCATTTTTCTGACCCATAAAATGGCAGTACTTATAAAAGAGATTAGAGTAACAAAATCCAGTGAACTAAAAGGAGAGGATGCATAGAATTCAAGACATATGATTGCCATGTTAATCGGTGGTTAGATAATGAAATTATCACACACACACACACACACACACACACACACACACACACACACACAGCCATAAGAAGGCAAGAAGGAAAAGTAAGAAGTCAAGAAAGCACCCTGTTGTTCTTCCTAATTACTCTATGTTATTTTAGACTCAACCTCTGGTCTGCATCTGATACTCTTGTGTAGCTGGAGAGTTTCTCTCCAGTTTACGCCAAACCCCCTCGGTCCGCAGCCCACTTATAAAATAAACACACAGACTCTTATATTATTTAAACTGCTTTCCTAATGGCTAAGGCTTCTAGCTATCTAGATCTTATATCTTAAATTAACCCATTTCTATAAATCTATACCTTGCCACATGACTTGTGGCTTACTAGTATCTTACATGTTGGTACTCATGGCAGTGGATGGCAGCGTCTCCTGACTCAGCCTTCCTGTTCCCAGAATTCTCTTCTCTGCTTGTCCCGCCTATACTTCCTGCCTGGCTACTGGCCAATCAGCATTTTATTTGTACAGAGCGATATCCACATCACTCTTGCAATATACAACTTTTGCAAATTATTTCTTATTTTACTTAAGTGGTCATTAAAATTCTCATAATTTGACCAGTGAGGTTGCAGGTCAGGTAAAGGTCCCTGATGCCAAGCCTCAAGACTTGAGGTAATTCCCTGGGATCTACACACACTGACTCAAATACACACACACACACACACACACACACACACACACACACACACACACACAAAGTAAAAATTGAAATCCTGAGAACTATGCTATTTCTATCATACATTTTTAAAGACATTATCTCATATGAATGGAGAAATACTTGAAAACTCAAAAGCATCAATTCTGAAAGGTGATTGTAGAAAACCAAAGGAACTGAAATATTAAATTGTGCTTAATGAATATAAGCTTGGTGTGTTCTAGGAATATAGAAACACAAGTGACATGAGAGCCAAGCCCTCATCAAGTGGAGAGGGAAAATGTCAAGACTGAAGGGAAGGGATGAAGCAAGGCCAAATAGAACCTTGAATTCAGGATGATTTGAAATTCATGGTTAGTTTGTTATTTTTACAATTTATTTCTCCAAAGACTTTAGAATACTCCTCTTCTAAAGGAGATCAATGTTTAATAGTTATTTTTTTTCATTGGTTGCTAAAAATATAAAATACATTTCCACTAAAGGCACATAACTCAAATGTAAATTGCTTTAACAAACAGGCATTTACAAAATTCTATAATGCTAACTGTATTTATTGAAAAACTTAAAGAGAACACCAATAAATGCAAAGATAAAATAGCATTAGAACACCTGGCTTGTCTTATGTATTCCAGGTGTTCTAATGTTATTTAGGAAGTTCCCTAACTTTGGGAATTTGTGGTTCAGGAAAAGGAGTCATGTTTTAACTTTTCAATCACATGAGTTCATTAAATTTTGTGATCTAGGAATACATGTACTCTATTTTCTAAAATAATCAGGAACTTAAAAACTTATTGTACTATTCTCATAGAAACTTACCAGGACTTTACAAAGTCATATATATTTTCTTTAATGGACATTTATATGAACACACTTAAATGAAAATACAGACTCAGTTCCAGATTACTACCATAAGGCTGGCATTAAAATAGTGACCCACATGCATTTTGTTACATAGTTCTTATAAAAATTAGATTAATGCTAGACAGAACTTATTAACTGCATGAGGTATATCTATAATACATGAGATACTTTTGCTTAAAAATTTTATCTCCTGAGTCATTGGAGAAGAGGTACTGGCAGGCTTATTTAACACAGCATTGCTACAAACCTTCACTTGATTAAAAAACTATCTATGAAGCACAATACAACATTGCATGATAAAATGTCAAGACCACAGGCTTGTATGACATCCACTCTATAACAGATATTATAATGTCTTTATAGATATCAGCTAAGTGAATTTCAATAATTCTTTGTGATACAGATATCATTGTTTTTCCATTTTCAGATGAGAATACTGAGCCTAACAGAGATTAAAATATTTGGTCAAAATATGATGATTAGCATTAGCGTGCACAGGAAAGCTTCTCCAAATTGTTCACTCTTTCTGTTATGTTCCATTGACAAAGTCTTTGATTTTTGAATCAACAACTTGTTCTAAAATCTTGTATCCATTCAGTAGTTTGATATTTGATGGATAAGAACAGAAAATTAAATCAAGAAATACAATGTTAGAAGGTTAAAATACAAAATGACTTTGGTTTATCTGGAAAGACATTTAGTTGGTTTTGTTGTCTATCATGCATCACTGACATTAACATTATAATGAAGAAAAAGATAACAGTGAACTGTGGCAGGAATTATCTTCCTTTATCAAAACTATAATAGAATTCTGACCATGTCCTTTTAAAATTCTGAAAGGACAAATGTGCAGCAAATGCCTCCGGTTTCTGTATCAATTAGGTACCATTTATTACAAACCTACTCACAAGTGTGATGTGATTAATCTTTGCCCCTTATGTAAATTAAGTTAGCTTTAGGGAACCAAAGAAAAATGGTCGACAATGTGTAGCTTTTAGACCCTGAGGACAAGACAGCGTCTGGGTGGAATAGCAGCAAGGAGAGGAAAGTGTGTCTGAGTGTCTGAGAGGAAAGGGCTTAGGTGCAAGCAAAACCATATCTTCTTCCTCAGACTTTTCAAACATTGTGAAGTCAGAACTTTACTAGCTGCTGGGAGACAGAAGTAAAGTCCACACTACTTGTTTCTTCTGAGAATCCCTCAATCTACTGAGAAAGGCAAGTGAAATGTAAAGGCAACAGCGACAGAACAATGTGATCTACCTTCAGTGAGCACACCTATCAGATGGCCCTGTGACAAAATCCAAATAACTCAGCTTGATCCTATTAAATTCAAATCAAACTGATTATTTTAAGCATATAATATAAAATTAGTTTAAATAAAATCAGCATATGTCAAAGTATGAAGCAAGATTATCTTCCTTTTAATATTCCAAACTCATTGTTAACATTTTAAATACTGACTAAAAGGCTACAACACAAAATGACTGCCAGTTTGTTCTTACAGCCAAAAGTAGTAGAGAAATTAGAGCTCTAAAGGTAATGTTATGCCAGTTGAGACTGAAAAATAAACAAACAAACAAACAAACAAACAAATAAATAAATGAACAATTAAGTTGAAGCCAAGATGTCTAAACAAAGATTGAGGGACATGAAGTTCATAGTAAGTATTACTATTTAACATTTCTACCAGATGCCTGAGAATAAACCATGGCTGACTGGACTAATGATAGGATTATACACACACAGCTTTGAAATAAACACAGGATAAATAAAACTGAGCTATGTAAAACAAAGCATCACAAGTGTGCACAAGGAATCTATCTATGTAAGTTGGACAAATCATTTTATTATGTATTCTATATAGGTACTCTTTAAATTTATTCCTCAGAAAAGAGATATTTTCTACATTATATATTTTATATGTTTTATTTATTATATACTATATACCTTTCTGTTTATATGCTATATTATGGGGAATTATAACATGAAACAGTTCCTTTTTATGACGTGAAGAGCATGATTACCAAAACAATGCACATAAATAAGACTAGAAGCAAAGTAGAAACAAAGTAAGCATGTATGATCCACGTGTACACTCATGCTGTTATAATTTGATGTTCTGTGCAATTGTACATGCAGACTTTATTTTGCAAAGGTCTACATGCATGCCATAGAATATGATGAAAGACCAAATAAACCTAAAAAATACTGCTTCCTCGACTATACTGCTCTTGATTGCAATCAGCATGTTACATCCACAGTATAATTACAAAATCTCAAATCTTTCATCAGATTCTCTAGAATATCTATGTGTAGCTTGTGTGCACCCACCCATTGAATGTAAATTGTATCTCCATTTATGATCAGTTGGAATCTGAATCACACAGTTGGTGCTAAACTACACCAGAATTAAACTCCCTCCAGTATAAGTGTTCTTGTGAACTATTTTCAGGGACACAATTACCCAAATATCTCTTATATTACTCATGCAAATGAGGCATTCATTTGAAAAGTTCATTCTGGATGCATATGTAGAATACTAACATACAAGCCAACACAATGAAGTTAGTCAATTCTGGTTTAACATTTCTTCTAAGTTTCAATTCTTTGTTTTATCTATATCTATCTATCTATCTATCTATCTATCTATCTATCTATCTATCTATCTATCTATCTATCTGTCTGTCTTTCTATCTGTCTACCTGCTTATCTATCAGTTTAATTTTTACATCCAGGGTGCAGTTGCCCCTCTCTCCTCTCCTCCCAGTCTCTTCCCACAACACCCCTCTGTTCCCACCCCACCCGTAATCCACTCCCTCTGTTTCTGTTTAGGAAAGGGCAGGTCTCCCATGAATATCAACAAAACATGTTGGATCAAGTTGTAGTAAGACTAAGCACCTCCTCATGTATTAAGGCTAGACAAAGTGACCAAGTATGAGCAACAGGGTCCCAAAAGCAAGTAAAGGAGTCAGAGACAGATGTTGTCCCCACTGTTAGGAGTCCCACAAGAGGACCAAGCTACACAACTGTAACATATATGCAGAGTTCCAAAGTCAGTCCCACGCAGACTCTCTTTTTTTCAGTTCAGTCTCTGTGAGTCCCTATGAGCCCAGGTTAATTGATTCTGTGAGGTTTTTTTGTTTTGTTTTTTTTTTTTGTTTTTTGTTTTTTTGTTTTGTTTTGTTTTTGTGGCGTCCCCCCCCCCGCCTGCTACAATTCTTTCTCTCCCTCTTCTGCAGGATTCCTTGAGCTTCCCCCTAATGGTTGGCTGTGGGTCTCTTCATCTGCTTCCATCGGTTTCTGGATGAAGCCTCTTTGATGACAATTGGACTGGGCACCAGTCTACGAGTATAGCAAAATATCATTAGGTATCACTACATTGACATTTTTTTCCCTCCAACCTGTTTGGTTCTATCCTAGGTCTCTGGGTCTGGTTTACCCTCTTTCTAACAATTATTTTAACAGATAAGAAAAGGGAGAAGGGATGAAATACAGGGAGATAGTCAATATTTAGGAACAATTGAGGCATAGTATGGAAACTTAATATGTTAGAAAATTCCTAAAATATATGCATATATGAAGGTGATCTAAATAAAATCACCAAAAGATGTGGGAGACAGAGTTCCAACTGAACTTCTCTTGTCAGCAAAGTAAGCTTTCAATGCCAGGATTGAGTTAAACCTAATTGAGTTGTTGGACAAAGGGCTTCCATGGGAATCCCCAAACAATCTAGGTTATTGCCAAGACAACAATTTGCTCTTCACAAAGTGACAACAAGGCTCCACTGCTGAAGACAACACCTATACAACTCATCAAACATGGAGAGGTTGAGCTAGTGCCTATATAGAGCTTTCACCCCTATGTTCTAGCATCATTGGTACAGTAAGGTATTCTGCATGTTACCAAAAGAGAAACATAAATACCAAGCCTGTCACAAACCCTTTGACCTACAATGGTGTCCTGTCTGTAAGAAATGCTAGGGCAATGGTGGCAAAAAGCTCCTAGGAGTAACCAAACAATAACAGATTGGATTTAAGGACCACTCAAAGAGATGGAGCCCATTGGGTGACCAAGAACCACCGGCTAGATAGCTGAGCGACATAGAGTAAAAATAAATAATACTGGTAAAAAAAAAAACAATCAAACAAAAACTAGAATGATATTTAATGAGTTCTGCAGCAGATGGGAATAAATATAGTAACCCACAATCAGACATTGTGCAGAGGGAGAGGAGGGAGCGAGAGAGATGAACACACACACACACACACACACACACACACACACACACACACACACACACACACAGCTCTAAATGGTTTGTTTCTATCAAATTACTCACTGAGAGCTCAGGAAACCCTAGGGTGGAAAGAGTTTAAGAGCTAGAAGGAATGGAGAACACCAAAGAAACAAGGACTTCTAAATCAACAAAACAAAGCCCACATGAACTCACAGAGACTAAAACAGTATGTACAGATCCTGTACCAGTCTGCACCAAGTCCTCTGCGCTTGTATTATAGCTTCCAGTTTAGTGTTCTTAGGGGATTCTTGAGTGTGTAATGAGTGGGTCTCTGATTCTTGTGCCTTCACTTGGGTTCTTTCTTTTTTCCCTTCTTTTGGTCTCTCTTATCAAGCTTCAATGTGAAGAGTTTTTGTTTGTTTTGTTATATTTTATTATTATCTTCTAGAAACCTGTACTTTTCTAAAGAGAGACAAAAAGAAAGGGAATGGATCTGGATGGGAGGAGGTGTGGGAAGGATTTTGGAGGAGTAGAGGGAGGGGAAACCATAATCAGAATATATTATGTGAGAAAAAAATCCATTTTCAATATTAGGAGAGAAAGAAAAGACAAAGAAATACACGCTACAAAGGTGTAGGTTTTGATAATCATTTTTTAAAATGTATTTATTGTTATGGAAAATGTTCTTTATGTCTTAATATATTCCCCTACATTTTCCAGTCCATATATTTTAACATCACATAATGTTGAGGTGTGTGCTCTACCTACTTAGATGGTTGAGGAGTGACAATTTTTACTTTTTGCTTTGTTTATTTATTTTGCTTTCATGTTCACTCTTTCTGAGTAATTTCAAGTACATCCCTTACAAACTGTTCATGTGCATTATGTTCACACAGGGGATATATGTTCCAGTCCCCTTTAAATGCAATACTATTTTCAGTGCTTTAATTTTTGACACTTTCAAAAAATAATTCATTTTAGTCATTTTCACCCCTGAATACCACCTGTCATCCTCAGCCTCTTTGTCTGCAACCCTTCTTCCTAAGTCCCTCTACATCAGTGTGACCCACTGATTCAGATTTTCTTGCACCAGGGTATGTGGGTCAGAGGTTAGTTCCTGAAGCAAGGACAATGGATCAGCAGCTGCACCACAGAAGAAAATGACAGTCCATGTTTTACATTTTTTGTTATTTATTTGTCTTTTCAATCTCTTTATTCATTTTCCTGGTATGCTGTGGACATTGTCCTTTTTTTGCTTCCTGTGTTACTTTTATAGTCTTTAATTTTCTTTTTCTAACTTACATGTTGAATTTCTATTTTGTTTTTCTTATACTATTATTTTTAAAAATGCATATTTAAAATATCCAAAGAACATGATATTTTGATCTGAGTCCCCGAAATTTAAAAAAGAAAAGCACATTGATTATTGTTTACTGATTATTGATTACTAACTGCTCTTCCTTATGATTTTTTTTTTGTTTGTTTGGTGTAGCTAGAGTTTTCCTGCCTGGCCCACAGTCAGGACAAATCTCTCTCACCTGCCAGTCCCACAGCCACTCAGACCCGACCAAGTAAACACAGAAACTTATATTGGTTACAAACTGTATGGCCGTGGCAGGCTTCTTGCTAACTGTTCTTACAGCTTAAATTAATCCATTTCTATTAATCTATACCTAGCCACATGGCTTGTGGCTTACCGGCATCTTCACATGCTGTTTGTCATTGTGGCGACTGGCAGTGTCTCTCTGACTCAGCCTTCCACTTCCCAGCTTTATTCTCCTCCTTGTCCCGCCTACACTTCCTGCCTAGCCAATGGCCAATCAGTGTTTTATTTATTGACCAATCAGCAACACATTTGCCATACAGAACATCCCACAGCAGTTTGGGTTTTTGTTTTGTTTTATTTTTGTTTTTGTTTTTCAAGACAGGTTTTCTCCATGTAGTTTTGGTGCTTGTCCTGGATCTCGCACTCTAGACCAGGCTGGCCTCGAACCAGAGATCTGCCTGGCTCTGCCTCCAGAGTGCTGGGATTAAAGGTGTGTGCCACCATCCAGCCCTTATAATTGTTTTATTTGCTAATTATATTCTTCTTGTCTCCTATCACTATGACAAATCATAATTTCTGTGAATACTCATTTAGATAATGTATTTTCTAAAGTTCTTCATAACATCAATGCAATATTATTCTTTCAAGCATTTTATCTTTAATAAATAATTACACAGTATCATAAAGATCAAACTATTATTTTCACATCATAGTTTTTTTTAGCTTTTATTGAAATTTGATTTTTTTCTTATGCAATATATCTTGATTATAGTTTCTTCTCCCTCTTCTCCCAGCTTCTCCCCAGCTCTCCATCCATCTGGATACACCCCCTCTCTGTATCTAACAGAAAACAAACAAGATTCTAAGGAATAAATATAAGATAAAATGAAACCCATCAGGATATGACAAAACAAATAGAGTAAATGAAGGCGAAGGAAAGGTAAAAGAAACAGATATAAATGAAGAGACACACTCATTCACATACTCAGGAGTCCCATATATGCACAAAGGGCTTGTCAGGTAAAGGTGAGAGGAGAGAAATAATAAATAAATGAAATAAAATAAAATAAAAGAAATGATAAAATATTTTAAAAAGGCCTTCACATGACACTGTGAGACAGGGAACCTCCAAAGATGCCATGAGTTTTTTTTTCTGTTGGCCATCTACTGCTGAGCATACAACCTGCCTTAAGAGTAGTTTGTTTCCCCAGCGAGGGAGAAAACTAAATGTTCATTTTTCAAATAGTAACCAGTTGGTCATTCCTTCTGAGTTAGCGGTGGGTGCGCATTTATCCTCTTTCCGGTTCTAGGACCCCATCTGGGGCAGAGACATGTAGGCCCTGTGCCCATGACTTCAGTCTCTGAATTCTTATGTGCGCAGATCCTGTTAATTTTGAGGACCTCGTTTCCTTGGCGTCTTCAATCCTCCCTGACTCTTGCACTCTTTCTGCAGCTTCTTCCCCTGGGTTCCTTGAGCCCAGAAAGGGAGGGATGTGATGGACCCATCCCTTTAGGACTGTCTGTTCTGAAGTCTCTCATTCTCTGCATTGTCTGACTATGGGTCACTGTATTTGTTCCCATCTGTGGTGGGAGAAAAACTTCTCTAGTGTGGTTGAAATTTCTTTTTCTTCACTCTCAGAGTGACTAATGTTGGGGATTGATCCATAGTAACATCATTGAGGTCTATTAGATGAACATGCTGATGAAGCCTAACTATAATAGAGTTTAGTCTTTATTACCTAACTCAAAACTCATTTGAGATTTCAATAGTTAATAACACACAAGTGTCTTTGTCTATAATCTAGACTACACAGCATAAAATTGTATCAATTTTATCTGCAAACTATTAAAATTATAGTATACCTTTATCAAAATTTCATGAAATAATGAAGTATTTTCTCAGTCTGATACAATGGCATGAAAAGAATTACATTGTAGTAATTCACATTGGAGAAACTTATGGATTTTTCTGGTTATGGTTTCTCTGTAATAGATGAATAGAGAGATGTTCTATGAAGGGAAGTAATCTCTTCACATGATGTTAGTGTGAGTCAGGATTAAAATCTTGTTATTATATTACAATAATGATCCTTCTTGGAGGTCTTTGTTTCTCACCTTGGTGTCAATTCACCTAGTTGTCTAGAGAACTAAAATGCTAATATTTCCTTTGACACCAGTTACCCTTCTGATGATGAAACCTAAATTTTTCAATAAACGCATATATGCTAAGGCTTCTAGTATGCAGAGTATAAAGTTTTCATTCGATGAGAAAAATCAAGTGTGTAATTTCTAATATTGGTTAAACTTGGAATGTTGTATTACATTAGGCATTTCTTTTTTGTTATTGTAGCTGGTTTTATCGTCTGAGGTTATAATGTAATTTCATCATTTCCTCCTTCCCTTTCTTCCCTCTAAACCATCCTATACATCCCTCTTGCTCTTTCTTGGATTCTTACACATATTTTAAAAAATATATATAACATATATATCAAATATATATTACATATATATTAAATACATGTTTTACATATAATATAATAAATATATGTATCAAACATATTACATACATTTCTAAATATATAGACTCAACCAGTCAACCCCTATAACACTATCTGTATGAATGTTTTCAGGGCTGGCTATTTGGTATAGTAAAAGCAGTCACTTTTCTCTACTCTGATGGAGACAATGTCTCTCAGCATCCTTAGTTGCCTCCAGTTCTTTGTCTATGGCTATAACCTAGGAACCCTTTCTTTAGTGGATTTAGGATGTACAGGAATACTTATATTTTAATGGATGTTGAATAAATATTTCTGAACATAGTGCCTCAACTTTCACATATTTCAGATTCAACTTTTCCTTGAAAGGTTAATTTTACTTTTACTTGAATCAATTTAGAATCACAAAAAAGGCTAAAATCATTTATCATTACTATATTTCTGCTAAAAATTGTTGCAACTGTGGATCTTAATAGTAAAAAATATTTCGATGGTAAAAGATAATAATTCTGCAGATGAGGTAAAGCTTCACCTCTGCCCACTTAGGGTCTTGACTGGCCATGAAAATTACATTGACGTAAGGTAGGGTAACAGGAAAAAGGCAGAAAATCTTAAGTCTTATGTGACAAAGGAGCCTTCCAAAAGTAATAAAGTCTTAAAAATGGGGATATATAAATCCTTTACGATTAAGCTGAACAAGTGTGAACAAATAGTAAGTTATGTGGGGTGACTAAAAGGAGGTATGTGATATATTTTTTTTAACCTAACATGTTTGTGCAGAGTTCTCTTTAATACAAATCCGGCTTGAAAAAATATTTCTGTGCCCCAGTGTAGCAAGGACATTTTTCACATGAAAGAGTTTTTCTTAATTAATTTTTTATTTTTGATAATTTCACATATAAAAACTATTCTGACATCACTCCTACCCTTTCTCCCTCCTCCTACAACTCCTCTCATGCTCCACGCTCCCTTTCAGATTCATTACCACTATTGTCACACACACACATGTGTTTTTGTATATGTGTGAGTATGTGTGTATATATTTCTGTATATGTGTGTGCCTGTGTCTGTGTAAGACCTCCTAAGTCTATTTAGTACTGCCACTATGTACCTGTGTTTAGGGCTGATCCCTCGGGATTGGTTAACCTATCAAGGCACTCATCCTTGGAGAAAAGTCCCTCCTTCAATGTTGATTCATTGCCCTTGGGAACAAAGTTGTGAAATTTCCCCACAGACACATGTATCTCTCAGCTTTTCTCAAAGCCTCTTTGTTGCTGTTGTTGCTGTAGCACAATAAGGCTATCATGAAGATCCAATAATGGTTGAACACAAATAATAAAATGCTTTCAAATGTTCATTCCCGATAGCTCAATACAGCCTCTGCACCTAAGCCTGAGAGAGCATCACAGGAAATGGAGAGGAAAGATTATAAGGGCCAGGTGACCATTATGCCTACTGTTATATTGTGTTATCTTGACATGATGGAGAAGCTGTATTATGAAATATCAACAATGTAGTTGCCTAAACAAGGCATGCATAATGATAAAGCCACTCACATGACATTTTTTAATCCTCTGTTTGGAAGAAGAGAGGCAGTTTCCTGGGTGCCTTTAATGAAAATCGCACATGCTAAAGCAACACCTTTTGGGATAAAGAGTCTGTCATCCTTTAATGCCATATTGATATCTAATACAAGGCAGCCAGTGCTTCTGCATTCTTTGTGACAACAAGAGTGTGACTTTTATCACACTGAAACATGTTAAAATGTGTCCATTTCAGTTGTGGGAATCATTAAAGACAAAAAAATAGAAGTAAAAACTAATTTTGATAAAATGAACAAAAAAATCACTCATAAGCAATATCTACATTGCCATATTAATTTACTTTATTATATATGTATTTTTATTGACACAAAGGCTTTCTAGCCCATCTATTTTCATATGAGATTGATGTTTCTGTTAGTTTTTTATGTAAACTTTCATGAATGAAAGTGCAGTGAATGCATAGTTTTTAGGTGATTTTCATATTTTAATAATATTCTGAAAGTGGTTTGTATTTCTACATACTTATTTTCCTATATACTCTAATATAATTTGTGGTGATATACTGTGTGCCCTAATAAACTTGCCTGAGGATCAGAGGACAGAGCTAGCTACTAGATTAAACACAGAGGTCAGGCAGTGGTGGCACACATCTTTAATCCCAGCACTTGAGATATCATGCCTTTGCTTGGGAAGCACACATGCCCTTAATCCCAGGAAGTAATATGGCAAGGTAGACAAAAGAATATAAGGCATGAGCAAACAGAGACTCACTCTCTTTAGACTGAGGATTTCATAGAGGTAAGAACTAGTGGCTGGTTGCTCTGCTTCTCTGATCTTTCAGCTTTCACCTTGATATCTGGCTCTGAGTTCTTTGTTAAAAGACCATCTAGATTCAAACAACAATAATCCATAATGGTTTTTGCCTTTAATGAATTTTTTGTCCTTATTTTCTTATCTGTAAGCATGGACATCTTTCAAGTCAGGGGTACATTTTATGTTTCTTATTCAGTTAGTTGTAAGTGTCAAAATAATTTCTGTTTATATAAGTGATATAGTAAGACTAAGATTCAAAAAATCTGTGCAGGATTAGAATAGAATTATATATAATATATAATTACATATTAACTATAGCCTATCCTCATCAAATAATTTTAATTTCCCTTATAAAGAATTTTGTTAACACATTTAAATAAAACTAATTTAAACACATTTTTAGGCAATGAGACTTTTAAAAAATATACTGTTGAAACTAAGTTATAGGTAATAACTAATTCAACATCTGTAGTATAGGACATGTATTTTCA
This sequence comes from Peromyscus californicus insignis, assembly GCF_007827085.1. Taxonomy (NCBI): domain Eukaryota; kingdom Metazoa; phylum Chordata; class Mammalia; order Rodentia; family Cricetidae; genus Peromyscus; species Peromyscus californicus. Next base: position 48,615,149 of record NW_026294534.1, on the reverse strand, counting down.
TATTATTACTTATTGCATAGAATATACATTTTGTTAGTTATCATGTTATATATTTTCAATTTTTTTATCACAATCTTACTATTTCCTTTCTCTTAAAAACTTGATTAAGCCTTTAGCCTATCCTTTGGAATATAAATCTTGGGTACTTTTCTACTGTCTTAATATATTTGCTTCATTATTCAGATTTGGGCTTCTAATTATAAACATGTTTACAATTAAAAGGCCATCAGAGAGGAAAAACATGCAGTCATGCACAATTTTTAATATGCTTGGTATCTTTTCAGAGGAAGAATACCATTGTGCTGAAAACATGATCATGAGCTTGGCTGCAGAATTTGTTCATGGTAATTTATTCAATTGACTTTTTTATTTGTGAGCTCATCCCCGGTGGGCATCGGTGTACATAAATTCTGAAAGGCTGTGTAAAGTACATAATGTGTGTCGCTACTTTTCAGAAGGCCAGTTTACACTACAGGAAATTGTGTTTTCATCCCACTCCGGGAGATGCCAATTCCATCACTTGCTGCTGTTAGTCATAAACACTTTATGTTTCCTAAAAAGATGTGTTGTATAAACTTTGAGCAATAATTTATGGAGAAATGAACATCTCCAGCTTGTTTTGAAAATAGATTGTAAAGCACAGTATTTGCCTGTCAACCAAGTCCATAAAGATTGCACTGGGTGGGTCTAGAGGAAGCAATGCTGATCCCTAGGGTGATGTCAGACAGTAACTACAAGAGATGATTTTGCAGACCAGCCAGAAAACAACCATGAAAACTGTCCTCAAACACCTGAATCAGCAGCATTTTTTCTCTATGCCTCAATAACTTAAAAAGAGACTTTTAATAGCACTGTGAATCTACTTTAAGGTCAGTTCATCATTCTACTGGCTGAAGGTCAAACTTTGATCTTTATGAGTTATAAAAACCATAAATTTGTGTTTTTTTAATAGATTTTATATGATAAGCATACTGTTAAATAAAGGCATAATTTCAACTCAAAACTATAATGAATTGACTCCTAAAATCATAATCTACACTTTTAAAGCGATTTTGATACATAAGAGTATAAATCAAGCTGACAATTTATATTGTTTTGAACATTATTATTTTATCAATGTCCTAAATAAAATTAGTTCAGGATATTTTTTAAAACATATCTTAATTGGCTGTTAAGATTATTTTCTTATTTTCTGACATAATAGAATATAATCTCTTCTCATTTTATTTTAGTTAGTTACTATAAATTTATGGACTGTCAAGCTTTCCAGGTCCATTATGTCTTTTTGGTCCATCTGTCTTAAGTACAATAAATATGTTGACAAATAAGAGTAAACAGAAAATTTCAGACTCTGACCAAGGAATCAGATTAAGAAATTAACAGAAGCCAATAATTTAATGATAACTAAAAATTAAGTTTCTATTTAGAAAGGAAATATTTCAGAAATCCAAAAATGTTGTCAAATAAATGAGCCATGGAAATCTTACACTAAACTCGTGGTTCAAGTTTTAAAAACATCATGACTGAGTCTATTACCTGCTTACAAGTTTTATTGGCATAATGATGCATTTAATATGTCATATGCTTCTCTTTCTAATTTCAAATGCATAAATTGTAGATTGCCATTGTTTGAATGCATTACTGTCAGCAGCAAGTATTCTTGGATTTTACAAAACACTATTAATTCACAGAAAAAGCCAGCTCATGCACTGAGGACAGGTCCCGGTCCCACTGCCTGGGTGCCTCCCAAACAGTTCAAGCTAATCAACTGTCTCACCCATTCAGAGGGCCTGATCCAGTTGGGGGCCCCTCAGCCATTGGTTCATTGTTCATGTGTTTCTATTAGTTTGGCTATTTGTCCCTGTGCTTTTTCCAATCTTGGTCTCAACAATTCTTGATCATACAAACCCTCCTTTCTCGCCAATTGGACTCCTGGAGCTCCACCTGGGGCCTGGCCGTGGATCTCCACTTCCGGTTCCCTCAGTCATTGGATAAGATTTCTAGCACGACAATTAGGGTGTTTGGCCATCCTATCACCAGAGTAGGTCAGTTCGGGCTTTCTCTCACCCATTGCCAGTAGTCTATTGTGGAGGTATCTTTGTTCTTCCAGCACTTTGCTTCTTCCTATTCTCATGTGGTCTTTATTTATCATGGTCTCTTATTTCTTCTTCTCCCTCTCTGTTCTTGATCCAGCTGGGATCTCCCACTCCCCTAAGCTCTCTTTCCCTTGAACCTTGCCCTTCATTACCCCCACTCACATCCAGGTTGTTCATGTAGATCTCATCCAGGACACTTTGCTCAGCCTGGGAGGAGGGGACTGGACCTGCCTGGACTGAATCTACCAGGTTGAACTCAATCCCCAGGGGAGTCTTTGCCCTGGAGGAGATGGGAATGGAGCGTGGGCTGGGGGAATGGTGGGGGAGGACAAGGGAATCCGTGGCTGATATGTAAAATTAAATTAAATTATAAAATAAAAATAAAAAATTTAAAAAGATCCCATTATCTTGAAAAAGATTGAAATTATATCTTTGGGGGCAAATTTTACTATTATCCTTACTAAAATAAAAGTTTGAATTATCAAAAAATTCACAGAAATATAAATCTGATGATTTCTGTTCTTGATTAACCAATCCTTTTGAGGAATATTGCTAAATCTTTCTTACCATGTCTTAGAACTACTTTATAGTAATTATATTATATGACAAACACTGTTGCTAGGGATTGTTGCAGTGAGTGCTTTTTAGGTATTTTTTAAAATCTGTACATAGTATGATTATTAATTAATACACTGCTGTCTACTGCTTGGCCTGTTCATCACTGGTCACCATCTCTACCTTCATGTCTAATGTATTCTTTCAGTTCCTGAATATCTTATAGAGATTTTATCTACAATCCATGCCATGTTATGTACCTGTCTCCTGGATTCCTTCATCCACAGGTGGTTATAAACAAGTGAAATAGAGATAAGTACGTTCTGTTTTCACCGATCCAAATAATTAAAGTCAAGCTTTGGGCAAGGCTCTTTTCTATATAAGGCTACCTTCTCAAGTTTCTTGGGGCCCCTTCAGCAGTATACCACAGTCCTCCAATCTATTCCAGAATACATCCTCACATCTGCTCTTCTGCATTGCTATCCTCCAATCTCAACACCTTTTAAATGCACTGTCACTTCTACGCCATGGTTATCACCCGAGAAAGCTTCAGATCAGCACCTCAATTCTCTCCTAGATTACCAATGAGATCAATAATCTGTTGAACATGCTCCCATCTCTTAATTTCGTCTGTATCATTTCACAGCCGCTGCTTGCCTAGAGGGCCATGAACAGTCTTACTGGCCCAGGGAATTCAGCATTCATTTCTGTAAATCTGACAGTTTCCAGCTCCCCTTATTTCTCTCAAAGTCGCCTTCTACATGTCACACCATTGAAATTTAAAATTCACGCACATATCTTTTTATCTATAATATCTCCATAGTACACCGATAATTGAGGGAGAACAATGCAAATAACTTCCATACACAATCCCACAGCTTTTTCTCGCATAAGGCTTCCATATTTGGTCCCATGGCTAGCTTTTTATGCCAGAATTTTTTCTTGTTTTGTCTTAGTTAGGGTTACTATTGCTGTGATGAAACACCACGGCCAAAAGCAACTTGAGGAGAAATGGTTTTATGTTACAGTTCCATTAACAGCTCAGCATCAAAAGCAATGGCGATGCAACTCAAACAGGGCAAAACCTAGAGGCAGGGGCTGACGCAGAGGCCAAGGAGGGAGGGTGGTACTTACTGATTTGCTCATCATGGCTTGCTCAGCCTGCTTTCTTATAGTACCCAGGACCACCAGCAACATGCGCATGTGCCAGGCTATCCCCCATCAATCAGTAATTTTAAAAATGCCCTACCGCCAGATCTTATGGAGGCATTTTCTCTGTTAAGGCTCTCTCCTTTCAGACAACTGTAGCTTGTGTCAAATTGACATGAATTAAGACAGAACACTTAGTTATTTTTACTATATCATATGTATATAATGCAAAGTGATTGCATTCACCCCAATTATTTTCTGTCATCTGCTTCTCACTCCTGCCAACCTCCTTTTAGTCCAAACTATGTTCTTTTCTACTCTTATGTACCTCCATCCCTTCCTTCCTTCCTTGACGTGCTCTAGAAATTAATCTAATAGATAAAAGAGTAAAGTAAACTGAGGGAAAGAGCAGAGTGGTACATGGCGACTAGATTCAGGGGCATTCTAATAAGAGCATCAGGCCCGATCAATGTGGGTAAAAGTTGTGTGGCTTGATGTGTTTGTATATATATGATATGAGCATCAGTCAAGAGGTGTCACGTTGAAAAGACAGATAACAAGGGAACAACACACAAATATTTTATTCTTCATTGTCAAATGATTCTAGTGTAAAGCCACACTGTAGTAAAATTAAGGAAATTATAGCTAAGTGGAAAAAGTGCAGTTTTTTGTTGTTGTTTTTTTTTTGTTGTTGTTGTTGTTCGGTTTTTGTTTTTGTTTTTGTTTTTGTTTTTGTTTTTTTGTAGGAATTCTTGAGCGACCTTTAAAAGTACATCCACTTCTCATTATCTATTTCCTTTCATTTATTTTCTGCCTATTATCTACATATGTTACTGAAAACTGAGACCTATATAAAATGGGCCTCTTATTTCATTTGAAAATTGTCTGAAGAATGCATACAGACAGAAACATAGCACGCCTTTGATTGCAAATTTTAGTTGATAAGGTCAGACGAAATTTGATCATTTAGTTCCATGTGATTGTAATGCTTCAGGATTAGTTATCTGTATCATGAGGAGGAGTGTTTTTGCACTGGTCAACAGTTGGGGAACAAAGAGAAGTGAGTCCAGTAATGACCTGGAGTAACTAGCCTCTGATAGAGTGTCCTTTACAATGTAGTGATTTTGTCTCAGAAGTTTTAGAATACTGTTTACCAAATGTTAACTTGTCTAAAATATCCCATTGGATTTTGTTAAAGCACAAACTCAGTAAGTCTGGGTGCGGCCTCAAAGTATGTTTCTCCAACCAGTTCCCAGGCAGGCTTCCCCTTCAGGGTGGATGGTATTTCAGGAGAAAGATTCAGAACATAACCAGTGAGAGAAAACTGTAAGGCTGTCTCTGAACCTATAAACCACATCTTTATTTTGTTAAAAACGCGTCATTAAGTACTTTTTGTGTTGTCAGACTTGGGGAGTCAAGGGTTTTAATCTTCTCATCTCTGTGGTCATCATCTTCCTCCTAACATCCCATCCCCTTTTCCTCCTCCTCCTCCATTTCTTCATACCCCTCTTCCTCATCCCTTTGTCTTCCTCTATTCTCCTCCTTCCTCTGCTAGCTCTTATTCTCTTGAGTGCTAGGGATTAATCATGCAACTGCTACTGAAACACTGAGCTGCACCCATTCTTTATTTAGCATCAAAATATGCATCACATAATCCATGAATTGGTGCTATGATTTGAAAGTGTATCCTCTTTGATGAATCCATAGTGATTTTTACTCACACTCACATGTAAGCTCCCCCTTGGAAATACCTGGACTTGTGAATGAGAAGACATTCACCGCTCAAGAGTTCACTGTTATGGTTGTTTGGATCAATACAAGTGAAAATAAAAGCTTTGAAAAGAGGTCTCCAATAATGCAACTCGTTATAAACCACAATGGAGAAGGGATGAAATAAACAGGACTAGGCTACTAGATATTAAAATGAAATGTATTACAGTGAGTGTCATGTTCAAAACACCGTAAATTGACTATTTTAAAATGATTTTCAAATAATACGTGAAAAACAATTTCTTCAATTTATATTTGTATCTCATTCCTTCTTTACTAAGACCTCAACCCACCAACACTGTGCCAACCACTTCTACTATTGTGAGGGACTGTATTATAAAATAATGAAGAAGGAAGTACATTGACATCTTGCAAAGTTCTTGGAAAAAAACTAAAAGCAAATGATAAAATACTCTACCCACTTTTAACTATTTAATTATTATATTTACTATGTATTGTTTAATTACTAAAAGAAATAAATCTAACATAGATGCTCCCATGGAAAGCAGCCATTATTAAAATGATGAAATTAGTTCATATTATATAAAAAAGCTATATTAAGATTCCACTGATAATGACATGTTTACTTTAGATTATTGTGCCACTTTACCAAGATGCTATTGATTGTTTGCTAGATACTGTTCCCACGGAAAGAGAGGATGATCTATTTGTGAATTTAATCATCTTGTTCAATATAAAACATATGGTAATACATTTTCAGTAAGTGAATTTAGATGCAGCAAATGCTGACAGAAAAGCTCCCGAGAATACTTCACGACCCAGGAATTAAATATAATCATCCAACAAGGCTTGCAGACTCATCAAAGAACAATGCTCTGCCACCAGGCCTCTCGACCTTCTGAGGCAGCTTTGCCAACATAGATGAGGTTGCCAGCTACATGCAAATGAAATTTCTAAAAAAATAGACTGAACCTAATTTTATGAGATCATTGTTATTGTCTTTTTCTTCTTTGCAGTTTGTTATTGCATTGTGAATTCTTTGTTTGTTTGCTTGCTTGCTTAATTTTATCTTGTTTTGCGTTCACTTCAAGGCATTTTATCACCATTGGGGAACCATTTGTTGTATTTAATTATTATATAAAACATATTTATTTCAGATGAAAAGTCAAGGAGATTAAGATTTATTTATTTGCCACAGGAAAAAAATGAACTTCTTTAAAGGTGCCAACCTTTACTACATTTAATATCATCTTCTGAATCATAATTTGTTTATTGGAAAGAAGTTTTCTCTTCAAAATGCATCTCATAGTCACATACATGAAATGAACATATTTTCTCTAATATTTTTAGTATTGATAACTGACATGCATGTTTCTACTTATAAAACAAAGAGGACAGACCTCTATATGTGCTACAATAAATGTTTAGTATATTTTTGAGTATATATAATCATTTGAATGTCTACGTTTTCCCAAACATCATATGCTTACTATTATTCCTCACCATTATGATATTAGGTGGTGATGTTTCAGAGCAGGGTAACTAGATCACGAAGAGGTAATGTCCTTAGAAAACAAACTCCAGGGGATGTGCTTGCTCTTTGCACTGTGAAGAACATATGAAAAGGAACAAGCTGTGGATCAGGAATGGGACCTCACCAGACATCAAGTCTCCTCTGCTCAAGTCTCCCACTCCCAGGCTCCAGAACTATGAGAAAGAATTCTTTATTATATATAGTCTACATTACTTAGGCCATTTTATTGAAGTAGTATTCTACATTACTGTAAACACTCTATCATACTAAACAGACTAAAACAACACATGAGCCATTATTTTCCACCATAAATTGTTTTTTTCAGATTTTAACACCATGGATTTAAGAAAATATCAACATTTGTAAATGTTAGCCAGTATTAATAATCATGGTTTTTATGGAAAGATACATTTAATTTCCTCTCATCTCTATCATGCTCTCCTCAACCGATAATTAATTATTGAAAGATATGGGAAAACAAGTGACTATTTCTGTTGATAGAAAATACCAAGAGACAGGAAAAGGAAAGGCAGAGTCTGGGGAGATGCCAGCCTGCTGCCCAAGGAGCAACATGTCAGCAGACCAGTAAAGCCACAGAACATAATTAATAGAAATGGGTTAATTTAAGATATAAGAGCTAGCTAGCAAGAGGCCTACCATAGGTCAAGAGTTTGTAAGTTTAAAAAAAAAGAAAAAAGAAAGAAAATGCCAACATGTTTGTGGCTTGTGAGACAAATAACCATTTGATTTGTTACTGAAAAGACAAAGAGGGGAAAAAGGGGAGAGGGAGAGAGAGAGAGAGAGAGAGAGAGAGAGAGAGAGAGAGAGAGAGAGAGAGAGAGAAATTAGGCAGAAAACTATCAGACATCCTTCTTGGAAAGACTGTGGTTAAAAAGGAGAATAGGAAAACCTTGAGGTAACATTACAGATCATTAGACTGATGACTCTTTTCCCATAATACTACTTTCCAGCCTGTGGCTTCTCATTTTGTTACAATCTTGAAATTTCCATCCACTAAAAAGTTTCTCAGCTAAATTGCAATTTTGAAAGATAAAAAGAAAATAGACACACTTCGACTTTTATCTTCAGGTGATGCACCTATTGGAAGGTAGGAAATTATTTAGTTCCGGGAAGCATAGGGTAGTACATCTGAGACGAATAGTTGCCAGGAATTTCAGGGTTCCCATTAGCGACACTGAACTATGACCTCCACCTCTTTCCATTACTTTCTCTGAACATGTTGTCTTTCCTGAGTATTTAATTCTGTTTTGACTTCTCGAATCTGCCTTTTCCCTTTGAAAGGCAGTCTAGATGAATTGTGCCATTTTGTTAGTGTGTCATGGTGCATTTAGAATAGCATTTTAATGTTACTGGAATACGCTTCTGAATGCAAATTGGAAATTATTTTTTAAAAAATATTACATCACCATATGTATTTTCCTATAATTAGTTGTGGGCAGTATGTCTGTCTTTACAGTTATTAAATGTCACTATAACATAATATTTTGTGTTCAAATTGCTTTTGATTACTATGAACAATATTAATAAGTATACAAAACAACATTCTGATTTTTTTCTACTTGGAGTTTATATTTCATCATTAAAAATTGTTGCTGGAAGTTTTCTAAACCTAGCTTATCTTTAGCACTGCTTCCTATCTCTGCAAAAGACGTGTAGTAAGCTTTCAAATGTTTGATATGATCAAAGGGTTACATCAACATGCTACCAAACACAAAGCTCTGCTTGCTACATCTTCTCCTCAGGTACATTAAATTAATTGAGCATATTGTGGCCTTTTCAGCATGATGTTTTGCTAGTAAATGATTCATGGTGCATCCCGACCACAGAGAACAGCACACTTTCACCAGCAGCAGATGGAGCAATGATCTTGGCCATTTGTGGAAGCTCAGCTCTATCCAGGAAAAACCGAAGTTCATTGAAAATTGACCTCAATGTGCTGCTGGCCAGATTAGATTCACCTCAGGAGCATGGTTGTGTGGAGAACGTAATCAGCACGAGCAGATGGCCCTCTCTGGGGCCATGTTCCTCGGCAATTAAAAATCTGTTGCTAAGACATATAACTATCGGATATTTTGATATCTCTATGTGGAGGCACCTCCTTTCCATTGATTATCGGAAAGTTAAGCCTGTAGACTCTTACTTCGCTTAGACCATCAGAGCAGGCAGCTTTCTTGTTGTGTCAGAGTGCTTGTTCTTTGTCTGTTAAAAAATATATAGGAAAGTATTGGTTTAAAGTATAAGCTAACTAATCCACCTTCCTTCTTTTGTGCTGAATTGCTTTTCTGTACTACATATTTTCCTGGGGATTCAGATTTTACTTATGGTGGTTTTTTTTAAAGTATTTTTATTTTGCTTTTACTTACTCTTTTTTTTAAGGAAATAGTGTTATCTCCAACATTTCTAGCACAAATCATTCTTGTGGTAGTGTGTTATAATTTACTTAAATATGGCAATGTTGGAATTTTGTTCAGGAACAATATGTTATAAAATATAGACTTAATATATAGCTACTAATCCACTCAGACACTTCCTCTATTATCTTGATGATGGTCAGAATTTTATGAGACAGATGTCTACACCAAGCAGAAAACCTAACAGGAACAATTTCTGTCATACAATTTATGAAGTCCAATTTGTGCCATGAAGATAACTTCAGTAGAGGACATAATATGTCAAATTGGCAATTCATTATTTTACGAGCACTTTTTTTTCAATAAAACATATTTTCTCAAAGGTTTTGAAGTATAATTAATTTTTAGACAGAGCATTTTGCTTTGTATATTGTCATAAACCTGTCTATGATTGGGGAGGAAAACTTTCAGAATTATGAATGGTCATGTGATTACAAATGCAATTATTTGCCAATTTTCATATAAGGACTAGAATAGTAATTACAAGAAGTTATTACAAAAAGTTTATAATCCTTTTCACATTAATGCAGATACATTTGGGGGAGTACTTTCAGAAAAAAAATGTATTAAATACTATCAGGGACAGCTTAGCTGATATGGCATATTTGGGTTAACTAGATTATGATATAGCTCCAGGAGGCTCATAATCCTGTCTCAGAGAAGGATTTAGAAAGATCACACAACCAAAATCAAGTCATCACTCATGCCTATGAAGAGATATCCTTGTGTATGAAACAACCTATACAAATTGTATGGGACAGTTATGTCATTCACTCATTCTACTGTAGCTAGGTATTAATGTGCTAATGGTAAAAATAATAACAAATAAATAAAAACAAAATGTAGTGTCCCAGATATATATTTACGTTATGTGTGTGTGTGTGTGTAAGTACAAAGAATATCCACATAGAAATATGCAATTACAAATGTGTGAAATGCTTTGGCTATATTTGGAGGATATTACTGGAGAAATTCTATTTCTGAGAGATGATAGTTAAGTTGACTTTGAAAACATGACTAACAACTACATTGTACAGTACAGAAGGGGTTAATTTTCTAGAAAGAAGGAAGAACCTATTATAACCTTTAGGCAGAAAATGTTTCCTTGCATTTTAGGAAATAAAAGAGTACCTCAGTGCCTGAAGCACAATAAAAACGACTTTTTTTCTGATTTTATTAAGCAGGGTCCAAATCAGGCTGGGTCATGTAAAAGCTGTTAACAATTTTAGATTTAATTCCAAATCCCTTGGGACAACACTGAAAGTCGTTGAGGGAGAAAGTAATTGGATCATACATGCACTGAAATAAATTCATTCTGACTTTCATATGGAAAATAGATTGGAAAAAATTCACGAGAAAGACAATGGTGTCTTGTTTTAATAGCGTAGGTGGGGTCTGATGATGGTTTCCTTAGCAAGTTTACATAGGTGAGTGGCAGATTTTAAGAACTAAAATTATTAACCTTGGTGATGGACTGGAGATATCAAGGTGACTGTCCCCATTTTGGTTTGTTTGAAGAAGTAGGAGTAAATCAATCATTTAAAGAGAAAAGGATTTCTATATTTTAGAGAATATTTTACCAAAGCCATGTATCTAAGACTTTATAAACTTAATAGTGTGTATTACCAATGTACAAATGGAAAAATATGTTTAATATTTCAACTTTCTAATGGAAGAATAAGTTCAGGTATTAACTGGTCTTTTGTGAATATTTTTGGAACTACATTCAAATATATATCAAATAAAGCATTACATATAGAGACCTGGTACTTGGTATATGGATCATATTGAAGATACAAGTTGAATGAATGTTCATAATTCATCTTATCAAATTTCAAGTTAAGGCCATGGAACCACTTATCCAGAAAGAGCAGTAGATCAAACCAGAATGAAAAGCCTAAAAAGTAGTACTCTTAGAAGGTTTGGGAAAATATGAACAACTGGGGCAGGAAAGATGTCTCATTGAGTAGACACATTTGCTTTCCAGGTTACTAAGTTTGATTCCTGGGTTATACAGGGCAGAAGGAGAGAGGTGACTCTGAGAAGTTGTCCTCTAAATTCCCAGTGTCAACACACATACATACTCACATACACATACATACACATACATACACAAACACACAAACACATACATGAATAAATGAATGAGTTAATTCCAAGGAAAACAAATGAAATTAAAAGGAAATAGTGGCCAGTAAGAGGGCTCAGAAAGGATGCTTGGATCCAAATCTGATGATAGGACCTACTAGGTGGAATAAGAGAATCAACTCCCAGTAGTTGTCCTCTTAGCTCCACATACTTGTTAGGGCACACATGCACAAACACACAGATACACACATACAAACACACATATCCGTAATCAACTAATGTAAGGCATCAATAGTTTATTATTTGACAATGTCATACAATGCATCCAAATCATACTCACCTTCCCCTCCCCTGCACCTCCAGGACTGACTGCTGCTTGCCTACCTATCCAACTTCTTGTTTTCTTCCTTGTCTGTCTGCTTTCCCTTCTGAGAAAATCTCGGAGATGTCGTGGGAAGGTTGCAATAATGACATCCATTTATAGTTGAGCACACTGCAATTTCTTATTGTCTGAGCACTTGGCAGTTGTTGATCTCCGTGCAACTTGCCATTCACTGCAAAAAGAAGCTTCTCTCATTGAAGTTGGGAGATGAGGTAGTCTATGAGTATAACAATAAGCCATCAGAAGCCTATTCTAAAGCTATATTCATTTAGAAGAATAAATCTAGTAGGTTCCCCCATAGTTCTGTGACACATACAGCTACAGATTCTCAGTCCCAATAAGAGTGTGAGGTGTAGATTCCGTCTCCTAGCATAAAGCAATTGGTTGTTCCTATTACACCTATGCCACTATCACACAATGGGGATATTTTACCAGTAAAGTCATTAAAACTAAAAACCAAAAACCAAAAAGCTTAAGGGAGCAGTTTTACATTGAACTATAGAAACCAAGGGACATAAACACATTATAACACAACAGTTATATTTAATAGAGCTGTGAGACTTCAAAACATTTGGTTGCCTTAATAAGAGAATAGAGTTTATAACAACTGTTCTCCAAGGAACTGTTGTTCTGAAAAGGATTTGAAAAACTAGCATAAAGTTATAGAGATTGTAGCTGGAAGATTTTTCTGTGCCCTGCCCAGTCCCACAGACACTCAGACCCAGTAAACATACAGAGGCTTGTATTACTTACAAACTGTATAACCTATTGGCTCAGACTTCTTGCTAGCCAGCTCTATCACCCCAAATCAACCAATTTCCATTAATCTATGTTTTGCCACATGGCCATGTCATTACCAGTCTGCTGGCATGTTGCTCCTTGGGCAGCAGGCTGGCCTCTCCCTCTTCTCTCCTTTTTCCTTCCTGTTTCTCTCTTGGATTCCCTGCCTGGATATAACCTGACTCTCCATAGGCCAAAGCGGCTTTTTTAACTAATTTAACCAATCATAGCAACATATATTCACAGCGAACAGAAAAAAAAAATCCCACAGCACTTCCCCTTTTCTGTCTAATCAAAAAGAAAGGTTTTAACTTTAACATAGTAAAATTACATATAACAAAACAGTTATCAAGCAAGAATTACAGTGACAATATCTAGTCTATTTGTATTTAGCAAAATTAAAGAAAATACTCTATCATCTATCTTATTTTTGTGAGTCTAAAGTTTCATATCTAATTTATCTTTTATCTATCTTTTAACTATAATTAGACTATAATTCTATTCTTTAACTCTATCAGAGACCCCAGAAGAATATAATATTACCTAAGTAAACAAGAAATACATTGTAAGCAATTTCCAAAAATCCAGAATGACAGGAACATCTGGCTGCCTGGATAGTCACCCAAAGTTCCTCTGCAATGTTGGGGCATTCATCTTCAGCCTATAAGCCTAGAATCTCTCAGTCGCTTCTCTCTGTGTCCCGAAGAATGTCTGACAGTCTCCTCTGTGAAGTAGGAACCTGAAGGACCTTCTCTCCCTGTTTTGGCAAAATTTAGTGGTCATTTTTCCATGGGTCCTGCTCCACTCAATACAACATGTTATCAAGTAGTCCAGGCAAGAGCAGTTTCTTGACCAAATAGCTATTTTTGCCATAAAGAAAGCAAACTCGATATGTAGTTTCTCTGAGTCCCATCATCTTCTTTGAAGTAAATCAGTGCTGCCAGGAACAAACCTGTCTCATTGTCCAGAAAGTCTAAGTTTTTAAAACATTCTCTTTTCAAGTTAACAATGGACTTCTATGGTGATATTTTATTTGTATTAAAATATTATTTGTATGTTAATAAATAAAGTTGTCCGGGGGTCAGAGCTATTAGCAAGCCATAGGAAAGCAGGGCAGTGGTAGCGTACGCTTGTAATTCCAGCACTTGGTAGGCAGAGCTGGGTAAGTCTCTGTGTGTTCAGGGATACAGCCATTATTGGATACACATGCTTTTAATCTTAATACCAATCATGGAAAACCTGGAGGCCTATACAGACAGGCTATGAGGAGGCAGTCATGTGGTTGGGTTTACAACCAATGAGAAGGCAGGACAGGAACTCTATATAAAGACTTTAACACAGGGGTAGCTCTGGTTCGGAGAGGTAGGACCACTGCAGGAGGAAGGGTAAGGTTTTAGCTCTTAGCTCTGACCTCTTGGCTTTCTTCTTTGCATTGGTTCTGTGTTTATTATTTAATAAGAAGGTTGGATACATCTACAGACTTCCAAATAATTCCATTTACTTATTCCCACCATACTGCAGGTCAAGTACACACACCACAAACTCACCATATAGTAACTCAAGCATGCAGGCTGAAGCTAACTTGGGAGAGACAACTGGGAAGATGTTTTGGCTCCATATTGGAATCATCTTTCTCATGTTTTCGGTGGAAACTCGAGCCATTGGGCACCATTTGTAGCTGAAGTTTTCTCCAGTCCTGCCTGGCCCACAGTCAGGACAAATCCCTCTCAACTGCCAGTCCCACAGTTGCTTAGACCCAACCAAGTAAACACACAGAGACTGATATTACTTACAAACTGTATGGCTGTGTCAGGCTTCTTGTTATCTAGGTAGTCTATCTTAAATCAACCCATTTCTATTAATCTATAAGTTGCCACATGGCTGTGGCTTACCGGTATCTTTACACGTTGCTTGTCATGGCTGGCAGCTTCTCTCTGGCTCAGCCTTCCACTTCCCAGAATTCTCCTCTCTCCTTGTCCTGCCTATACTTCCTGCTTGGCTACTGGCCAATTAGTGTTTTATTTATTAACCAATCAGAGCAACATATTTAACATACAGAACATCCCACTGCAACCCTTGCTCAGAATAAGGATTTATCAAATGCCACTGCTCCTGATTGAATTAATAATTCATAAAAGGACTGACACATCAAGAATGTTCAACATAGAGCACAGGTAGAAAGATTCCAGGAATGTAGTTAGATGGTTCAAATGAAAAATGGCAACCAAAGCTGATAACCATCAAACCTATTCATGATTAACTGCTCTGCAGGGAATCTATGAGATTATATATATATATATATATATATTCTAGAGGTTTGCTTCTGTCTTGATTTGTGTTCTCTTTTGTGGACTTTGATACTGAATACCCTACAGCCACAATACCTTTAATTCATGCCGTCTTCCCCTACACTAACTAATGCATCCTGATATTGTATAATAATAACTTTTTTAAAAAAATCTATCTTAGACACCACTTAAAGATTTATTTTAATGACTCTATTTAGCTTGACTCATTCCAATTTGAAGGACTTTTGGGAATGCCAGGATCCAGGGATGGTGAAGGATCTATCAGTAACATATTATTGGGAATATGGAACAGTAACATAAACATACGGCCAAGGAACTTCTTTTCATTAATGCATGTGAGTATGTATGTGTGCCTATGAATGTGGAGGGAAAAGGCATGTGTGTACATGCCTATGCACAAGGCAAGCAGAGGAAAATGACACATGTATTACTTCATAGTTCTCTACCTTGTTCCTTCAGGACAGGGTTTCCCACTGGACCTCAATCTCATCATTTCATGTGTGGTGGCTGGCCAGTAAGTTCTCAGGATCTTCTTACCTTCTCTCCCACGATGCTGGGATACTGATACTGTCATTCATATTCACCTGTTTTTCAGGGATCTTTGGGATTTGAGCTCTGGTCCTTTTTTTGTATAGAACTAACACTCCTATCCACTGACGCTCCTCTCCAGCCCTAATACCATTTCAAATAGGACAGAGCACTGGTATTTTCACTAAAGTTCATGACTCCTGAGTTACCACCTCAGATTCTACATAAGCTGGAATTATGAAATGGGACAAACGCTAAAAAATTGAGTTACATTTTGTTTTCTCAGTTTCATTTTATTTAAAAATTTGACAGCATTAAGTAATACTGAAAGTATGTGCTTAGCAATAGTTAGGATTTATAATACAAAAATTTAAGCATCATGAAACATAGTAGTGATTTTTAAGTACTAACAGTCTAAAATGTACAAGCCTGTAAAAATCTTAATATTGAAAAAATGCTTTCCCAATAAAGTTTTCTTTATATTTTCCCATCTACCTTTTCAGGCTTATGATCAAAAGCTAAAAGCTAGAAGTGAATAGCCATATGAAGCATTGCTTGCTCTTTAAATATTGGAATAATAATAATTTTAAAATTTGATCCTTGTTGCCCTGACATGAGTTTAAAACTTCTATTTTAGACTTCATATCTCAAACGTCAACTCTGTTCAGGTACTTGGAGGAATCACTGGGAATATTTATAGATTTTTCCCAATGAGTGAAGTTTTATTCTTCTCACAATTACTGTATAAGTCTTCTTTAACCTGAAAAGTATTATGCAAATGTGCTACTATTATTAGTCTCCTCCAAAAGGCACCTTCCAAGAACAAAGGAGTTGCATAGACTTTAATGTCTATTGATACACCAACAAGGGAAATGGCTTGTATAAAGCCCTATGTAGGAAGCTCATTAATACTCATAGGCTAACTGCAATCACTAAAGCAAGGGCTGCAGCCCTTTTTCTCCAACAGGATTCCAAATAAGTCAAGGAACATCTGGACTATTTTGATTTTATGGTCTCTCAAAATGCAGTCCCAAAGGACCATAACATTGGAAGACAATGTTTCCAATGTTTCTCTAATCATATCTAACTCTTTATTAAGTTGCCACATTTTGAAAATGATTTCTTTTACATGGTACAGGTCTCAGCGTATTTTATATTATTTATTTTATATTTTATGTGTGGTCTCTTAATCTCTCCACAAACCAACACTATAGCATGAAATAATTGTTTGGCCAAGAAATCTACTTAAAATCTTACAAAAGTGTCGAAGGAGCTCAGAAGAATGAATGGCTGGTTGTCCATTTTCACTCAGTTAATATAATGGAGAACTGAATTAGGAGTTGAAGGTTTTGTAACTTGAAATCTTGCTTGTTGTTGTTTTTGTTTTTGTTTTCCATACCAATGGCAGCCTTTTTTGAGACTTCCTCTTGTCTTGAAAGTGTCTATAAATATGCTCAATGAAGCATGCTCTTTGTAATTTGGGGAATGAGAAAATGACTCTCGTAACAAATACATTTGCTTCACAAACGTAGGTTAAGTATATAATATTATTTTGCTTTAGTGTTTTCAGAGAAAGTAGCAGACATTAGAAACAGAATTCTGTTGCCTGAATATACGTCAAATAAATCAGTTGTGACATTCATATCTAAAAGACATATTTAAAAGTCCATAGGTATAAAGAGTAACTTTTAAAGGCTTATTTTTATCTTTTAAAATATGTGCATGTCTGTGTGCCTGGCCAGGGGTGGAGAGGTTGATGGTGATATGCATGTAAATGAAATTGCCTGTGGAGGCCATAAGAGGATTTTGGCATCCCTGGAGCTGAAGTTACAACCACCAAATGTGGTTTCTAGGACTCACACTCAGGTCCTCTGAGAGAGTAGTGCTACAGGGTAGAATCCAATGTAAAGCTTGCTTTCAATGTGTGTCCATCCACAAGGATAGTCTATCCAATTATGGAAATAAGATTTTCCTCAACAAGGCATTGAGGGAAGATTGTACCACTGTTTGTCCATAAAAAGGCGAATTGCTCTCATTTGCTCACTCGTTATCAGTCAGATTACCAGTGCAATGTCCAGGTAGTTAAACACAACTACTCCCGGTGGAGGCTTCTGCAGGTACCACCAGGACTGTCTTTTTTCAGTGTGGCTGGTTACTCTCTTTTTCTGCTATTCACCTTCTTGGGATTTTCCTTCATCTCTTTCCTACTTTCTGGTCCTGTCTCCTGGGATGAGGCCATTACCACTTTCAAAGTCATTCCCTTTCGGGAATCCTTTGTAAATTGGGCATTGGTGGGGTGTGGAACTCTAGTGTCGAAAATAGTCTCTTAAACATGGACGACATCATCACTCCTATTTTTATTGAAAGAGCCGTTAAGAGCCTTGGTGCCATTCTGATTCTCGTTTTTATTTAGAAGACTTTTCTCTCCACTCTGTGGGAGCTTTTAAAATGTTTTCTTTTCTTTTCTCTTTTTTTTGTGATGTAAAATTTCCCAGTTATGGACTAAGAGTGAATTAGATCTTTTATTCATTTGTTGTGTTGGGAACCCAGGATAAGTAACGGCTGAGGAAAGAATTCCTGAAATGCTGGTAGAATGAGCGGAAAGTGAGTCTACGAGCAAGTGAGAGGATTGGTTTCACATATTGACAAGACATAAGAAAAGTCTGTTTTCTATTCTTTTTACCTGCAACCCCTTTTACCGGATTATTGATTTTTCCTCACATAATATATCCTGATTAAGCCCTACCCATACCTCCCCTCCCATTCAGATCCCTGACTGTTCTGGAATAAACTTTGTAGACCAGGGTAGCCTTGAACTAAAAATGTTATAAACATTTGTAGTTCTCCAATTTTATCTCCTAAGAATTCTCAGACTAAGGAAATACAGTTTTCATACTCTAGGAAAGGCACCTGGAGAAATGTGAAACAAACACAAACACACAACATAAATTGCAAAAAAATTAACCTGCCATAGCAGACTGTAAGTAGGCATCCATGTGCAAGGTGAGAGACAGTGAGACTAAATAGAAATCAAATATTTTAGCACAGGGATTAGAGATTGCATAGGCACCTTATGTATCTGTGCAGTTATTTACAGAAAGAAGGTAAAGGACAGTCCAAAATAACTGAATAAGTTATAGTCCAAAATAACTGAATAAGTTATAGTCCATATAATAGAAAATAAATGTTATGTTTCATGCAACTACATCTAAAACATGAAGCAGTTTTAAAAACTGTTTTTAGTATGGAATATATTAACATAATGCTAAATAATTTTGCCCTGCAACATATGTAATAAAGTCATTAAAGATTTATTTGGCATTTTAAACCATTGCATGTACCATTTTCTGTTACTTTAAATATAATTTTCAACTTCTATTTTTAATTTATAAATCCTTTGTGCTCTTTCACACACCCTCTGTATTGTTTCTTCCACACATACATTTTTTTATGCTAAAACTTTTACAGGTTATGGAAAAATCAATATAGTTGAATAATTACAGATGATATAAAAATCAATATGTGTAAATGATGGACTGACTTTTGCTTTAAAAAGAATAAGTATGAGACTCAAATCAGTTAATTCAATATGTAGAATATTACAAAGGATAAACAAGAGTGTGTTCAGCATATTTATTGAATAATTAGAAATGAAAATGACATTTATAACTACCAAACATAGCACATGAATTATTTGGAAAATGAGTGAAGAGTTCAGATACTGTAGAGATAAAGGAGGCATAATACTGTATTTGCCTTCATGCTATTTTGAAACCCAGTGTGACACCATCTTTCTTCACCTCTCTGCTTTAATAATCTCCTCACATCATAACAAATCATACTCTTTGTTACATTATACTTCTTAGCAACATCTTGATGACTTGACAATGTGATATTCTCATTTCCAAACTCAATCTCAAACTCTCAGGTGAAATATTATGAACCTTTGAAATGTATCAGTGTGGAATGTATATATGGCTCAACATTTCAACATGAGATTCAATCTATTTGACCATATCTATTGTTATAGAATATTTTCTAAGACAAAAATATGCAAAAATCATACAAACGAGACTTCATAAAGCCAGAGAATCAAAACGCATCATAATCTAAGATGCTCAATTATGACAAATAGGAGAGAAACTTATTTATATTATTTTTATAATTCTTAAGCATATATACCATTTAAACAAAAATTTAGTAAAAATTCAGTTATTGATATGGAAATTTTCATAGGGTATTTTCAGAATTTTTCTTAAGTAACAGAAAGATACTACCTCCAGATAAAGAAGTATTTTGAGTATGAATGCCTTATTCCTTTTGGAATAACATTATAGAAATTTATCTAAATATTTCATAGAATTATTTTATATTCCCAATCCACAGCTGTTTCTATGTCTCTGCTTCCAACCTGACAGAAGATTACTACTCGAGAATGGAAGTATTTGTTTGTCTTTTTATTTGAATGACACATTTGATTTCTGTTCATTTATCTTGTCTGCTAGCTCCATTGAGTACAGAATGAGCACAAATAGATGTAACTTTGTATTCTCAACTAGGCAAAAATATTGTATAGCCACATAATACCAGACTGCGTGCATGCATACCCAATAGACTGCATGCAAATCATGTATCTGTTTGAGCCTATACACACACACACACACACACACACACACACACACACACACACACACATATATATATATATATATATATTATACATAAACATGCATACACATGCCTGCTGTGAAGAAAATATTTCTTCAATTCTCACTCATGACTTTCACAATTTGTTAGAGAGTTCCTCAGGGAAACCTTTTGAAATAATCACGAGTATGTCATTCAGTAGTATAAAGTAAGTTGTGGCTGATGTTTTCTAAATGCATGTGATAGCTGGAAGTGCTGGATGATGTAATGGAAGGCGAATGTACATTGGAACAAAGAAACTTGACCTGGACTTTTGGCACTGTGAAGTAATAATGGCTTGTGTCATCTGGCTTCTAACATCAGTTTCTTCATATACAAATGAGAAAATGCAGGGCAGTTCAGAAACTTATTCTATGCGATGGGGAATAGCTGAGAACACTTCCTGATAAGTCTATCAAGACATTAAATAAATGCCTATTAATGAACTGTTATGTAAGTTAGGAATGTCTTGGTAATCAACGTGCCCAAAGGCGCAGAACTGCTCTTGAACAGGGAAGAATTTAGCAATCCTGGTATGGAACACTTTGGGGGAAAAGGAAAGAATTCACTTAAAGTTAAGTAAAGAATGTGATATGATAACTTGATAAGGTTCATATAGTGTATAATCTTTGTCAAACACATAAGTTCAAATACTAAGCTTGAATTCACTCATGAAAGACTGATAAATGTTAGCCAAATGAGTCAAGCAAGAAGATCCCCAGTGCAGAACTATGTGGAGTGTTAGACAGAGTTGGCTGTTCAGATAGAAATACTCACACAAAAGAGAACATCTACGCAGCATTTGAGAGCAAGCGTTTGATCAGTTTGATCTTTAAGGCAGACAAACCCAACAAAACTCATACCTGTTGATATTTATACGTATTTTTTCCATGTTAAATACTATTTTTTAACAAGCCACTGTTTTCCATCAGGTTTTTAGAAAAAAAATTCATTGTTACTTTATAAAATTAACCACATTGTCAGATCTCTCTTCATTCTTTCTTTATACTGTGTTTCCTAAGTAGAATAGATAGAACTTTTATGCATTGCACAGAAAATATTCTCATAGGTTTTTGGGTACTTGATGTCTGGTTCCCTACCATAGTATTTTTACAGTAAAAGAGTGGCCCATTTAAATGATTTTCACCAATGAATCACAATTTGATTTGGTATGAAACCTAGACCTTTGACATCTAATGCTCATTTAATACTCATCTCTTACTTTGTTCAACTCTGTATGTTCCAACAAATTTCCCTTTTATTAAATCAATAAATATTTATCAAAAAAACTAGGCCAGAACTAGAAAGTCTCCAATGTGTCTTTCTGCTTTAACTGCCACTTTTTTTTAACTTTCAAAGGCAGTCAGAATTCATAAAAAGTAATGAGTACCATTAGAGTTCCATCACACTCCTGTATTTTCGATGCCACTCTTAAGGTATTATTTCTGGGTACAAAGATATCCCTAGGGAAGGAAGGTGAGAGGGAAGAGAAGGTAAATTTGGCTGCCAGGATCAATCAATGAGGATGTACTCTTGTCACAATTAACTTAAACAGATTCACAAATGTATAATTTAGTATGTGTGTGCCAGGATTGGAAATGAAAAATGGTTTCCGGATTGATGGAGTCAGCTCATCTCCACATCTGTGTTCTGTGATCAGCAGGGTCAGCTTTAGTCTGCCTTCTCTAATTCTAACACTTGACTTTGAAGAGCCTTCAAGGTGATACAGCTCTTTGCTTAAATCCCATGATCTGGTGACACATACTATTCCTCTTAGTTTCTAGGGAGTGAATATCAGAAAGAAACAATTAATTCTCCATGAGTCCCTTCCACTTTTGCCTATTTTTCTGAGCAAATCATTAACAAATTATTACTGCGGTTTTTATTGCTTTATAGCAGACAGTCTGAGAAGACAGGGATTTTATACCTCTATGATTAGAGAAGTAGGATGTGCTTTCTGACCACAAGAACAAAGACAATGTTTTCCAAAAGGATAGAGTTGCTGGAAGATTGGTAGAAACAAGAGATTCCCTCAGATTAGCATCTGTCTGCTGCTCCAGTAGTCAGTGTGGGCAGCATCCATCGAGGACCTTCTGCATAGCCCTCATGGTGATTTAAATAAAAATTACCCCCATAAGCTCATACAGTTGAGCTTACATTTGTGGTCATTAGTAAGTGGCATTATTTGAGAGGGATTGTGGCCTTATTAAAGTAGGTGTGGCTTTGTTGGAGGAACTGTGTCATTAGGGGTGGGCTTTGGGATTTCAGAAGCCCAAGTCAGTCCTAGTGTCTCTCTCTACCTGATGCCTGTGGATCAGGATGTACAACTCTCATCCTTTCACGAGGCACCATGTCTTCAAGCATGCTGCCATACTTCCCAAAAAGATGATAATGGCCTAAACCGCTGAATTTGTAAGCAAATCCCAAGTAAATGTTTTCTTTTATAATAGTTGCAATAGTCGTGGTGTTTCTTCACAGCAACAGAGTAGTGACTAAGAGAGCCCTCCAGAGATTTGGGGCATGGAAAGAACTGATAATAGCATGAAAAGCAGGCTCCTTCTGTGTTATAGTAACGTGCCATTATTTCTCAGACATGTGTCCTGTCTTCAAGTGCCATCTCAAAAAAAATCTAGTGAATGATCTTTGATCTCAGATAAATAAAAACAATTGTTGTCAGCTTCTGAATATTTTTCAAGCAATCCTCTCCAATCATAAAATAGGACAAGGCTGGACTTTCATTTGTTCCCTGGAATAAAAATGAACGGCAATTCTAACAAAGGCAGCCCCTTTTCTTATCCCGAGGGCAATTCCCATAAGTAGCGTCATGCTATAGGTATGGAATGCTTTACATATCCAAATAATTATCACATCTAGGAAGGTGGTATGGGAGGAAAATATGCAGGACCTAGCTTTTCATTGTAACATTAATATGGCTGGTGAGACAAAATCATCATAAGGACATTCTCCTGTGTATTCTGAGCTAAAGTCAGCAACAGCTACCTTAAGTAAATATTCTAAACAACCATTGAAACAATTTTCAAACTTGTTATTTTGATATCTATAACACATATAACCAGGACTTGTGTCCAGTTCCATACAAATTCTTAATATTTATATTCAAGGTTTAAGATTATTTTTCAACTTTCTCAGAATTGACAATAGATTGATAATGCTTTCATCTTTTAGAAAAACCATTGAAAGGCCCCAGCATACTTGCTTAGCCTAACGCCATTTTGAGCAAGGCCTGAAAAGTACGGGGAAAGTTCAGTTAGAGGACATGGGCACAGGAACAAACAGGGTATCTGCGGTCGGCCACCTGGCCCCAGAACAGGGAACTAAAAGGTCAGAAAAACAACTTGTACCCTAGATAAGAGCCAAGTCAGCAGGCGTGTCGAGCTCGGGGAAAAACCACGAGCTGTCCTGAGCTTGAACCTGGCCTCATATGAATTGTCCAATCAGAACCCTGTAAACCATGGCCTCATATGTATCGTCCAATCAGAACCCTGTAAACCATGGCCTCATATGAATCGTCCAATCAGAACCCTGTAAACCCGCCCTTCTGCTGCCCGACCATATAAAAACCCTCGCCCGTGCGCGCGCCAGCCTCCTGAGCTTCTGGAGTGACTGTGTCGCCCCGGGTACCCGTGTTCCGGAATAAAGCCTCTTGCTGTTTGCATCTGACTTGTGGTCTCGGTGTGATCTCTGGGCGAGGGTCTCTCCAGAGGGAAGACTACCTTCGGGGGTCTTTCACCATGATCTTATGGAACTGCATCTGTAGTATTGCCTAATTATAAATTCAGATTTTCAGTTCCTTTGATTTTTAAATAAATTCTAAAATTTCTCACTTACACATAACCTGATTTTTAAAATATTGCTATTGCTTAAAATAATTGCTAGTTTTCCATCTCCACTGACTCCTACAATCTTTCCTCCTCTTTTGCGGGGTTCCTCTTCAGAGGGGTGGGACCCAATACAGCCTTCCAGTTTACACTCTCTCCCTGCCTAATGTCTGGCTGGGGGTCTCTGCACCCACTCCCATCTGATGCTGAAGGAGGATGCTTCTCTAATGATGACTGGCCACCAAGAGAACATGGCCTACGGAATAAACTAAGCAGAGGGCTCACACGGGCTCTCAGAGACTGAAGCCACAAATATGGGGCTTGAAAGGGTCTGCACCAGGTCCGCTGCATATTTGGCTGTTAGCGTTGTTGTGTGTTTTCTGGAACTCCTAACAGTGCGTGCAGGTGTGTCTCTGACTCTTTTTACCTGCTCTGGAGAGTTGCCTTGGGTGGCCTTGTCCAGCCTCGATGTGAGGGATATTGCCTGGTCTTATTGTATCTTGTTTGGTTGTATTTGGTTGTTGTCTCTTGGAAGCCTGCTCCTACCGGAAGGGAAACAGAGAGGAAGTGGCTCTGGAGAGAGTAGAGGTGAGGTGAGCTGGGAAGAGTAGAGGGAGGGGACACTGTTGTCGGGATGTACTGTATGAGAGGAGAATCTATTTTCAATAATAAACAAACAAACAAGCAAATAAATAAATAATAGAAAAAACAATTGCTAGTTTATCACCTCAGTTTTTATACTATTACCAAATGGCTTTAGTTTAACAATAGAAACTTCCTTGGGAATATGGAAAATTAAGGTCATTTGACATAAAATTTATGACTTGAGCCAAGGAAGATAGTAAGTTGTTAACACATTGACCATAGTGTTACAGAAATAGCTTAACCACAATCATCAAAATAAACATGGTGAAAAAGCATTCTTTCCCAGAAAGAAAAACAAACTATATCAGTCATTATAAAAACAATAGTGAAAGAAAGCAATCAATACTTTTATCTGTTATTATTTTCAAAATAGTGTAAGCTATTTTAAATGATTTTTAATTGAAGCAGAATCTCATCAATTTCCTGCTTCCAGCCTTCCAGCTATCCTCCCTTGAATCCCACACATGACCTGCCTTTCAAGTGGATAGCATCTTTTTCTTTAGTTAACACTGTTTTATATATGAGTGTGAATCTCTCTCTCTCTCTCTCTCTCTCTCTCTCTCTCTCTCTCTCTCTCTCTCTCTCTCTCCTCCCCCGCCCACCTCTCTCTCTCTGTGTGTGTGTTTTCATGTGAAACTTAAGATCATTTTTAATTTCTGTAAATAACTGAGTTGGAATTTTCCTGGGAGTGCATTGACTCTCTCTATTACTTTCAGTAGAATAGCTATTTGCATAATATTAATCCCACCAAATCTACCAGTTCATGGGGCCCTTACATCTTCTGGTATCTTCTTAATAGTCTTTATTTGGTGTATAAAATTTTTTAACGTGAATTTTATTTCTCTAAACAAGTAATGAGGGTGTTGACTCAGAAACTGGAAATACAGTATATATTTGTAATCACAATGACCAACAAAAATATTAGAAGTAACTCTAACACTAAACATTGGATACAACTCTAATACTATGTTGTAATTTTTTTTATTTTACAAGTCCTTCAGTTCCTTGGTTACATTTATTTCAAGGTATCTTTTTTGGTTCTTGTTAATGGGATCATTTAGCTGATTTCCTCCTGGGTATGTGTGTCATTTGTATATCAGAATGCTACTGATTTTTGTATGTTTTCTTTCCTGATATTTTACTAAATATGTTATCAAAAATATTATATAATAGAAGCCAATCAAATAATGTCATTTAAAATATGAGATCCTCAGTATGTGTGAATTCATTGGCACAAGATTCAGACTGGTGATGCCCCTTTGATTTGTGGATTAAAGGTTTTCTTTTTCCAATTATAAAAATATTTCACAAATATATTAGTGTGACATTTTTAAAAAATACTTTTATTAATTTTTGACTATTTTCTGAGAAATGAATTTTCCCTTCTTAAAGGTAGTCATTAAAATATGCTGATTTAAATATCATAAATATAGATGGAATGTTTGTTTTTAATGAATTCTTATTTCGAGAGAAGAATCTAAAAGTTGTAAATCAACAAAATCACCACAACACATTTATAAAAGATACTTTATAAAAAATTGTTTCATCCCATTATGATGCACTAATGGCCACAGAAATTCTTATGTTGAAATGATTAATTTTGCTATGCAATTTTTACCACAATCAAAAAGTACTTTGATAATTACTCTTTTTTAAAATGTCAGTATTTTATTAATGAAATAGAATATTCAGTAGATAACACAAATAATGTAAAACTTGACTTAACATATTCTTTTCAAAATTCAAACTTAGTCGATTGTCTTTTCTGCCAGTATAAAGATCATAATTGCAAAAGTCTCACTCTAACTTATAATTTATAATCTTTACACTAAGAAAAATATAGCAATGTGAAATTTACACATTCACATATTTATATTATGTTACTAATGGAGGAAATTATTCCAGTGGAAAGCTGGAGACTTCTGTGTCTCTCCGGGTAGATGCTTACTTGTTTTGACAGGATATATATCACAAACATGAAAATTTCAAATTCAAGACCATTCTGCTAATTCACTTGAAGTATTGCTTCGTGCCACTATTGGGCAAAATTATGTCATCTTTCTTCTGATCTTTCCAGACAAGTAATCAAAAGAATTCAATTCCATTGGTGTTGATACATTTTTAGTCCACACCAATTATATTCAAAATGATATAACTTTTTGACTTAAGGTTGTTTAGAGACACTATCTTCTAACAAATGTTGCTTCTTAACAAGAGTTGCTATCTATGTTTGAAGATTCTGTCCCCTGTCACCTTTGCAGTAACAATTTGAAATGAAGAAAATAACCTTTATCTGTCATGTTCAGGCACATTTTTTTAGGGGTTGAAAGTTCAATTTTGACATATTCACTGAGGTAATTAATTTCACCTGTGGCCCTTGATAATTATGCAACATCACTATGAATGATGAACATTTTAAAAAACTGTTTATGCTATTTATTTAACTTTGACGAAAATGTCATTTTAGAAGTTAAAGATTTTATTTTGTCCTATTTTCCTTCCATTACTTCCAAATATGCATATGATCTGTTCAGACTAAACTCCTCATTGCATCAAGGTATGAAACACTATTATTATTTATTAAAGTGTGTTATTTGAGTTTATATATTTTCTTCATAAATAAAGTCTTTATAAAAATGAGCTGTTGATTATAAGCAGATCTCTATTCACAACAAAAAAATCCTTTTATTTCTATATGATCAGGGTTAATGAGCTTGAGTTGATGTTGAAATACTTTAAATCATTGGCTTATTGTTGATGGGAATCTTGCCTGAGAGCACTAGTATTAAGAAGTGTTCATATGAAGAAGTAAATCATATACATTTCCAATTTAATGTAGCATGAAGTCTAATAATCACAAGTTATCCCATGATTCCCTAAAGAACAACAAAAGGTCCCATGTTCCTTGGTTCCCCATGTTTTCCAAAGTTAAACAAGAAAAAACTTATTTGCCAAAGACGTTCCAATAATAGTTTTCTCTCCTAAACAAGTATGCCCACGATAGAAAGCTTTATCTATCTGCTTATCCTCATAAACACCTATTTATTTATGAAGTGACTTTACAACTAAGCCATGTACATATTAAAGATGGAAGTAAGTACAAAATGAAATAGGCAAGACTTTTTCCCTATTGAAACTTGAGATAAAATAATGAGATGTTATTTTCCCATAGTAATGCTAATACACAATATAAAAATGTGTGTTATACTCTGAAAGTGTATAGTGAGTGAACAGTACACAGGTACTTAGAACGTTAGATGATACAAGCAAAGACTTCGAGATGGTGAACTTTAATTGCTATGTGTATATCCTTAAATTTCAATAACAGTGTGACATCAGTGCACAGTTGGACCTTGTAGGATTCATCTCAAAACAGCATCTCACTCACCACCAATCGTGTTAACTATCTTTTCAGGATGACAGGTGGATTCCTCATTTAAAACATCATATAGTTAAAAAAACTATTTAGGAAAGAATATCATAAAATTTTTGAATGTCTTAGAGGTAGGGCACACTCAGTCCACCCAAGAAATATACCTTAAGAAAATGAAGGTCATAGAATGAAAATTTCCTGTAATTGTTTTGCAGTCTTATTAAAATCAAATGAATAATAAGCAGTAATTGTAAGGAAGGGAAGGTATTTAATATTTAGATGGCATTGGAAACCAGAAGGCACTGGGGATGAGTCAGGGCAGCTGCTTGAATTTATTGAATCGGTTTTGAGTCTGAGAATCTCTTTTACTTCAGTTCTGAAGTCTGGTTCTGTAATAAAAGGAGGGGTTTGAGATCAGTGAAGTGTTTTCTATTCTTAGAAATAAATGGTGATTATAAGCAGTGACCAGATTACCTTCATTGTGCAAGGGGACTGAAGGGCAAAGTGTTAAAAAGAATACATGTTGGAAGCTCTGTAGACTAATTTATTATTTTAAAATGGTTTCATTAGTCACAGACATGAGCATATTATTTACACTTGAATAAACTTGCCCTTTTAAAATTGAGAAGGGAATTGAATTCAAAAGACTTTATTATATAAAACAAAGTTTTATTTCCAGCAAAATTATTTTATCCACCTACAGACTATATGCAGTTTTCTAGTGGCCTAATTTGGAATTCAGATAATTACAATGCTGATAATAATGATAATAATAATACTTTCTACACTTTCTAAGTTGAAACAGATGGAAACAGAAAACCCAAGCTGCTGTTCAGCATATAATCACTATGCAAATATCCCGACAGCTTGTATGATTTTTCAAACTATTATCTCAAGAGCAACAAACCATTATATTGAAAAGCTGAGAAAGACAGCATAGTAAAAAGCTGTTATGCATAAGCCTGGGACCACTTATTGTCAATTCAATAGTGATAAAATAAATCCACTATTTTTAAAGGATGGAAATCAGAAAAAGGGAGACGTTCATGGCTTATGTTTATCAATGATTTCACAGTAAGCGTTGTGTGCACATTGTATTTATGTTGCACGTAGTGTACTCTGACTTCTCCCTAATACCTGAAGATGTTGCATCACAATGATCTATTAAAAAGTCACTCAAATCCTGCAGCCTCTTTTCTGTCTTTATCTTCTCCATTAACTTCATATTTCCAAAACATGATTATAGGAATTTCTATGTCTCTCTTAGCTTTGTTTCTGCTGCGTGCTAAAATTATCTAAAAAGGGGAACTTCTTCCTATTCTCATGTGGTCTTCATTTACCATGGTCTCCTATTCCTTGTTCTCCCTCTCTGTTGTTGATCCAGCTGGGATCTCCCGCTCCCCCAAGCTCTCTTTCCCTCAACCCTCGCCTTTCATTACCCCCACTCATGTCCAGGCTGTTCATGTAGATCTCATTCCATTTCTCTGTCATTGGGTGATCCCTGTGTCTTTCTTGGGGTCCTGTTTTCCAGGTAGCCTCCCTGGTGATGTGAGTAGCAGACAAGTCATCCTTGTTTCATGTCTAGTATCCTCCTATGAGTGAGTACATACCATGTTTGTCTTTCTGAGTCTGGGTTACCTCACTCAGGATGATTTTTTCTAGATCCATCCATTTGTCTGCAAGCAAAGTACTAGAGAGGCCCACAGAAATCCACAAAGATACCCACACAACAGACTGCTGGCAATGGTCGAGAGACAGCCCAAACTGACCTACTCTGGTGATGGGATGGCCAAACACCCTAATTGTTGTGCTAGAAACCTCATCCAACTACTGAGGGATCTGGATGCAGAGATCCATGACTAGGCCCCGGGTGGATCTCTGGGAGTCCAATTAGCGAGAATGAGGAGGGTTTATATGAGCGAGAATTGTTGAGACCAAGGTTGGATAAAGCACAGGGACAAATAGCCAAATGAATGGAAACACATGAACTATGAACCAATGGCTGAGGGGTCCCCACTGGATCAGGCCCTCTGAATGGGTGAGACAGTTGATTGGCTTGATCTGTTTGGGAGGCATCCAGGCAGTGGGACCAGATCTTGTGCTCATTGCATGAGTTGGCTGTTTGAAACCTGGGGCCTATGCAGGATTGTTTGGCTCGGCCTGGGAGGAGGGGACTAGACCTACCTGGACTGAGTCTACCAGGTTGACCTCAGTCTGTGGGGAAGGCTTTGCCCTGGAGGAGATGGGAATGGGGGGGGGGGGGGTTGGGGGGAAGGTGAGGGGGACGGGAGGGGGGAGAACAAGGGAATCCGTGGCTGATATGTAGAACTGAATTGTATTGCAAAATAAATTAAAAAAAAAAAAAAGGGGGGGAACTTAGGGAGGAATTGTTGCTCACAGTCTGGTTCATTATTCATCATTGAAGGGAAGTCACAGAGGTCCAGGGAATGGTGGGACCACCATGGCAGATCATCCTCATCCATTAACATGACCAATATAATTCCCCCACAGAGATGACCACAGGTAATCTGATCCATTCTCATTCTATACACCTATCCAAACAATTGGGTCGTCCAGTGTAGTCTCTGCTTTCTTCCCAAACTGTTTCGCTTCACATTCTTTCCTTCATCAGTGTCTTCTTTGATTTATCACCTCTATTTCATCTCATATAATTAGACGGCATGCTGTCCTGAACAGCAGTGCCTCTAGGGACAGGTCACCACACAGATCTGTGTAGAACAAAGAGAGTCATTGACTCTCCTCTAGGCACTACACAACTTCTGTTGTCCTAGAACCCCTTCTCCATAATCCTTACTGAGGGGGTCCCTGCAGATGTGAGACAGGAAAGTGAACCCCACAAAAATGAGAAGAAAACCTGTTACAGATTGACTCTGCCAACCTGGATCAGACTCTGGGGAGTCTAGTGACAGGCCGTTCATTGTCAACATATATAAAACACATTACAATTTGGGAAAAGGTTTTCAGGCAACTATCAGTGCAATTCCAGGTGCGTAATAAAGCTTAAGTTGTGACTATATGGAAACTCCTTTACAAAGTACATGTGACCATGAAGGTGAGTTCTATAGTAAAAGGCCTAGAGTCTAGTGTGATCCCTGACCAAGATAGCATAGAGGTTAGAAGACCGTAAAGTAACGGGACATCTCCTCTAATGATGCTTCTTTCAAGGGAAGAGTCTGGAATAATCATTCTGGGGAATTTAGGTGATGCCTGCCTCTATAGCAAGAGGTCGATGAGGTCTTCCTCCATAGACAGCATAACAAAATCCACCCCAAGTCTTCCAGGTAGGAAAACAGGTATTTTAACTCCTAGAGGCCCCTGTGAGTTTAATATTCCTATTTTCCCTAGTGATCTCTGGGTACCTTTGTGCCCCAACACTTTATGACTTCAGATTCATTTGAGATTTACTTTATTTCCCCAATTACGTGTCACTGTTTCAAATCACCAGGCCTGTACAAACACTGTTCTTGATCAGACTGCTTGGCAAATTTTTCATGACTCAGTGTAGATATTGCAATCCTTCCCCCGGAAATTAGAGTCTGATAATACTTGAAAGTACTTTTTTAATATGAAATCTTTTTTAGGCACTTAATATTAGCCTCCAGAAATCAGAGGTCCCCAACCTGTGAAAGCCATGTCAGTATCATTCATCATTAAATCACTCTCACATTTAGTAAATACTCAGCATATTTTGTATGTATGCAAGAGATGTTTATTCAATTAATAAATGATTGTAATTATTATCAATTTCTGATTTAAAGAGATTTTATTATGAAATAGTGTAATTTTTATATTTTTAGGTGTTTGTAAATCATTCTTATAGAGCTAAGCACATATTCAGCAAATATTTATTAAATTGAAAATGCTTATTTGCAGGTTTTAAAGCAAGGAGTTGCTAGTATTTGTTTTAATTATTAAAGAAGTCATGCTAAGTTAATTTATGATTGACTATGCATCATAATTATAAATTCAATAATTCTTTGATGTAAACATCTCAATAATTAAACTCAGAAAAGTATATATATATAGTATATATATATATATATATATATATATTATTTTTAAGCAAATAATGGAAGACAATGTAAAACTTCTCTAAAGGACAAAAGAAACTAAAATTTCAAACTAAACAAGCTTCAGAAAATATATATTTAAGTAGTTCTTCTTGTCCTCGGCATCTACTGCATCCTTGAGATCCACAAACAGTGATAAAACATGGTTTAAAAAATAAATCGCATCTATATTAATTGTGTATATGCATTTTCTCTTCTGTTGAGATATCTGCCTAGCATTTATGCTATTTTTAGATATTATAAATAATCTCTAGATGATTTTTAAGTATTATGAGGTGTGTGGTGTGTTAGGTATAAACGAATTCACTTTATCTAAACAAGAGATGTGTATTCATGGGCTTTGGAATTCATAGGGGATTTGGACTCCGTACCATATGGGATGGGTATGTACAGATAATCTAGTCTTCCTACAATAGGATTATTTTGAAACTAGGATATTATATGCAATTTATTTGACCAAAAAAAAACTATAAATTATGTCATCACATGATTTTTACTCTCAAGTCTTTTGATGTACTGCATTTCTTAGTGCATGACACTTTATGCTTCTTAATTTTAAAAGGAAGATGAAGAGTAAATATTTATTAGAAAACTATGTAAGTTAACTTTAGATGTGTTTTGAGAGATGAAAAACTTCAGTAAAAAATACCAACCTGTCAAAAACTAAACATGCATAAAATATGAAATATTAAATAATTGAGCAACTGGAGATGATCACTGGCTAAACATGCATCTAAGTATTACACAAAAACATGCTTTAGTCTTATCCAAAGCTTTAAATATATGAATATATGCAGAAGGAAAGTAAAAGACCAAACTCAGATTCAAATTAAGCCTTTGCTGTAAGACTTTCATTGTCAGAACATTCAGCTTTAACTATTCCATACAAAGCACAATGAGGGAACACATGGTCTATCGAAACATAAACCATGAAAGGCAACATGCTTAAGGTAAAGATCTGTTGTAAAATCACCTTTTTCCTAATCTGTATAAATGATCATTGGATTCCTAATTATTCCAGATTTTTATGTGAAAAAAATCAATTTCACCATCTATGAATTGAGGTGAGCCCCCAGAAGCTGTGTCTTTAAAAACATGCTTTCCCGGTGTTTACAGTCTGGTTATGTAACAAATAAATGGACTCATGTAAGAGCAAGGAAAAGAAAACTTATTAGACCTTTACAGCATTTGTTAAAGAAACTGCAGAAAGAACTCAAGCTTTTGGGCTATGGATCAATGCTTAAAAAATACAAACTGTAAACATTGCCCTTTATAACAATTTGTTTTATAACAGACCAATTATGAAGCAGAGAAGAATTAGCATAGGTTATTATAAAACAAATATCCTGAAAGCCAAATAGGAAGATGTTATAAATAAAAGGTCACACCAGAAGATATGCATACACCATCTCTTAAATGTCCTGATGAGTAAGCTGACATAGTTCCTAAATGAGCTTTGTAGAAAGGCAGAAGAAAAATTATACCATGCCAAAAGCTCCCATGCTGTGACAAAAATAAGTAAAATAAAAAAATATATTACATTAAACATCCAGGCTAATAATGTTTCCAGAGTGAATTAAAATATGCATGCAAAAATACTCAGAAGAATAACAATTGTAGTTCTTAAGTTACACATAAGTATAGGGTAAGAAAACATAAGTGAATTCTTTAGCAAGTGATACTTCTGAATTCAGTACTGACTAGAATAGGCTAAGCACTCGGAATTTTAAAATATGTTCTGTGCACTATTGCTTAGAAATGGAGAGGAAAGTTCAATGGAACAGTCTGGAATTAAATGAGTTCTTAAAGCTATTTCATACAACTTAAAAAAGGAGCTATGGAGGCAGAGATTATTATAATATCCATCTCTTGGTTTGCATAGGATAATTAACCAATAGAAATTGAGTCTGAATGGAAGAAAGGGACATTAAAACACTGTTCAGCATGGGTCACATTCATGTGTTTGGAAACAATCGCCAGGGGCAAAATTATATCCCTCTTAAAATATTGCATGTTTACTATTAACATCATTTCCCAAACATCATCAAAGTATTCTTTGGTGTTGGTTATCACTATCCTAATTATAAAACAAATAAACAAACTACACTTTGTTTCTAAAATTCCCTAAATCTATAGATCATAAATACAAACAATAGTCTTTTTTTAAAAATTTTGTGTATATTTTAAAACATGAGGAGAGGGAGATGAGGAGGTAAAGGATGACTTAAATATGTTCAAATCATGTTGATAGTATTGGATTGAGACATGTTGACATAGTATTTCAGTTGTATGGGTGTCTCAGATGACAAGGGACAGCACTTTCATTTTGAAAAAAAAAAAAAAAGAAAGGATACATTACTGAATACTGCTACAGAGTCCCTTGTAAGTCTGTCAGCAGTAAGGTGACACTTTTATGAGAACCATTGTCTACTATGAGTGAAAGTGGGGATGGATATGTCAGAGTCAAAGATGTCACAGGTGTATGGACACTGAAAAGAGTGTATATGAGCATGCATATTGTGTTCCTGTGTGGGAACCAGAAGCACCCCTGATACCATTCTTCAGATGAAGCTATTTTATTTTTATTTTTCGAGACAGGGTTTCTCACTTGTCTGGAATTTGTTGTTTAAGTTAGGCTGGTCAGGGGTCTAGTTTCTTAGTACTGGAGTTTTACAAGTAGCTGCCATATATGGTACAAGTATTTTTTGAAATGTGTTTCATAGATCCAACTTAAGTTCTCTGCCTCCCAAGGCAAGTTAAGCAATATGCCAACTAACCAATCTCCCCCAAATGTAAAACAGTTTTTAACTATAAAAAACAACAACAACAAAAACAAAAACAAACAACAAAACAAAACAAAAAAACGCATGAGTGACTAAGACATAAAAGGAGCATCTCTGACTAGCTGGTAGAGAAAATTCCCTGTAAAAGAAACTTTATCTTGTGTCGTCTAACTTCTAGGAACAGGCTCAGAGAAAATGAACAATCGACAAATAGAAGCTTAAAACATATTAACTTGGGTTCAGTCTAGAAAAATGGGACAAAATAGATATGTTGAAAAGGACATGGATATTCCATGGCATTGAGAGAGATTATCTAGGGACTTCATAAAGCAATGCTTAGCTGGGAAATTCCTTTCTGACAAAAACTCTACACCTCTACACAGTAGAAATGTGTTAATAGCAGAAAGCCTGGGATCTGGCCTTTTTAAGACACTTGCTCTGTTTCCTGTTGGGAATTTTTCTCAACCATTAATCCCATCATGCCAGTGCTAAGGTGGAGGCCCTACACTTGCCTCACAACACAGGATGAATTTTCTGTGTACATAATTATTTATCTTACAGAAGGAAGATTTTCAGAGTTTAAAATGGTGCCATTAAATAATTTTGTTAGGGAAAAGAATGCTGATAATTATTACATTTAGATTACTACAGGCAAATTAAGGAAACATATAATAATTCATTTTAATATGCTTTAAAATTCATAGCCTGCTTGCCCCAGAACCAACTCTAAAACATACTTGTGATGAAGTTTTCTGTTCCTGTATCACATACCTGAGATAACCATTTTCTATAAAGAAAACATTCATTTGGGCTCATAGATTTTCAATTCACAAGCAGTCAGTTCTATTGCCTATGGAAGTTTGGCAAAGAACACCATGGTTGTCAATGTGTGGAGAAGCAAAGTGTTCAGCTCCTGGCCAGAAGTCAAAGAGGAAAGTAGAAAAAAACAGCTGGAGTCTTTTTTTTATAATTAATTAATTTTACATACCGACTGCAGTTTCCCCTCTCTCCTTCCTTTTCCTCCCAATCTCCTTCCCCATCCCAACCCCTCACTTCCCACCTCTTGCCCAATGCACTCCTCCATTTCTATTGTCGATATTAACAAAACATGGTGCATCACGTCACAGTATGACTAAGGGCCTCCCCGTGTATTAAGGCTGGGCACGGCAACCCAGTATGAGCACGAGGGAGCCAAAAAGCCAGTAAAAGAGTCAGAGACAGCCCCTGCTCCCACTGTTAGGAGTCCCACAAGAGGACCAAACTCTACAACTGTAACACATATGCAGAGGGCTTAGGTCAGTCCCATACAGGTTCCCTGCTTGTTGGTTCAGTCTCTGTGAGTCCCTGTGAGACTAAGTTAGTTGCTTCTGTGAGTTTTCTTGTGGCATCCTTGACCCCTCCGGCTTCAACAAGGCTTTCTCCTCCTCTTCTGCAGGATTCTTTGAGCTCCACCTAATGTTTGGCTGTGGGTCTGAATCTATTCCATCAGTTGCTGGATGAAGTCTCTCTGATGACAATTGGGCTAGGCACCAATCTATAAGTATAGTAGAATATCATTAGACATCACTACATTGACATTTTTACCCCCTCCTCTCATGTTTGGTTCTGTCCTGGGTCTCTGGGTCATCCACCCTGTGGGTTCTGTTGCTGAAATAGCGAGAGTCTTAATACCACCCTCCAGGACATGTTTCTGATAACCAAAGCCCTCTGTCAAGACACCATCCTCCAAGGTGTTCTCCACCTTCCAAAAGCCGGAACACAGTGACCTTGCTTCTAACACATGGGTCTTTGTTTTACTATACACTTGCACTGTCAGATACTATACTAATCCAGTGTACTCACCGGTCAGAATTTTTTTTTCATTTGGTAGTTTTAACTTCACACTTCCTTTTGTTTTTAAATCTGTAAGCCACTCACATTCATTTTTGAAGTCCATAGATATGGTTTACGCTGTTCCTAACCACATATTTTTATCTTTTAGTTTGCTAATGAGTGTGTGTGATAATCAGTAGTCTGTTAAACTGAATTTATCCCTCACCACCTTTTGGACTCCTTAAACATCAATGGAGGAGTAGCTGTTTCACCTTCAGTTTCTAGAAAAAGAATTAGCATAAAATCAACCCTTGGCTGGTATTTGTTGGGTAAATAACAAATTTCTTTGTTCTTATTATGTTTATTTTAGTATTTTGATTTTTTATTCTATGAGCAAAATAAAAATTGGGTGTATTTAATTGAATTTTGAAGAGATTAACAGCTACAGTTTATTTGCAAAAAAAAAAAGTCTCGTGTGTTAGACAAAATTATAATTGTAGTAAGTTTAAGAATGCTCATGCTTAAATCAAATATGTAGTAATATGTGACATACATTATCTATTGATAATTGTTATCCAAATCTATTTTCTTTAAGATTTTTGTTTTTCTGTACCTATTTTCTCTCATATTTTTGTGTTTCTATTTTAGACTACACTTTCACTGTGTTGGCTGTATTATATTTCACTGTGAAGACCTATCAATTTTGGGAAGTTGTGAGTCTCTTGAAACAATAGAGTAGTTGTAACTATCCAGTGACATGCACAGCATAGATATTTAATGAAACACCTGTTCAAAGTCTGATGCATACAGGAATTTAAATACCGTGATGGTTAATATGGATTATCAAATTAATATGATCTGGAATGACCTAGGAAATAAGACATTTGTAAATGGAGTGGAAACTCAAAATAAATAAAATGGATAAAAGAAGCTGAACAAAAACATGTATCTTCCTCTGCTTCCTCACTGTGTATGTAGTGACAAGCTACCATATAACTTCATCATGATGGATGAGACCCTGAAACTGAACAAATTGAACTCTCTCTCCCTTAAGTTACCTTTGTCAGAGAATTTTATCAAAAGGAGACAAATAAATAGGAAAAGTACCAAGAAAATATGAAAGAGTTATTACTGTCTTTAGTAATAGATAAAGGAATCATATTTACTTTGAGTGTTTTTTAAATAGTAGGAGAATAGCAAAGCCCTTAAAAATGAGATTTTAGAAGCTGTTGGCATATTCTGAAAGACTATTACTTCACTTTGAAATACTAGTCATATACACTTAAATACTTTTGTCTGTTAGTAAGATGATGGTAAATTTTAAGCATACAAAACACCCTTAAAAGTTTGACTCTTGCAGTTTTGTGTATACACCTTTAATCTCAGTACTTGGGAGG
The DNA here is from genome assembly GCF_007827085.1 of Peromyscus californicus insignis. Taxonomy (NCBI): domain Eukaryota; kingdom Metazoa; phylum Chordata; class Mammalia; order Rodentia; family Cricetidae; genus Peromyscus; species Peromyscus californicus. The sequence continues at coordinate 48,576,939 of NW_026294534.1, read as the reverse complement.
CCCAGCATAAGCAGATCTCTGGGTTGGAGGCCAGTCTGGTATATAGAATGAGTTGCAGGACAGCCCAGACTAAATATTGAAATACTGTCTCAAAACAAACAAGCAAACAAACAAAAGGAATTGAAAATAAAGGAAAGATAAACAACTTTGCAGTTTTAGTGGGCAGTAAAGGATTTGGAGAATTGTAATCACTAGCTATTTATCACAATGGTTTCTATCTCCAAAAACATCAGTAATTTAGATGAAACTGTCAATTCCACATAGTTGAAATGCAGTAGGGGTTTAATTGAATGTCTGCTTGAATTATATTCAATTATATTGATGTTTCACTAATATGTGTTGCAATGAACATAAGAAAATCTCCCCCAAACTTGAAATTTTTTCCCATGTTGTTAAAAGCCTCTAGTTTAATTATCTTTAATTTAAAGTTGGGATTTTAGGACCGCTGCTCATGACTGCACATTGATTTTACTTGCATTAAGGAAATTCGATTACCTTGAATCATTTATATATATTTGTAAATCATGAATAGTGCTTTTTGATGTTTAAGACTAATTATATCCATGAATGCAAATGTCAGCAATATGAAAAGCCAGTTGCAGAATGGAACAAACAAACATGAGGTACCGTACCAGAAAATAGTTTCGAATTGCTGCATAGTCCTTTATGTCCTTTATAATCTAATGCCTTTTGAAGCTGGGCACTGATGCAGAGAGTAACTCGGAGTTTGTCTCTATGTACTAAGCAATGCAATTGGAGTCTGCTTCATTTTATTTCAAGTACTGTATCTGAATAGACACATAAACACAAAAGTAAACGCTTGGCCACATCTATTTATGTGTTTGTTTTGATAGTCTCACACAGCAAGTTAGCAATTGTTCTTAATTATTCTCTTTTAATTAGAGGAGAATGAGTTCAATAATAACATCAAAATGGTTACAAAGTGAGGCAGACTTTTCAAACACTTTCATGGATCAACAATCAGCTATTTATAATAATTCCTAGTGTTGCTGAGTCAAATAAGGTGGTATATACAAAAGGCTTAACATGTTACTCCATTCCTAGTGCATACATGTGATATGCTAATTAACTTTTTCTTACCCCATAAAGCACACATTAGGTGATTCTAAGCTGTAGAAAGTTGACATTTCAAACTAACCATCACACCGATGTTGATTTCTTTACTTTCCTTGCAAATTAAAGTCTATAAATTGTCATGTGTAGATATACCCTAATGCAACTGAAACAATGAGGTAAAGAAAGAGGAATTAACAAAAATACCATGTCCAATAGACATGTCAATGATTCCCTGAAAGATCTCGTAATTCTCACAATTGGCCCATGCGGGTATCAAACCAGAGACCTTGGCATTATTTATACCACGCTCTAACCAACTGAGCTAATCAGTCAACTAGATCCCCAAAGTCTTAAGCTTGTATTTCCTTAAGGTATCATTATTACATGACCAGTAGTTTGAGTTTCTGAGTTTCTAGATATTAGGAGCAGATTACATCAACTTTGCAATTTGAAATTAAGGCAAATAATAGTTTAATAGAAAAAGCCAGAGACACGGCAAATGAGTTTAAATGTCTTTTGAATTATACTTTTATTGGGTAAGCAATCAAATGATTAGATAAAAAAAATGGAAAGTGAAGTATCTTAATATATTTAATATCTCTTCAGTTTCCAAGTAATTTAATAATAAAACATTTGAAATACTACTGAATTATTATTCCTAACAACCATCTAAAGGTGTGTTTCTAAAGTGTAGATATAGATACTAATAGAAATGTAGATGCTTAGATGTACATGTGATTTACAACTTCAAAGGAAAAATAGATAAACAAAGAGATAATTGTGTGGGGTGGGAAGCTATAAAAGTGGTGTGGGGCATCATCCCCCAAATAGAGGTTAGGTATGAAATCAGTGTGGTCTATGATTTCCATCTAGTGGCAGTTCCCATGAATTGCAAATGCTCAGTTACCCATATGTTATTGAAGGGACCTTTTGGGCCAATTCAACCCATTTCCTTGATATAGTAAATGTTACATAGCATAAGCAGTCAAACACATATACACATGTATAGTAAAACTTTTTCATAAACCAATTCTTTCATAATTAGTATGATTGAAAAAGTGCATTTGGAAAGTACTTTCTGTTGGATAGGAAAAAGTAAAACTGAACTTATATATTTTAAAGTCACTTTAAGTTGAATTAAAAGATAATGAACTGGATTTGGTAAGTAAAAGTGGCCAAGCTTAGATGTAGAATATAATTTGTCAATATTAGAAGCTGTGTAGCTAATTGAGACATAGTCAATAGATCCATTTCAATAGCATAAATCATTGACTATGCAAATATGTCATTCAATTTCCATTTTTGTCAATTAAATCTGTACTTTAACTATTTCATTTGAGTGAATAATACATTCTGATTGCATCTCTTTAAGTGGAAGAATAATTGGAGAATAATTCAGTTCTTAAGAAGCTGTGGTGCTCGTGAAGAGACCCAAGTTCAATTCCTAGCAGCCACATCATTCACAACCAACTGGATCTTCAGCAGAGCTGCAGGGATTCTCACTCTTCTTTTCACAGTGACCCCCTTGTGCATAAACCCACCCACAGACACCCCACACACATAGCTCAAAAATAACAATATCAGTTTTAATCAATATATGGGATGAGGACTTACAGATATGCAGTTATGGGTCCTGTACTTTAAGAAGAATAAAAATTGGATGGTGTTTGCAATAATTTGAGAGATGTGAACACTTGCATTTAAATGGTTGTGGAGAAAATAAAAGAAAGGGAGGAATCTTTCAACTCTGTCATTAAAGATAAAAACAATACTGACTTAAGGATTTGATGAAACAAATAAAACTGAAGACATTTTCACGATCTTGATCATGAAGAAATAAAACCAATGATGATGATTTTCAAAATATTGTAGAAATTAAAATAATTTTTAAACCCACTTTGTGAGATATCAATTAAGAACATCCAACACTCTGTTATAAATGATGAGTCATTTTATTACTAGAGTTTAAAAATTGTGGTTTCTAGGTTACATTCTCAACAAAATGAGGAATGCTTCCTTTGATATAAACATTACAAACATCTAAATAGAAGAATGTAAAAAAATGTGTGCTTACATGATATTTTTAAATTACATCTTTGTAGTTTATTAGTTTCTAATGTATGATGGCCCGAGCTTCTGGTTAACCACTAAGTGGTCAGTGTGACATGCTGATCAAACTTGTTTATGCTTCTGAAAATGCAGATGATGTAGAGGGATTGTAATGATGGCCTTGCAGTTTATGCATTAGCACTGTTTCTGGCAATCTATGTTCACTTAATATTTGTGTTTCCTATTATCTTAAGTGTATCCTAGTTTGTGTAATAAGTTATTTGCAACCTTTGACCATTTACTTTTAGACACAAATACTAGCAAGTATTTAAATCCCATGGGTACTCTACAGAATAACTAATGCTTTAAAATGTATAGCGTCACTCAAGTTACAAAGGTAAAATATAAAATAATATTAAAAGGTTTAAAAACTCTGTCTAATATTGGTGTTTCTTTATTAACTCATAGTTGGAAAGGTGTCATGGTTGGTTAGTAGCTACCATAATTTAAAGAAGGGGTGATCTAACCAATATTCCATACAACCTGGGTATTAATATGAGATAAAATGTTTGCAAATTCTGTTGTTGAACAAATGTCTCTGACTATATGAATGTGGGTGAAGTTCGGTGTCAACATTCATATTGAAGAAATTTTTAGTTCTAATTTGTCTAAATACTAATGAATAGTTACAAAAATCATACATTTCGCTTAGTTAAGAACCCACAGATAACTTATATAGTAAAATCTATGCTTCCTCTACGATTAGAATTTGATTTTTTTGTTAATCTCAAAAGTTTATTGCAGACACAATAAAGGAAATTTGACAGACTTGCGTTAACTAAGAAATCAATGTGAACACCATTAGCTGTGGGGCAAATTCACATGACATGTTCCAACACTACAATGCATGGAGCACACAGTGACTCCTCCAATGTGGCCATAATGTACACCCTAAATCTAAACACAAGCACTTACTATCAGAATCTTCTTAAACTTCCCTCTGCTCTCTAGCCACCATGGGATGCATCAGAAGAATTCCGATGAGACACACAGCATAGTGTGGAAAGTAAAGTTCATTGGAGAGTGAAGTGTCCACTCAAGGGATGAGTGGATAGTGGCCTGATGGGCCATTGAGAAGGCAAGAATTCAGGTGGGGAGGGCAAGAGTGGACAAAGGAGCCAGTATACCAACTGACATTTTCAGAGAGACTTTGAGAGGGGAATCTGTGGTTGGTATGAAAATGAATAAAAAAATCTCTTAATAAAGGAAAGAAAAAATTGATATTCTTATGCGCACTCATTATGTCACCTTTGTATGAACACATTTCCTACAGCGTAGCTCTTTAATAGAGATAAATAAATGCACACGATAATATAATGAAAATAACAATGGTCTCCAAGTTGCAGAAGGAAAAATACATAGAATGGTTTTCAGGAGAAGGCTTAACTAGCAATGCGTTACATGAGGATAAGGAAATACAAGTAAATTTTGTGAAGACTGGAATGTACAGTGGGGCCACTTTGGTGGAGCAGTCACAGCCATTTGGTATCCTGGGTGACTTAAGAGATGTCAGATGTTTCAATCAAACAGCCCATGAGTCTTCTAACTAAGTCTTTGTGAGTCACAGTATGAAAATCCTAAGCACTCAAGATGCAGCAGGATGTTCCATTCTGAGGAAGAAATGCATTCACCCTTCTGTTTTCTAATCTCCTCCTATGTCCATTGTCACTGCCAAAATCAGATGTGCATTGTGAGCTGTTTGGGCAGTGTCAGCAGACAAGTCCCTTGGCCTCTGTCATGTTTGTTCTTTATTTGGAAGTCTTTGTTCTGGACAACTCTCCAGTAGTTCCTCTTTTCGGTACTCCCAGCCATAGTTCTGCTCTTACTGTTTTTCAGCCTCCACCAAGTCTGACATACATGCACTAAAACTGTAAGATGGGTAAGAATGTATTCTTTGTGTTCTATCTGATGAATGTAGGACTACACCTGATGGGCTGTCAAGTAAATGGAGATATAGCTGTAGATGAAGGATGCACACACCTGGTAGATTAAGGAAGGAAAAGAAGTAATTCCCATTGAGAGAACATCAAAACATCCTTTGGCCTTTTAGCTGGCATTCAGATATACCTTCTCATTATTCCTAAACTTCTTCATGTTTTCTCACTCCCACAGAAATAGCTGGGTTTTTTTTTTCAGGTCACAAACACTGACTATCTGATAAAAAGCAGTTCCAAACGATTTTGGAACATGGTCAAAGGTAGGCGACCAGAGACTGTAAACAAAGCAAATATGATCGGGGAAAGACAAGTACAGATGTTCCTCAAATGCCCATGGTGTTTAATGATATATCCCTTTATAATGAATTCTTGCAGCTCTGTTTGATGAATGACTGTGTATATTTTATTTCTAACTGCCTTGGTAATTTGCACTGACACTGTTCTGATGCTGATGGGTGATACCAAGAATGTAAAGCAGAATGATGTGATAGGCAATGACAGGAGACTACTCTAGAGCCCATCAGGGATGGACAGTTTTGAATAAGTGACATTTCAAATGACTCCTGAATGATGACAGGATAAAACAGTTATATGAATGCTTAGGAAAGAACATTCCAGGCAGGAGGAATAACAAATCAAAGATTTTGGAGATAAGACCAGCTTTGTGTTTGTGGAACAGAATGTGAGTCAGAGCAGATGAAATCAGTTGGTGAGTTTTAAATCATGTTAAGTAGATAAAGTTGCTGTTATTTCATCTCTAGGTCACAGTAAGGGTAAGCACCTGGCATTTCATGCTAAATATAACTAATTCATGCCATAGCAGTCAGTGTAAAGCCCATGATGAGAGTTACGTTTTAAACAGCCTACTTTAGTTCTTTATCCTCCAGATTGTAGAAGAACAGTAAATACTTGAGAACATGGCATTGAAGTAGCATGAGATCTTTCTTTTGATGAGAAGTAAAAACTTACTCCAGTAACTGAAGGAAACATTAACAAACCTTTTTTAGATTGTTAAATCTGAGTCACTTTCTGGGCATCCGTTTCCAAAAGGATTAAACAGTTTTCTAATCTGTCCGTTAAAAAGGCCATTTGATCAGAGGTACCATGTCATCTCTTTTAGAGAAGTCAGGTGGTGGAATTGTTAAAGCATTCTCTGCATTTACATGTGCAAACCCTGTCTCTACATTTTACTATGTATGCTGCCATCAATGTTGATCTGAATTCTCTGTCCCTCTATTTCTTCAACTATAAAGTACAGGATTATAAATTCTTTCAAATCAGCTCTCCGAGGATTAAATATATTAATCAAACTAAAGCTCGTATACATAACAATGAATGATATTCATGGTTTGCTATGATCATCCCTAAACAACAGGGACTTCTATCAAAAGACATTATAATGCATTTCCATTCTATAGTTTTTTAAAACATGCCTTTATAGCTCATGTTTGTTAAGTACTTTTTTTATTATTAGCAGCGTCAGTCAACACTGAAGAAGAAAACCAAAACAAAACTAAAACAGAGAAAGGAGGAGACTGTAATTTACTGGAATGTGTCATTTGGTTCTTTGCAGAATCCTTACTGAAGACATTTGAAGGCTGTTTGGTGAGTTTAGGAATTCAACAAAATGCTATCCATCACTGGCTCTTGTGTGACAAAACTTTTCCTGGGAAAAAAAAACAGCACATACATCTACAAAAAGACAGGGATCTCATGACAGACCAAAGCACGGATATCACCAATGTCAAACATGGTATAATAATGAGTTTTATTGGGGTTATTTATAGGAATATAGGTGAAAGATTACTTATAGGAGCAGAAATAATTCAAAAACAGCCGCATCATCAAAACCTACCCCCACATGAGTGACAGCTCACAAAAACTTGGGTCCTGGAGCACACTGAACAAGTCAACAGGGTGGATAGTGTCCTTTCCAAGTGACTCAATTGCTCTAAACCTCTTCCAGACAGCTCAGATTCTTCCAGGAAGCTGGAAGAATCTTCTTTGCAGCATGTCTTGTCTTGGAGCAGTGGTTCTCAGCCTTCATAATGCTGTGACACTTTAATACATTTCCTCATGTTGTGATAACCCCCAAACATAAAATTATATATTCATTGCTACTTCATGATTGTAATTTTTGCTGCTCTTATGAATCGTAATGTAAATGATTTTGAAGATAGAAGTTCAAAAAAGGGGTCAGGACCCTCTAGTGGAGAACCATTGTCTTATCTAGCCTCTTAGTCTTCATTGCTTACTCTGGCAGGAAGGGCCCCAGTGAATCTGATCGGTTTGGGAGACTTCCTGAAGCTATTTTGAGTTGTTTACCTTCCCGCTTAAGGAGCTACCCTACAGGATGAGTCTTAGAGGGAACTAGTACACAACTCATGCCTGTGTGAATGCTGAGCTACAGCCAGGCCCTTAAATCATAGTGTCTTTTGTCTCAACAAGGTAGACCTACTGAGTGGGTAGAAAAACTGTAATATCCAGGCCTTATGGATGGGTTCTAGGAAACATGTCTTCCATATATGACAGGATTTTCGCATTCATGATCTCATAGTAGCTTTGTTGCCTGCAGAAGATCAAACTTACTAATATTCCAACATAGTTGGGGGAAAAGCTCATGAAGCCCTTCCTCCACCTGAGGATTTATTGGCAACCAATGGCTGCCATGGGAAGAAAGATTGTTTTGTTTTGTTTTGTTTGTGGGTGTGGCTCTGATAGGTTGTCTCTTTTTGAGTGGATGGCAGCACACCCATGGAAGTATGGGCAGTAATAATTGAACTCAGTTATTAGAGAGAGAGAGAGAGAGAGAGAGGACATGAAGTTGGGTGGGGACCATAGGGAGGTGTGGGAGGAAATGGAAGGAGGAGCAAAGGTTGGATATGGTGAAAATACATCGAATACGCGTATGAAATACTCAAAACATAAGAACATATTAAAACAAAATTATCCACTTATATCCTTTTACTTTTTTTCCACTTTAAGTTATAATAGTATGCTAATTATCTCTCTGAATGTTTAATCATTTAATTATATGACAGAACTAGAGGTGTCAGACTATAAAAAGATGTATAGTCAATGTATGTGTAAAAATATGGAACTTCTAAAGCTTAACAGTTAATGAAAGAAAACTACTTAGTGATGAATCTGGAAACACTAGAAAATTCATTGAATCATGTATATGTAAATGTTAATAGAACCGAGCCCCATAAGCCATATGATTTGAGGTTTTGTGAGTTTTAAGAATACAGAAAATAATAAATATTTAAAAGAAAACAGATTTACAGATGATAACCCATTATGGTGTTTCAACTGCTTAAATAAATATGAGTTCTATAACAAGAGTTAAAACTGTTTCCCATCTCTGCTGTTTCTTTCAAACGCCATGTTTACACACATGGGAGGAAGACTGTCAGTTCCAGTACTGACAGGTGTGATGGATACTTTGAAATTCATATCTGTGTAGGAAATTGGAGAATCACTAAACTCCAGTAATTAAAGGGCTACCCTGTAGAAGAAATAATGAACTGTTTTTTAATCTTTGTTTGAAAATATAACAACACATGAAAAGACTTTCTCCAAGCATAAGCAATTACTCAAAATACTTGAAAAGTTTAGATAGCAAACATTCTTACACTCTTTAAAAAATGTTAATCCTCGAGTTATTTTTATGTCTTAATTTTAATGGTTGTTCTTGAGAAAATACTAGATGTCTACTCCCAAAGGGGAACATTTCCTCTTAGACTTTGCAATGATTTTCTCTCCTCCATTTTTAAGTGTTCCAATTCACAGCAATCCCATTGTCTCTTGTTGTAAAATTTGCATATATAAATTCTATCCAAGCAAATTCATACAAATGTCAACTGTGAAATATCTGGGCATTCCAGAAATTATCTACTAGAAGTTTACAGTTCTTTAAATGATACTTTTACCCACTGAGGGACTGATGTTATTCAATAAGCCTGCCTTTAAGAGTACCCCAACTCAATATTTTTTTTAAAAAAAAAAACACTCCATGAGGGATAATACATTATCACTGTCATTCTAATGAATGATGAACCAGAGACATTTGTCCAAAAACAGTGTAGAAGTTCAAATATTCAAAACTCAGATATTTTGTTTATATTCACAGACAAATATGTACAAATAAGAAAAAAATCAAGGAAAACTGACATTATCACCCAATCTTCAGATGTCCACAATTGTAATTAACTTGAAATAAACTTTTATAGTCATAACAGCATAGAATCAATTGGGAAATTATTTATTTCATCATATTATTAATCATAAACAGAGACAAAGTCTTGCTATTTTAATTTCCATTTCATTCAAATTTCTATTTGCCCTTCCACAAACAGTTTTGGCCAAATGCATTTTCTATTTTCTGGTAAAGCACACAAAAGACTCCTTTGTACATCACAATTTTAAATAGTATCAAGACAAGTAGGTAAATAAAAACAACTGAAATGAATAGTTTATCATCATCTAAATGCAAACTAACACAGCACAGAGAGAAATCGGTCTGTTGCTCCTCATTATTTACTTAACAGTTATTAATTATGATAATACATTTCACAGTAAAGAATGGGAAATCTTGACAGGGGCGCCACAAATTATAAGAGACAAACACACAGCTCAGCATACGGATGTATCCAATCTTACAAAGGTATAAACATCATTAAGAGAACAAAATGTTTATAATGAGATGATCAGTTTTAGCTTATAAAAAATATTGCAAAAAGTACACAGCCCTCAGAAACCTCAAACAGAGCTTATTCTTTTGTTAGTATCTCATATTATCAGGATGTTGTTACCACAAATACTAAAGCAATATTGAAACGATGTTAACTGGACTCCACCCTGTAATCTTGTCCTCAGTTCTTATCTTGATCTCATCATGCCTTCTAGGGGTTCACAAAACTTTTAGTCATCATTTCCCTTTAGGCTCCTCCTGGTTCTGATAGAGTCTCAGACATTCCTTGCTATCAATGACCTTGACAGTTTGAGGAGTACTGCTTGGGTAATTTAAAAAATATTTATCTATCAGGATTTACTTAAATGTTTTTTTTTTCCCTCTCATGATTAGACTGGAGCATGGATTTTGAGGAGGAAGGCCACTGAGGAAAATTATTTTCCCATTACATTGTATCCAATGTATATGGTATGAGAATTATTTATCAATGTCAGTGCTGACCTTGAACAGCTGAAACAAACAAAATCACACTTATCCATTATGAAGTTATCCGTGCTTTAGCTCCACATACTCTGCTGAATATACAGGATGAATGGCTATGGGTGGGATACGCCTGTGAATCATTTGGAATTCCTCTTCCAGGAACATATGTCTTTCCTCATTCCATTTAGTCAGTTCTGTTTCCTGAATATTATTTAATGCCTTTCGTTTTGATCAAGTGCTACTTTATTAAAATTTTGTCAAAATTATTCCATAAATAGGTCTTCGAAAGCTCTTTTGGTTGCCTTTTGTGTTCCTTGTTTGTTGTTTAAGGCATTTGTTTTCGTTTTTGGTTTGTCCGTTGTTGGCTAATTAGATCTTTTTTTTATGCTTGTAAGGGCTTCTACCATGTTTTAGCTCCTCTTAGAACCACGCCTTTTCACCAAAAAGTCTTTGTGTCCACTCTTAAATAATATTTGCAAGCAAAGTTAGGGAGCCAGGTATGTGTATTGTCACGTAATGTCCTTGCTCCTTGGTCCTCTCATCTGAAGTAGAGAAATGCATGTGTATATTACTAAGAGTATTTGTCTATTTTCTGAGGCCAAAATATAGTACTTGAGACTGGTATTTCATAAAAAAAAAAATAAAAGTTTTATTTTGGCGTTCATAGACAGTATTGGTTTTTATATAGTTTCTAAGTCTTCTTGTGGCCTTAACTCATGGTAGAAAGCGGAAGAGCAAGTGTCTGAGTTTGCAAAAGACAAAGCATTAAGGCAGATCTTGCTTTGAAGCAACCTGCTCATACAGTCACTTGTCAACTCCTGCAAGAAATGCATTCATCTTTTTTCTATCTTCTTATTTTATTTTTGGGTGTGCATAGGTATTTTGCATTTTACAGCCCTGTATGTCTCTGTACCACGTGTGTGCAGTGTCTTTGGAGGTCAGATTACCTGGGACTGGAGCTACTGACAGTTGTGAGCTTCCATATAGGTACACTGGGGATTGAACCTGGGCCCTCTGGCAGAGCAACCAGTGCTCTCAACTCCCATTATGTAGTTCTAGCGCCTCATTAATTTATTTTAATAAGCTAATTTCTTAAAAAGTCCAACAGCCAACAGTACCTCAACGGCAATCAAATTTCAAATGCATGTTCCACATGATACATAATTTTTAAACCATAATAGCATATATGTATACTAGCATGTACATAGACATACATACATATCTATATACTTGCAAATGCATGATTTTATGTATACATACATGTATATACAGATACACACATATATGTCTATATGTAACCATCTGTCGGTGTATTCTCCTATATGTGAGTAGACTCATATTTTGCAATCCAGTCATTAATAGATAAGTAATTCTAGATTCTTATATGTCAATTCAACACTGAGCTTGAAACACCTCATCAACACATTTGGATCCACTCTCCTACTTAAATTTTTACAATAAATAACAATAAAAGCATCAGGAAGGTTAAATCACACTCCTTTCTGATGATTTTCTCAACTAGTATACACAAATAAGTTTTCTGAATTGCTAGCACGAAGCACCCATTTGCTATACTGTTCTGGACAGTGTGCAGACAATAGAAATTTGTTGTTCAGTGTCCACCTCAAGTACCAATAGATTGACTGTCTGCTGAGAACTTCTGTTGCAAGGCGTCTTGGGCTAAGTCCACACACGGCAGCAGAATAAGGAAACCCACTACACCTTCATAAAGTCATTGGACCCACTCATGAGGATGGAGTGCCTGGCCCCATTTCTTAATATTATCACATTGGGTATTATGCCCCAGCACAAGCACTTTGGAAGGACACAAATATTCAGTCCATAACAAATTCATTGTTACATTTCTGTTTATTATTTTTTTCTCTACTCATTTCCAGAGTTATTAAAATCAGCACGTTTTATCCTTCCCACATCAATGAGGCTATCTCATACAGTTATAATAGTTAAACTTAATTTTTATTAAATTCTACCTAACATCCAGTATGTGTTTGTAAATAAGGGAGGAAGCCAGGATGACCTATCTGGTACTGGTGTTTTAGTTTTGGTCTTTCCATGGCAAAATTCAATATACTGTGAAAATTTCGTATTTTACCTACAAACCACTACAGTATTACACCTCATAATTTCATCATCTTAAAAATACTTTCACTTTATCTATCCAACCCTTCTTTAACAACTGGCAGACACTGATCTCCTTTCATTATCATTATAAATTTTCCTTTCCCCAAAATGTCATTTAGGATTGCCTTTACAAACTAACTTCTTCCACCAAGGAATATGCATTTAAGAAATCCATTGTTGTGTTTTGATATTTCGGTTCTCCTTTTCGCTGGATGATCTGCATTGTATACAAGTTTTGAACTGATTATTTATTTATATTTTGAAAGACATCTTTTTTGCTTGTACTTTGGGAAGACAGTGAATAAACTTGTTATAAATGTTTGCATAAAATAGTTTTATAGACGTAAGTTTTCAAATTAGTTGGGTGAGAGCTTAGACTAGATGATATTACATTGCATTTTGGTAGGAATTGTCAACTTTATCTTCCAAAGTGAATATATTCATTCTCATTAGGAATTGACACTTAGAGAATTTTGACATTTTACTGATGCCTTTATAAAACTTAAGTATATAATTGTTATGAAAATGTGAATGATGAATTTTATGTGTATTAATACTACATTCATACAACTTTTATGAGGCATGAGTTCCTGCCATTTGTCTATTTTCAAAATGAATTGTTTTCTAATTGTTAAACTTTGAGCTCTCTTTGGATAAAGGGTGTGCACTTTGAAAATATTTTCTTCTAGCTTATGGTCAACTTTGTATTCTGCTGACATTGTCTCCTGTGAATATCTTTATTCACAGATATCACAGATAGCTTTAATTTTACTGAAGACATATTAACTTTTATTTTTCTTTCTTGACTTGTCCTTTCATTTGTGGAAGCTCATTACCCAATCAAAGGTCACAAATACTTTTCTATAATTTCATTTCAAAGATTTAATCTTGCTTTGGATTTTATATTTCAGTGTTTTATTTTATTTGGTTTAATCTTTGTGAAAAATGTAAATTTGTGACAAGATGTTCACATTGACTTGTCTTGCTGCCCAAAGACATTAATTTGCAATAAAGACTCCTTATCCACTGAATTGCATTTGCTCAACAGACAAAGATCAATTGATTAGTATGCATATTTTCATTTCTGGAACTACTGTTCTACTAATTTAAATTAAGTTGTTCTTTAATAATATCATGCATTTGATAATTTTAGTGTTAAAACTTGATAACTAGATATTGTGATTTCTTCAGCTCTGTTCTTCTCTGTCAGTGTTATCTATTCAAAAGGTTTTGGGTTTTGTTTCTTTGTTTTTGTCTTTCCACGCCAACTTAATCTGTTTATATCTGTTCTACTTTTAGCTATTTTGGGCCAGTCTAGTGAATCAGCTGTTAAAATAGTGCTGGTAGATAAGGTTTTCGGCTATAATAGCTGATGTTTCTATGTCATGAAATTATATCAATGTTTTTATAATGCATCTTGATTCTCTGATGTTAGATACCTGCATTAAAGTTGTTTGTGTTCTTAGATGTTTCAACACCTAGCATTATGCAGCATCAATTTTTAAACTAATACACTTCCTTCTCCCAAAATCTGGTTTGTCTGAAATTAACTTAGGTACTAGGCTCTCTTTTGATTATTATTATGGAATATTTTTATTTCTGTTAGGATTTCACTTGAACATTTCCGAAGAATGTGTCACTAGATGCAGAGTTCTTTTTTTTTTAATTTTATTTTTCTTCATTAAGAAATTTTCTACTCACACCTCATGCTATCCACAGACCCCCCCTTCCCCTCCCATTCCCCAGCCCTCTTTTCCAAGCCACCCCGCATCTCCACATCCCCCCAAATCGAGGTCTCCCATGGGGAGTCAGCAGAGACCAGCACACTGAGCCTAGACAGGTCCAAGCCCCTTTCCACTGCACCAAGGCTGTGCAAGGTGTCACACCTCAGGCACCGGATTCCCAGAAGCCTGCCCATGTACCAGGGACAGATCCTGATTCCCCTGCCTGGGTGCCCCCCAAACAGTTCGAGCCAAACAACCATCTTCCGTGTCCAGAGGGCCTAGTCCAGTCCCATGGGGGCTCCACAGCCACCAGTCCACAGTTCATGGGTTTCCACTAGTGTGGTCCATCATCTCTGCACATACTATTGAATTCAGTATTCTACTTGAGACTCTTCTTACTCCTAGTTTACAACAAATGATCGCCTTAACATCTTGATAATGTGGTGCCAATTCCCACAACCCTACCTCAGCTTCTTTCGGGATATACTTTTCATTAGTGGCTTTCTGAATTTTGAACATAAAAGCTTTATATTTAGTGTTTTTGTTTGCTTTTATTGTGTTTATCATGCTTGAGATTCTCCCCGCTTCTTAGATCATTGGTTTGGTGTCCCCTATTAATGGAAAAATAAAAGCAGTGAATTTTGCTTCAAGTATTTTCCCTGACACAAGTTTTGAATAGTATTTCTCATTATACTATCCCTTCATATTTTTGTCAGGAGACTTTCTTTTGACATATTTTTAAGTACATTGATTATTTTCTCAATAATACCAAATCTATGGATGAAGCCATCAAAGTGAGTTTTCATTATTATCTTATTTTACTTCTGTCATCTCTTATAATTCTTTCTCAATCTCTTACATCTTTATTTTTTTTTGTTTCTCACCTTTTCTGATGTACTATTGTCTGTTTTTCCATTTACATATAAATTGGCTATTTTAATTCACTAAGTAATTCTAAAATCCTATTCTGTCAGATTATGGCTCCATTACTTTATTTGCCTATAAATAGTATGTGGTATTGTTTGCTTATTTGCTTTTCAGAATATTTTGTAACCTTTTTGTTGAAAGACAAATAAAATGTATCAGATAATACGAACTTATATAAATAGGCCTCTAGCATAAATGTGTATACTAATCTGAGAGAACTGGTCTCTGTTAAACATTTATAACTCCTCTTGCATGCCAACCCCACCCCTTGGAGATACCCAGAGCTTTAATTTCCCACAGTCTCTCTGTATTGATATTGTTTTTCTATTTGGAACTAGCCGAGGACACTTTATTACACACAGATTATTTCTTATTTCATTCAACTCTTTCACTTACCATCCACTACTACTGTACCAGAGTTCTGCTGATATGGTATTTGCAGGTTTTAAGAGTATCATATAATTTTATGGATTAAACAGAATGTGACCCCTATCAGCAGTTTGTGAGGCTCTCTTCTCCTTCCATCTTGAACCTTTCTTGAGACAGAAATAGTAGAGAAAACTGAAATCGTCAGAGAACCCCAATTGGATTAAGGCTCTAAATCTTTTCCATTTTACGTTGGTCTTCATTATGGAGGCCCCTAGGCATGTTTCACTAAAATCAATTGTAGTCATCTGTCTTCCCTAGAACTGGTCTTTCTTACACTTTCAGTGATGACCCTCCTTTGGGTAAATAAAACTCAGAAAGAAATAAATGCTCTTTGAACCTGAAGTTCTAGTTTTAGCTTTTTCTAATTCTTTCTTATATTAGTACACATTCAGCTTCCACCAATCAAAAACACAACTCTCCTTTGTTTTCGCTACAGTCATGTTACCTGGTGTTTCACTCTAACATAAAGGATCTTGGCTATTAATTC
Source organism: Peromyscus californicus insignis (assembly GCF_007827085.1). Lineage (NCBI taxonomy): Eukaryota > Metazoa > Chordata > Mammalia > Rodentia > Cricetidae > Peromyscus > Peromyscus californicus. Next base: position 48,560,931 of record NW_026294534.1, on the reverse strand, counting down.
TCAGATTTTCAGGTTTGCTGGATTTCTTGGTGGGTGGGAGGCAGGGGTTTCCATCAGACTTCATGACTCATTTACATCAAAGAAAAATGGATTTCTAATTTTTCCAGATTTTTTCCCCTTATTGAAAGGATAAATCTGACTTCTAAACTACTTAAGGCTGAAGCACAATTTGGATTCCTACGCTAATGGTAGTAGTAGTGGTGGTAGTCATAGTAACATTTTAAGGCATGGCAAGCAAATCATATCCTTCCCTTGCAACTAAATGAAACATATCTTTATTCTCAGTAAACACTAAAATGTGTGATCTTTAACACCCTTCAAATACTTGAGATGGTAAGTGGTGCATATGAAAGAGTTTATCTAAATTAGTATTTAAAAATTAGTTAGATCACTTTGCACTCTGAAAGCATGATATATAAGATCCACAGCCAAGTACTAGGCAGAGTTCCAGGAGTCCAGTCAGAGAGAAGAGGGATTCTATGAGCAAGTGAATCAAGAATATGATGGGGGAAACCTGCAGAGACGACCAAACCAAACTAGTGGGAACTCCTGAAAGTTGAATCAACAGCTGTGGAGCCTGCATAGGACTGGAGGAGGCCCTCTGCATGGTTGACAGTTGTGTAGCTTGATCTGGTAGCACACACACACACACCCCCCACCTGGCGGTAGGATCAGAATCCACCCCTGGTGCGTGAGCAGGCTTTTTGAAGGCCGCTACCTATAATGGGACACCTCATACAGCCTTGAGGCAGGGGGGAAGGGCTTGGAATTGCCTCTACTGGATGCGCCTCCCCATGGGAGGCGTTGCCTTCTTGTGGGGAGGAGAGGAGGGGGCGGGTCGGGAGGGGGAGGCTGGGGGTGTGGGAGGAGGGAAGAGGCGGATCTTTGATGGGCGTGTAAAATGAATGAGTAACCAACGAGGCCATGGCCTTTTACTCTTGCACCTTGCAGACAAAGAGATACTATTTAGACAAAAGAGAAATTTTTACGCCTTGTAACTATGCTGCTTATTATAGATGTTATTTTGTTTAACAGAGGAATGCATTTTTCTAAATTCATTACCCGTTGGAATATCTCAAATCAAATCGCTTTTCATTCATCTTGCTCACAAAAATCATGACTACAACTCACACAAACCATCTAGCACAAAGCCTGTTTTAAAAATAATGTTTGAGTATCTTGTGCAAAATTACTGCATTTGGAAAGTTGTAAAAAAAAAAAAAAAAACCCATCATCAGTCAAGGCTTTTCATTAATATGAAGTAGCTTTCTCATTGATAACTTTTTAAAGATCTTAAGTACAATAAAATAGAATAAAATGCGTTATTTTGTAGTTACCGGCTGTAACAGAAATGGCAGATACTGGGAAGATCATTGTTAGTTATAAAACCAAATGGTGATAAATCTTTTTCAAAATTCTGTGTCGCTCAGTACAATATCCAAGTTCTATAAAGTGGAATGTTTTAAATTTAGTTTTCATTAACAACTTTAAACTGCAAGCTAATTATAATTGTAATAATTGAAATTGCTTTCCCATAAGTAAATTATTTTCAGAGTGCGGAGTAGATACCAGGAAAAGACAATGATCTATTGTCTTTCATGTCTACAATTTGTTGAACAAGACCCTCTAAATTAAGAGCCTAGAAAACATCTTCATTGGTTTTTGAAATAATTAGCTCTGAAAGTCATGGTCCAAGACCCTTTTTAGATTTAGATTTAAAGTGATTTTTCTTATACTTGTCAAGTCTTGACATTTTATCATTTGGTATCTAAGGAGGGGAAAATTATTTCCCTCCCTGGAGCATTGTAAACAAACTTCGTCTTATGTTGGATTGCTAATAGTATTAAAAACAAACTTATTTTGTATTCATTATATTTTGGTCCTTCATGAAAAGTGGGTGAAGTACTACACAAGAACAGGTATCTGGCTTAAGTACAATATCCTGTGTGTTTTTTTGAAGTAAAACTTTAAAAGGAAAATATTACTAAATACTACTGCTCATTCCTCTAATACAGTGGTTCTCAACCTTTCTAATGCTGTGACCCCTTAAGTTCTTCATATTGTAGTGACCCCCCAACCATAAAATTATATTTTCATAACTGTAATTTTGCTACTGTTATGAGTTATAATGTGAATATCTGCTACCCAGATGATCTTAGGTGACCCCTGTGAAAGTGTCATTCAATGCCCAGGTTGAGAACCACTCCTCCAATACTTGGAATTTTCTGATAAGAACTCTCTCTACTCAGTCTTATGAAAATGAAATTAGTTATTCCTCAGACAATAGAATGCTCTCCTTCTACAATACTTTAAAGTATACAGGAGCCCTTTAAAGGTAATTTTATTTAGAGAACTATTTATGTTAATATCACATTTATATAATATGAATTTTTTATTAGTTTTAGTCACTGACAAATTCTAAGCATGAAGAACAATATTAACTACAAGAGAGGTGATTCGTTAATATTAGTTGAGAGAATGTCTCTTTTCTTGGAATGTCATGTCTCTCAGAGATATGTATTGCTTGGGTCTCAGTTGTGTCTTTAGTACCAGAGGAGACATTTGGTGAACACTATTAGACTGACAAGTTGAATGATGAATTTTAAAATTATACCAATATTAAAATGTTAGTAGTGGAAAAGATGAGCACTGTGGCAAATAATCAGAGCAATCCAGAGTTTAAGGCAGGGAAACTGAGAGTCAAAAGCCAGCTTGGGTGCAGAACCTGTCTCCAATATACAAATATGCACATACATATAAAATTTCATGTTGGTGATAGAAGCAGAGAATGACATAATGGTTGACTCATGAATGATCTATTTAATGTTTCAGGTTGTTACAGTCCTTAAAACTAAAAAATCAATGCTTGCTAAATTTCTGGTGATTTATAATGTGTATTTTTTCCACTAAATTTCCCAAAGATGAATGTGCTTTCTGCACTAGCACAGCTATTATGACAGATAAGCCAGAGGATCATATTTATGAGTCTTTTACAAATGAAAATTTGCATGTTTCACTTTTATTCATTCTTCCCTTCAGTCAAGAATTCAGTATCACGATAAAAGCCATCTAAAATTCTTACAAATCTAAACGTAGAAAACATCATTAGAGATGGAGCTGAGGTGACACTGATGTCTGCACACATTTGGCTGGAGTGATGATGAAGAAGTTAGCTTTCACCATAATGGTAACCCGAGACAAAGCACATTTTAAAATGACATTTTTAGACTTATAAAAGATAATGCACGCATACTGTCGTTTAATCATTCCTTAGTCATAAACTAATTTCATTAGCATGGTGTCATTGAGTCTATTGTTATCGTACTATTTATTGTGTTAGTACCTATTTAGAACACTTTGTGGCATTACAAGTCAGAAGGACTGGCATTGTTTTCCTTCTTGGTTTCTTTTAGTCACATCTACCACAGTCAAAGGCTGTTGCTTCTCCTCCCGAATGGCCCTTTCATTTTTCTGTGCTGAGCTCAGATTAATAAAGACATAGAATCACGGTTTAAGATAATGTTGATCCCGGAGAACACCTGAGGATGTTATGATGTTTTTCCTGACGAATTAATAGGGTGGAGTTCTAGAGGCACCACCCGATGTCCTTCTGAAGAAAAATTCAGGGGGTCATGAAACCCAGGCTTAAAACTCCAGAGAACTGCAAGTGTGTGGATCTGCCATCAAGAGGGGGACAGGTGATTTCTGAAGGTTAATATAATGTTTTTTTTTTAAACATGATCTTTCATTGTTTTCATATTTCCTCGGTTACAACTTTCATTTCCATGCTAATCTTCCTGTCTTCTTTTCTCTTTCTTTTTCCTCTCCTTTAAATTTTCCCTTAGGAGTTACAATGAAAATGCCTAGATGCTGGGAAAAATTCTCAGTCTTCTTATCATCTGTGTAAGATGCGGATCTCCTCGACATGTCCCCAAGGTATGCAGCTGCGGAGCAGGCAGGCAGGGAGGGCTTTCATGATGTTTGATGTCTTTCTGTTGCTAAAACTGAAAATGAAAACTATACTAATTTTGAGGGTCGTTATCACAACTCTCCTGAGCGACACATAATTGAAAACAGACTATGGCTATTTGATAAACACCACAGCTGGGTCGTTAACCCTTCTTACACTATATTTTGGATGATATTTTTCCCTTCCTCCAAATTCTCTCAAGGTTGGTTTTTTTAATAACCAACAAATTCAATCTGATCAATGCTCTTACTGTAAGAATAGCTTCCTGCAGATCTATCTAGTTACTTACAGAAACTCCTGTTAGCTGAAACGTAACAATGCTCATAGTAATAAACTTAAGATTTGGAATATTATATGTTTTTATATATGCATTAATATATCTTTTCTTTTTCCTTTTCAGCAAACTAAACATGAAGACAGCTTTGGAAATTTTTCACAAACATCCCAAGAACTCATAAAATGAGGGGTATTCTGGTTTTTGCCTGTAAAAATATAATGTTTAACTTTCTTGGAGACCATAGAAGGAATACATAATTTAAAAAATAGTTTCAGGACAGTTGCAAAAGTAGTGAACAGTTATTAGGGCTTCCAAATTATAATTCATGATATCACATCCTTGTAGACTTTGAAAATAATGAAAAAAAATACATTCATTATTAAAACAATGTAAATGTCTTAGAAGCCTTTAAAAAACTAACCCCATAGGCTAACACATATAATAAAGGTCAATAGTATTATATGACAAAATTTTATAAAATTTCCTTCGTGTGTTCTGCATACCTGCCTGTTGTTGTGGACAATCTAATCTGGAATTATCAAGACACTCAGGTGATGAGCCTTTAATCCCCAAATCAAACCAGCACTGTGACAAGTTATCACCTCTCAGACTGCCTCCTGAAAATTTGGATTTTGAAAACTCTACCCTTTCTTTGTTTCACTTTCTGCAAGGATGCTGGAGAGTTGATATTACCTCTGCAGCTATCTTACAAGAAAAATCAGGCCGGACCCTTAAGAGTTCAGAAACTAATGTAAATATAAGAGGGAAATTTCCAAGCTCGAGGTCTTGGTGTGCTCAGTGAAGGCCACACAAGGCTGACAATGACGCACTCCATTTCTGAGGAAGGTTAAAGGAAGGGTCACATGCAAAGCCATAGCATAAATCTGGGAAGGGGTTTCAAGTTAGCAATTGTCACTTTGATACGTCCTAATGATGTGATCCAGCACAATATGCTTTACAAACACTTGAGTTAGCTAAAAGTTTGTCATAAATATTTTTACATAACCATCTGTATTTTCAGTTTCCATAGAGAAAACTTAGGATATAAAAATACAAAGGGTACAGTCTAGTGCGTTCCCCTCCCTGAGTCACAAACCTAGGTCTTGACCCTGCTACAGTTGACAATAGATAAAGTCAAGAGGGTTAATTTCAGAATTTCATAACATCTCAAGGTTTATTTTATTTTCTGTTTCCTGGGATCATATTACCAGTGACACAATTGAGAAGTTATGCAAAATTTAAAGAGCAAATTGGTTTTATACATTAAAAATGATTTTATGCCAGGCACTAACTGATACATATGTTCTATGGATGCAGAAACTCTCTGTAGATCCTTCAAGACATACGGAAGACTCTCCCATTCACTTACAACAGAGGAAGGAATGGGACTTCACAGCAATAACAAAAATAAAGTTTTCATTTCTATGTTCCACATAATTTCAGTGCCCCCTAAAGCACAGTGCATGGAGTTCAAAATCCCAAGTATGATTTTGTTTATTTGCCTCACATTATTTCCTAACTCTTGTCTGAGTAATTTTACATAATAAAGTTTGGATAATGGAGAACAACAAAAAACACTGTTTGTTGTGTTTTCCTTTGTATCCATATGATTTAAAGGCAGATGTACTTGGTTAAAATTCTAGTTTGCCTGATGTTAGTTACTTATTCTTTATGACATTATTAATGTGTAAATATAACATTTCTGAACTTTTGCTCAACATCCATTGCTTATAAGGTTGTAACTATATATAACAAATGATGATTATCTATTTTCCCATCCACAATATTGTTTTTCTATAGTGTCTAATTTTCTAAGGGAAGATGAAAAATACTTCTAATGTACAAGACACTTAATCAGATCCGTTGTAAGAATTCATATGCATCACTATATCAAATTAGTATTTTTATTAGCATATCACATTCTGCATAATATATAATTTATGTGATTTATATAATCTTTGTTTCTGCAATTGTACTAAAACTTTCAAAAGCCTGTAAGAGTCAGCAAACATTCAATAAAAGAACTGAGATGTTAAAAATTGATATTACTACATTGTTTTATGAAAAGCCAATTCTGCATGCGTACTCTGATTCACTGCTTAAAAAACCTTTACATGTAGATACAGGAGGTACTGATTTTACTAGACTAAGTCCATGCCAGCTTACTAAGGGATCGACGGGAATTATAGACTTCCTGTCTATCATCAGAAACCCCAGTTTATACCCTGTTTCTCTGGATCCAGAATCCTTCTACTAAATCAGAATGTTTTCCAAAGAAAATGTAAAGTGGTTCATATGTAATTTATTGTGAAATAAGTCAGTTTATTGACAGTTGTTTTTCCATGTGATATACAAATATATTTTCTTAATGTCACCATTTTTAAACTGTGATAAATAAGATTTCTCTAACAGAAATGGAAAAAGCATCTTCTTTTTATTCACAAGTCATTTTGTTTTGCTTTGTTTTGTTTTACAGTGGCAGTTCTTGGAAGAGATTTTAGAACAAGGTAGTTTCCCATATAACAAGGTAGTCCTCAAGCATATCAGTCCCTAGAACAGTGTATCCCACTAATGTATCATGAACTCAACCCACGTTTGAGCTTGCTGTCTCTGGTAATAAATACATTGCTGATAGGCAATGTTTCACCCCTAGAAACTTTCTCTTGACCCATTCAAATGTGCATTAATTTTTAACAGAGGTTAAAAATTCAAGCTCTAACTCTTTTATGTGGTTTCTAGTTAATGCATTGTTTCTCTTTTCCTTGGTATTTTTTTTGTAGTTAATCATATGTAACAGCATAACTATGAATAGAGTGTTCACAAAGCACAAATATCAAAGGGTTCTCACATATAAATGGTTGACCTACTGATGGATCTGAAACAGATGACTCATGAAGGTACAATGCTTTTTTACATTTATCTTACCTTACATGGTTGTAGATAATGGATCTGCATTTCTATAATCATGTGAGGAGTTAGAATGTGAAAAGGCAACAGAGCAGCCAGGGGACCCAAGTGCTGGAGCTTGCTCTGTGAGGAGAAGGGTCAGATCACTAATGGGTCATTGACTGGGTGGTTATGCGTTCAGAATTGTTACTTCTATACAAATGCACTCAGATTGATTTAGGTTCTTTTCATTGTGTCAGAGGTAGGAAGGATGAAATAATATCCAATCTTATGGGCCGGCCATCAGTGAGGAGACTATTCCATAAATTGTGGCACATGGTATCCTAATGAGTTTAACTTCTGCTCTGATAATTGTGTCACTCTCCCACACATGGACACTAGTAATCCCAAGAAATAACCCGAGAACAAGATATCAGTCCTCCTCTTCTGCCTAGGTTCCTTTATTAATAGACACGAGTCAGGACTGACGGGCTGCATTTCTAACCATTTGTGCTGATGGCTGTTGAGAAGCTGTGATGTAGACAGAAGAGTGTTATGACAAAAATCCTCAGACACCATGTGTTAAGACATAGTGTCAGATGTTTCATGTCAGCGTGATACCTCCTCCATCATCAAACATTCTTACTATGCCAGCTGACCTTACAGGAGCACAGACCATGCTTAAGAACACATAAGAAATTAACTCAGTATTCAAGATGTGTGTTTTTAGGGAAAACTACTGCCAGAGAAAACCTGTGACTGTAATTATACAATAATTTCTGTATCTGTAATGTTAACCAGCAATTCCCTCACCCTGCCTCCCTCCTTGCAAGCTCTGATTTCTGGAAAAAGTATGTTAACCTTTATTTATCTTTTTAAGTTAACCTTTATTATCTTCATTTTGCTTTATGCTTCAAATTTGCAGGTAAATGTATATTACTAGCCTTTGATAATTTTGTCTTGTGACATTAGTTTTATTTGCTAATTTACTATCAGATAAAAATATATTTTTAAATAGCTTCATCTAGTTGTTTCCTTTTAATATATTTATGTCATTGATATTAGTTTAACGACTTATCAAGCTAGAATATTTATGCAAGATCAAATAGTAGCCGGGCGATGGTGGCGCACGCCTTTAATCCCAGCACTCGGGAGGCAGAGCCAGGCGGATCTCTGTGAGTTCGAGGCCAGCCTGGACTACCAAGTGAGTCCCAGGAAAGGCGCAAAGCTACACAGAGAAACCCTGTCTCGAAAAACCAAAAAAAAAAAAAGATCAAATAGTAAATACTATCATCCTGCTCTTATGTACAGTCTCTCTCTTCAGGCCTAATTTATTGGCCCAATTTTCCCACTTCATTAGGGTTTTTGACTTTTTGTTTTTGTTGTGTCTTGCTACAAGATACCGGTATATATTACAGGCTTGCCTTGAACTTACTATGTAGCCTAGGCTAGCCTCAGCCTCATACGTACTTATATTAAAGCATGTCATCACCCTCAGCTTTATTTAATTTTATTTTTATATTTATTTTTTTGGTAGGGTTTGAGGTGACACTATTCCTTGGGAGACATGAACAAATATCTGTTCACTCCAGAGAGGGAACCAGAGACAGATCAAAGTAACAATAACAACAAAGCCCAGCTTGATAAACCAATGAGTTTATTGTGTGACAGTGTTACATACAGGAGTGTGAATGAGAGATTACTTAGAGAGCACTGACAACGCAAAGACAAGTGTATCACTAAAAGTCTAGCTGACTTTGAATAGAAATCACAAAACCTAGAGCCTTGGAATTCACTGAAAGACTTGTAAGCAGCTCCAAAGGTTTGGGAATCTTTTTCAGCTCTCTTAATTTTTATGCAACCTCAAGAAAGATAAGGTCTTACGCATCCAGTATGTTTTGGGGGACTTCCTGATACTCTTGAGTTGTGTATTTCCTGAGTCTTAAGGACACTCCGTTTAGAATTGGAGAGTCTGAATGGTCTTTCCTCCAAGACAGAGCATGCCATTTAGGGGGAAAATGCTACACAGCATGGTGGGATTATACATGTCAATGCCTCGTGTCTTCCTTGATTGCTCTCTGTCTTATATGTTGAGACAGGGTCTGTCACTAAACCTGAAGCTTACAGTTTAGAGTAACACGTCTGGCCAATGATCTGGAGTAATCGAATTTCTTACTCTAATACTAGGATTACAGTCACATGTCCCCATGCCTGCCCTTTTAAGTGAGTGTTTGGGATAAAGACTTAGGTCCTTAGGCTTTGTGACTCTCACTTTACTCATGGAGCTGCCTCCCTAGCCTGTTTTCTCTTTTTCCTATTTTTTTATTTTATTTGAAACTTGTTGGAGGCTACTCTTTCACCTGATGTAGACTGGGCTCATTTGAAATTTGTGAAATTTCTCCCTCAGCTTCCCTAGTGCTGGGAATTCAGGCATGAACCAACATGCCCAGCCCCAGTTGTTTTTATATACACATTAGTAATTAATCTCAATCTCTTTTAAAATGTCTGAGTCTTTCCCATGTTTTTAGAAAATAAAGAGACAATTTCATCTCTTTGTTTTAGGTTCTATTTTCACAATGGAGTCCTCTTTGGGAGCAGCTTCCATCCTCTGTGTCTGATTATAAGTGGAGGGTCTGTCTTCCTTTACTGCTGTATCTTTTTATCTCTGTTGGCATTTGTTTTCTTCCTATTTCTTAAGCACATTGACACTCATTTCCCAAACTCTTCTGTAATTATTCTTTTCTTGCATATTATTACTTTTCCAAAGTCCTTTTCAAGGGTCTAAATTTTTTTTTCTGTCATTCCTGTTCTAAGGAAGTGCTTTCTGTAAAGCGTTAACGGAATTAAATTTTTACTTTGTTAAGCATGTACTGTTTTTGTGTACTCTCAAGTTTGCAATATCTTTAGACTTTCAAATTATCTGTTACCATTTCTCTCAGCAGTCTGGCAACTCTTGGTTCCATAGCCATACTAACAAACCAAATAAAGTGAATGGTGACATTAAGCACTATGTGTAAAGAGTTTGCTGGTGAGGGGATCTCTCATAAGTACTGGCTGTATGGCAGGATCCAGGGCCACATCTCTTCCTTGTGATTCTCGCTTCATGCAGGGATTTCTCTATCTTTGGTTCTAGCCTTGAGCTGGCAGCATTCTGGAAGTACAGTGGAAAAGGACAAGTGGGCTAGTAATGGTTTTTAGACAGACCGACACAAAACCTAATTTTTCAGTAAATGAAGACATGCAGTCAAGAAACAGATTTTGTCATCTGTAGGTAGGTGAGTAGAGTGGGTGGACCTCAGAAATCTCCTTGCTGCAGGTCGAGATAGAAACCGGATTCAGCTTCCCTGTATAAAAGGTGCCAATCTTTTAATCACGTCTAACCTTACTCTCAGGAATAACTGATGCTTCTTGTTCTTAGGTGTTATTGAAATTTTGTCCTCAAATCCTTAGGCTGTCTTACAAGATTTTTTTCTCTTTCTACTTATGATAAGTTCATGACAATCCAACTATTGGTTTTCCAGATGTATTGGTCTCTTTTATGTCCTTTCTTTTGTGGAGAAAATAAAGATCAACTCTGTGTTCAATAAATCTGAATTAAGAATTACAATGAGTTCTCTACCTTAAGTATGCCAAAACGAAGGGAATGCAGCATGCTAAGTAACTAGAGAGAGTTTGTGTTTCACAAAATTATTTCCAAGTGTTGTGTCAAATCTGTTCATCTGCAAGGTGCTTTTTAAAATAATTATTATCTATAAAATATAGATTTTTATATTGTTCACTATAAATAAATACAAGGCTGATATAACCCACAAGGTGTATACTTTAAATTCAGTTCCTTATAATGTCTAGCTGGATTTTGCTAATGTGCTAGTGTAGTTTTAAGTGGTGGTTACCAATCTCATATAGTTCCCCCCTCTTCTACTTTACTGTTCTTTTTTTCCTATATTCATTCTTTTCATCTTCATTCCTCTTACTATTTGATGAGTACTCACCATTATCTTTCTTCTGTGTCTTTTCCTGTTTGCTACCACAACGACCTATACTATTACAAAAAAAAAAAAAATCTGAACGATGTAAACTTGTCATCTAAATAGGAAAATCTTTTCTCTGACTTAACCCTCTTGTTCTTTTTTAAGCATTATATTTTATTTCTATCCCTTCAAAATACTGTATTATTCTCTAAGCTATAAAGATACAGTAATGGTAAAGAAATACATACAATGGAAATGACATCTAAAACTAACAGATAAGATATTCTGTTTGCCTTGGTAATGCTCTCAGGGAAAAATATGTAATTGAATTTATTCATCTTTCAACAAATTGACTTTTCCTACCTTGCATAATTTGCTTCTTTATGTAATGAATAACCTATTTATGTGAACACTATGACTGTAAAAATAAATTCTTTCAAAGTAATTTTTGTTTCTTATTCTAAACCATGAACATAATTTATGAAATAAAGTGATTCTAACAATGTAAGCAAGGGATATTTCCATGGCGACATCACAACACATTGGGTTTGGGGGATATATAAGATATGTGTCCTGACTACAGTTGAATTCTGGCTGCTCATTTGAACCTTCAGTATAAACACAAACTGTACTTTACTGGAAATCAGATAGAATACAGTACTTTGGTGTCAATTAAGGACACAAGGTCAGTCTTCAAAGAATGGGTTCAATCTTTGGTGTGGGCATAGTGCCTTCAATAAAGTTGTTCTAATTCTCTTGGATTCAGTCCAATTTCCAGAAAAATGGAGATTTGTCACCTAAGATTGCTATTAGGACTTAAAAGCTCTGTATGTAAAGCATTTACTATAGTACCAATCTCATAGTGAGCATTCAATGAACGGTTACTAATATCATTAAAACACCATTCAAATACTTTTGACCAAGACAAATAAAACTTTATCAGTCACAAACAAAATTAACTCAGCAGGTCAATATCTACACATTAAGCAAATGGAAACAACTAGGAAGGATAAGCTGTACTCAACAAAGTCTCTAGATTAAATAAAATGTTTAATGATATGGGGCTGTGGGCGGGGCATTTCGCATTTTAGATGTTAAAAAGGGAGTTCAGAATGTGAATATTTTCATCTCAAGATATTCAGAAGAGCCATTTAATTAACAAATATTCTTGCACTGCCCGTTATGTGCTGTGCTGTGTTTACCAACCATGCAGAAGAAAATACCTCCTTTTTCATGCTTGAATGCTTTCCTTTTCCACAGACATTTCCACTAGGACTGGGAGATGGGCAATTCTATTCGTGGACAGATGGTCTGAGAAGAAAAGACTGGCATGACTACGAAAGCATTCAGAAGGACGCTTTGCGCTCAGGTACGGACTTCAGAGTAAGACAAAATGCTGCTTTTACTTCCGTGTTTCATTTGTCACCCCAAGGCTCTCATGTCAGTTTTTCTTCTGCATACAGTAAGGGTATCTGTCTTATGGGAACACTGGGGATCAACAATGGGCAGAAATGAAATGTAGTCAGAAGATTTCCTGTATCCCAGTCTGACCCTGCGGTCCCGTGGCCTCTTATAAAATAATCACCAGAAGCTTATATTAATTATAACTGCTTGGCCATTAGCTCAGGCTTACCACTGACTAGCTCTTACACTTAAACTCAGGCCATTTTGGTTAATCTATATGTTACCGAATGTTCTGTGGCTTTACCTGTGTGCCATTACATGCTGCTCCCTGGGTGGTAGGCTGGCATCTCCTGACTCTGTCTTCCTCTTCCCAAAATTCTCCTTATCTGCTTATCCCACCTATACTTCCTGCCTAACTACTGGCCAATCAGCATTTTATTAAACTAGTGTACAAAAAAATTATCCCACAGTAACAAAATGACTTGGAATTGCATAGACAAGACAAATAATGAATGGCCTCCCCTTGGCTGCAGAAGAGGTCATTGAAAATCATCACATCTATATTATCTTCTGTTTCCCAGCCCTAAAAATAACTCTATGGGTGCTCTTGGGATTTATCAATGAGACATGACCTGGTAAACAGGAGCCAGATTCACACATTGGGGTGAATTATATCTAAATGGCAATGCAAAGCAACTCGGTTGTGCCACAAGTTTTAGGCATTATAACCACCTGTAACAACTCTGAAGTTGGTGATACTTGAGCTAACAGTTCAATAGAACCAACTAGGCTTGCATTTGTGTAGCCAGGTGATACAGCTAACAGAAAGAAATTACAGGAACAGTCCTTGTAAAAAGATTGAAAAAAAAATGTAGTTTTGCAATTAAAAATTCAGAAGAACACATCAGTAGAAATCCATGGAAAGGAATGGCACATACCAGGCAGTCCTCGTTCTCTCGCTCAGCCAAAGTGACTTTGCTCTTTCACAGTGAGGGGGGGGGGGGGGTCACAGAAATAGGGTAACTACTGTTTGGAAAGATATTTGAACAGCAGTGAGGTACTACATCTGGGTCAAGTCAGAAGCATAGCTCTGGCTACCCAGGATGAGGTCATCCTGGTCAACCTTCTACAAACCCATCCCCTCGGGATAATTGCAGCGAGAGTGTTACATTGTCCTGACACTGTAGAGGGCTGTTCTAAGTCAGGTAGAGCTGATCTAATTATAGCTCCTTTCACTCTTTTCTCACAATCTTTTCTTTTTTTTTCATCAAGCATAACCCACCTCTCTATTCCACAAAAGCAACTTGTTCCAAAGATAATTCCTGTTTTAAGAGAATCAATCTCTTCGAGATATCCTCTTCCCCCTCCTTTATTGACCATGAGCCAAGGAAAAAAATCACAAAACTGTTCTCCTCACCACCTGCTTCACCTGTTAATCCTCTCATCCCTTATTTCTGTCAGCTTTAGTCCACCTGTATTAATCTGACCATCTGTTCCGTATGCTTCAGGACACAAAAGGTTTTTTGGAGATGTTTACTGAACCTTGTCAACTGAATCTGTAACAAAATAATAATAATAAAGTCATCAAAAATGTTGAATGGAGGCTTAGTACTAAGCATATTGCTGAATCTCAGAATAATTTTGGTAGATATTAGCCAAAGTTTATGTAACATTGAATCTTTAAGTCCCATTAACATAATGAATATCAATTAGCTAACACCATGGAGAGCTAAATAAGATCCAGTTCTTCTCAATCTACCTGTACCAATCCCCAGAACCAAAAGTAATGTAATATTTGAATATGGTGTAATGACAGACCTAGGGGACAGAGACACAGCTGGGTTAAAACTCTAGCTTTTCCATTTATGAACTATATACATAGCAAATCAATTGCTCCTTTGCTATTCTACTTTGCAGAAATTCCTTAATGACTAAATAATTAATAAATAAATAATATGTAAAGTAAAACAGTTATTTGGGCGTGAGCTAATAATAACTAATTACTTTTAAATTTTATTTTATTTTTATTGTGTGTGTGTGCCTGTATGTGCATACGAGTGCAGTGCCCAAGCATGCCAGAAGAAGGCATCAGAGCACCTGGAGCAGATATTTGTGAGTTACTGGACATTGGTGGTGGTCACTAAATTAAGGTGTTCTGGAAGAGCAGCTTGCATTCTTAATTGCTGGGTCAACATTCCAGACTCCAAAACTGTAAATATTAAGTCATGTTAATTAATTTTACATGAATGGTTATACCTTCAGTTTGTGCAAACAAATTTTGGACACAAAATTTAGCACTTCCCCATTATTTCTGCTTCATAGCACCTATTTTGTGGTTTATCTCTATATGGATCAAGGGACATTCAAACAACCTGACAATGTAGCCCTTTTTCAATACAAATTAGCTGTCATTTTTTTTTTAAAGTGACTAATGTTAAGGCTGTTTAATGGCTCTCTGGGGGATATATAAATATATCCTAAATTAAAACATTTTCAATCATTCAGACACACATGAATAGAGTCTCAAAATTAAATAAACATCTATATGTACCATATCCAGGCCACATGTGCTATTGTATCTCCTCTAAGACTGAAATTTCATGCTTACCCTCTTACTTTTCTCCAGAGTTATTACCACCTGTGTATTCACCCTTAAGCACATTCTGCTGTGTTAGCTTGTGTTTGAATTTACTTAAAGTCTAATCACACACAATGACTTTTGCTCCCCACTTACTATTATTATTAAGTTAATCTATGTCAATGTGTGAAAATAGTTGAGTCATTACCGTTAATTTTCTAGAATATTCTCTTTGTGGTCATTTGGATGTTTTCAAAGTTTTAGTTATCGTGTGTACTCCTTCTATAAACACTTTTGCATGGTCTTGTGCTAGAGACAATATTTTCTGAAGAATATATCAAATAGTATACTTGTATGTTTGAGGAAGTCATATCATTGGCCATAGTAAATTGTTCTCCAAAATTCTTAGGCAGTTTCCCTTCAGTCAATAATGGATTGAATTCCCATTGCTGCAAGTCCCAGTAAGCACTTCATCCTGTAGTAGTAGTTCCCCAATTAATTGTAATGGAATTTATACATAATCACTACAATTTGCATATTTATCCATTTTAATGAGATTAATCTCTTGTGATTATAAGCTCTTTTTCTTCTATTCGGGGGAAAATTCATAGTAATTTCTAAGTTGATTTTTATTTGTCCATTCCATTCCTTATTAATCTATACAGTGCCGATGTTCCTTATGAATCTACACAGAGGCATCATTTTGTTTTGGATAATGTACTTTGATGGATAATGTAGTGAAATGTATTATCTCATATTTCACAAACTTTTCAAAACATCTTTGCACGTGTAGGCTATGAAACAGTTCTTCTTTTTAACTTGGCTAAATTCTCTCAATCTTTCCCTTCCTCCCTCCCTCCCCTCTTCCACCTTTCTCCCTTCCATCTTTCCTTCTCCTTTTCCTTCTTTCTCTTTTCTGTTCTCTCTTTTATTCTCACTGTGAGGTCCTGGCCTGAAACCTCTGCATCTAGTCTAGTGCTTTGCTTGGAGGTTTAAACTCCACACCTGTACACTGACGATTTCCTAAGCATAGGTCATGCCAATGGTGATGCCTTGTCCACTTTTTAACGGCTTGAGAATTTTATTCTCTACATTTAAGACCTAAATCCCCATGTTCATTTTCATATGGAAGAACGTAAGAATCTAGCAATTATTTATATTTTAGCTGACGGCAATTATTTATGTTTTTGCTGAATGTATGTTCAAGTTTCAATAGTGTTTAGTGGAAGTTTGTTTCGTCCATTTATCTGAGTGCTGACTATTAAAAATTAAATTTCTGTATTTTTGTGCTATCTTTTGGAGTTCTTAATCCCATTCAATAAATAAAAATCCCTGTCATTTTAATTTAGTAGTTCATATATAGAATCTTCATAGCAATTACTAACTTGTTATTAAGCAAATGAGTGATTTTCTTGCTTATCTTTTACAATCATGTGTCACTAATCTTTCACTGTATTATTTCTGATGGACATGAAGAGAATATATGCACAATTTTAAAAATTGGGTTATAAAATGGGCTAATAATTTAGAACATAATTAATAGTTGCCAAATTGTCCAACTTAGGTTAAATCATACATATTAACTGAGATTCAGGGAACCTTGTAAGTTAATTCTCAAGTTTTTAAGTATAAACCTTACAAAACTAACATTATATAGATTTTTACATATTTCGAAAACTTTATGAACATTATACCTGGCATATAGACATGTTAAAGATTTAATATAAATTGGAATTCAGGAAATTCTGAATATTAAAATTGTCTACTCATATCATTTAGTTTTCATTGTGGGCATTCATAATATTTGGGAGTTATGACAGTGTTGTTTTAATGTTTTCTATTTTTTCTTGACGCTCACATGTGCTTAAGTGTGTATGGAGGCACATGTGCCATGGTGTGTAACACAAATCTTAAATGGTCTTATTAAGAAAAAACTCAGTGCCAACTATTTGGGTGAATTCTGAAAGATCAGAGGAGCAGAACAAGCCACAGCTAACCTCAATGGTATGCATGTAAAGAAGAGAGGACAACTTTCAGGAGGCAGTTATCTCCTTCCAGAGTGAGTTTTCAGGGTTGAATGAGGGTCATCAGATTTGCAAGGCAGTGACTGTTATGAGGTGAACTGCCTCAATAATCTGTGAATTTAATTTTATAAAGCTAAAGACCTGTTGACTTCCTGAAGGTGTTTGTTTTTATTGAAAGAGTAATTGGTCTTTCTCCTTTAATGTGCTATGTGGATAATTTTTCAAATAAAATCCAGAGGAATATTCTTGAGATAATCAGATAATTTCATTTCTCCATTTAAACTGCTGAAAAGGCTGGCTATCAGATTTAAAACTGAAGCCAAGTTCATGCCCTGAGCTGTAAGGCCCAACATGATCTATAATTGACCCATCTATGACCTCAAATGTTGAGTGGTATGTAGTCTGTTACCCTCATGTTCTCCTCCAATATGCTGGAAATTTCCCAAGGGTTTTCACTGCCTTCTCCTCCCCCTGAATCCCTTTTATCCATATTACATAAACTGATTCATAAAGATAGCCGGTTCATTTCTTTTCACCGTAGAAGTCTTTGCATCACCATGATATCATATGAAGAAGCAATCATTCATGCTCCATAACTTTCAAAATTAAATTTTCTTGCAGAATTTATACTTTAATCAATCTATCAATCAATCTATCTATCTATCTACCTACCTATCTATCTACATTATATGTTTATGTGTGTGATTAGTTAATTCAAGCTTATGAGTCTATGAAATATAACCATTTGCCCCAAAGCTCTAAATTACAGTATTCCCTTGAATTATCTGAATTGTCTTTTGACTGGCGGTAAAACAATATTGGACAAGTCTGATACAATCTACTTGTTACTTTTCTCTTCTGGAGAACACATCTCATGCCCCCTTAAGTAACTTTTAGCTTATGATCCAAGCTACTAAAAGGTCACATTTATTCCTGCTAATTCCCACAATAAAATACTGAAAGGATATGCATACAAAGAAAATTTAAGAGTTAGAAATTTACTATGCTTTAAATCATTAGTGTTATACTTTCCTAAATTCTTTAAACAATATCTCCCTTCAGTGCTGATGAGGGACCAGTTTTTCTCCTAAATATCATTGCTCTACAGAATTGAACAAGATTGCTAACACAAAAGAATAGGAAGCTGAAGAGCATCCATTTTGGAGAGACTGTAACTACATTGTATTCTAAAGGTAAAAACAAAGAGAGAGAGGGGGAGAGATGGGAAAAGAGGGAGGGAGAGAGAGAGAGAGAGAGAGAGAGAGAGAGAGAGAGAGAGAGAGAGAGAGAGAGAGAGAGAGGGAGGGAGGGAGGGAGGGAGGGAGAGAGAGAGAGAAGAGAAAGAAAGGGAAGGAAAATATATAATTTTGGTATAATTAGCATGACTTTTGGTCCGTCTTTTATCCATGCATCATACAGCTTAAAACATCATCTGGCATTCTTTTCTTGCATAAAACAATGTTTGTTGGCAAAAGTTTACTGAGATTTACCACTGGATGGTGTATTCTCAAGAAAGGTCATAATGATATTTGTTGAGAGATGGTCAATTTTAGGTAAGTACCAAAATTATAGTCATTATTAATCATTGAATTAAAATTGAATAATAATGAAATACTGACTTTAATAGGTATTGTATAATCTGGAAAGTGTAAAATGAAATGAAAAAGTTCTATTGAGGTGTCTCATCCTAAAAATAGAATTAAACTTAGCTGAAACTAATTTGAGTAAAAATCATCTAGGGAAAATTTCCTTCAATCTTACAATCTGAAAATAGAAATGTAGAAAAATCTCAAGAGATTTATTAATCTGAAATCCATTTGTATTAAAATATAGACAAAGTCATATTTTAAAAATAATTCAATTGGGGTTGGAGATTTAGCTCAATGTTAGAATACTTGCCTAGTAATCACAAAGCCCTTGGTTTGGTTCTTATAACTGAAAAATCAATTCAATTTAGCTATTGTAAAATTTTAATATCTCTCAGTTTAAAAATATCTACTTTCCACAGGCAAGAATGTATGAGATTTATTAGTCTTGTTTTTCTCATTAGTAAAATGTGGTTTGATGATCATATCATAGTTATTTTAAATGTTAATTAAATTGTCCAATTAAAGTGCTTGTGCTGCTCCTTAAATGGTATTTATATATTCATATAACCTAATTTTTGCTCTATATGACTATAACTTGAATTGCCTGTCATAATTTTTTCTTATGCATTTACATATAGCCATTATAGATAAACTCTTGTAAACATTTTCACTGTAGGTGGTGTATTAATTTGTACTTCAGATAGACTTCTCTCTTACTCTAGCATTTATATTATAGAGTATTTCATGAAGTTCTGCCTCATGTCAGTCTTCCCCTACTATTGTATTTATGATTTATCAAACATCTCTTTCATATGGTACATTCATGATTATTATAAAATTGTTTCTGTCTATAAATGCACATATTTTGCAAAGATCATATAGTTAGATCATAATCCTTGAACATGAAAGAAGAAAACATGTTTTTCTGTGGAGAGATAGATTCTAATAAAAAATGTTCAATGACAAACTGATGAACAGCTAATAAAGCAAAGGATTTGAATCAACACAGACCTAAGAAACCTAAGTGTAATTGGATATGTGGCCTGAAATTGATTTTGCAAGAATTTTCTGCCCTAATTATTTTCCTTAGTTTGAATTGTTGCCTGAATTGCTAAGTGAAAATGAAACTGACGACTCTATTTCCTACCAATAAGCCCAATGAAAACTCATATATCCATCTAAAATGTTTATGTCAGCACCAGTGACAGAGGCAGTTTGATAAAGTTTGGTACTGTTGTTTTGCTCTGCCTTTTAAAGACAAGAGAGAAGCCATCCTTACACACAGTTACATATTTATGTAGCATGTAAAAACTTTAGGAAGAAGAGTAAGATAAATGAAAGTTGAGCATGAGTCTTTGATGACCTGGTGATGATATCAACATCAGAACATTAAGAAAACATTGCAATTGCCTCATGATTCTATAACAACCCAGAGACTTCCATAATTGAAGAGACCCATTCATTTGAACCCAGACTGTCGTTAATGAAATGTATTATATTTTAGTCACAATTTCATAGAAATTCAAGTGATTACTTAGCCCTTCTATCAAAATTCATATCCAGAAGCTGGCACAATTTTGTCAGTAATGAGTTACAAGCCTTGTTGGACCCATTTATTAATGAATGCAGAAGAGGAAATGATGCTTTTTCCATCAGAAAAGGCACAAGGCCAGCTATGGACACTGACATCAGAACCACACATTAAAATTTGACTTTGTATCTGTAGCATGAATCTCTAAAGGGTCTTATTAATAAAAACAAACCAGAGCCAGTTATTGGGGTGAATGCTGAAAGACCAGAGAGACAGAACAAGCTACAGCCACCTCACCTTGCCAATTTCTCTGCTGATCCTGTTTCCTCAGACTGGAAGCCTCTGTGTCCTCATCCAAATGGATCTCAACTGAACTGCTGCTCAAAAGCCTAAAAGGTTAACTGGCTCTAGCTCCTGGTCTTCACACCTTATATACCTTTCTGCTTCCTGCCATCACTTCCTGGGATTAAAGACGTGTGTTACCATGCCTGTTTCCAGTCTTTGAACTCACAGAGATCCAGCTGGATCTCTGCCAACAGAATGCTAGGATTAAAGGCATGTGTGCCACCATTTTTTGGCCTCTATGTCTGTCTAGTGGCTGTTCTGTTCTCTGACCCCAGATAAGTTTATTAGGGTGCACAATATTTTGGGGAACACAATATCACCACACATATCCTTTTCTTGAATAGCACCAGATCTTAAGCAACATTCATGCCAGATAAAAGCAACTGTTACTCTGACGTTTTGTAACCACAGACATGTGACATGAATGCTCCTTAGGAATGCTAGAAGCCCAGAACATGGATATTTACTACGTAAATGAAAGATTTCTCTGCCCATAATTTGTGTAATAAATTTGCATTATTTATAAGGCATACTTCATAAAATAATGAGGAAAACAAGACTGAATAGCTAACTTAATTTAGTGAGGTGTTTGATGCGCTGGTATGAAATGACTAGGAGAGCACAATGGAATTAGCATCATCAAGTATTTAATAATGATGTGAATCTCTATGGTGACCAATTGAGCCTTAGGGATCCAACTTTATTATTGGATGAAAATGACTAGATTAATTTATCAGGCTATGGCCCACATAACAATCCAATAGAATTTACTAGTACATGTTAGTTTGGCTGTAGATATTATGATCCTGACTCATTTGGGAAAACAATATTTTTTGTTATTAAATAATTACATTCATTAAAAAAATCACTTGAAATTATGGCAAAAGGTTTGTGACTAGAAAATCAGTAGAGTCATGTTTATTTTGTAGTCCTCATGTTTATAATAACAAATAATTTTATTGGTGTAACAAAATATTTATCATTTCACACATGCATTACATTATTTTTCTCTAAAACAAAAGCATTAAATTTACTATCCAAACTTGGGATATTATCATTACACTTTAGAATGAATATCTAGCAAATTTTTTACTATGTATTCTTTATTGTCCACACTAAATTTTTATTTCTTACTATCTATATGTATAGTGTTTTAACATATAGATAGTGATTTCTTTTTGTTTGCTTGTTTATTTTTTTGTTTGTTCGAGGTAGCGTTTCTCTGTGTAGCTTTGTGCCTTTCCTGGAACTCACTCTGTAGACCAGGCTGGCCTCAAACTCACAGAGTTCCGCCTGGCTCTGCTTCCCAAGCACTGCGATTAAAGGCATGTGCCACTGCTGTCCCGGGATAGTGATCTCTTATACCTGACTCCATATCACACGGACACAAATCCCAAGAAGATAAAAATGATTAATAGTACTTTTACATAAAGAAACAAATTCATGAATATTAATGGAGATTGTGTACATATATGTAAATATATATTGTTACATATATATTATATGTATATATAACATATACTCTCCATAGGAATTCAGTACAGAGCCTGTATTATACACATAGTCTAGTTAATGACAGCAACATAGTCCTATATTGCTCATTCTTATCATCTCTTAGTTGTCTTTCTTCACCTCCACTCTTCCCACTTATAATGCATGTAAGCTGAATTGTACTGTGTATCAACCATTGCAGGTAACATAAAAGTGTTCTCTTTTTTTATAGAATTAAAAAACTACATACAATATATTTTGACCACATATCCTCCCTGCCTCCCTTACCCATGTATTATGTTCTTTCTATACATTTAAAAATTGTACAAACATTCAAAAACAAAAAAATACACACAAAGAAATCCCCCCAAAAAAACCACAAACATGGAAACCACAAACCAAAATACCACTAAGACAAAAATGTTTCAACAAATCAAGATGAGACAAAAAGTCTGTGAATAATAACCTTGACTTCAGTTTGTATCGGCCACCTACTCCAGGGCAAGAGGTCTACTCTGAAATGTGCTTAATATACCCAGTAAGACACCATTGGATAAAATTAATTTTCCCTTTGCCAACAGGTATTAACTGTAGACAGTTGCTTGGTTAGTAGTGAGAGTCCATGTCCATTTCTTCCTCTCAGTGCTGGAAACCAGACTAGCATGAACTTGTTCATGCTGCCACAGTCTCTATGTGTTTCATATGTGTCTGAAATCTCTGAACCTTCAGACAGGAATGTGATGAAGATAACCCATCCAGGAATTCCAAAGTAACATGAGGAATCATCGACAGTGAGGACAACCAAACTGCTCTGATTTCTGCATCTGCTACATTTAATAACTTCCGTTCTCCTCTCTCAAAAACCTTGCCATACTTCTTAGGCACCGTGGGGGTTTTGTGAAACCTCGTCGAACACTGTGTCAGTCTCCTTTACTCTGACCACAGCACTAACAACAAACGTTTGATAGCTACCCAGCTTCACTGGAAGCTGCTACAGGTTCTGAGTTTCTACCTCTTTTCCACTAATGCATTGTATCAGAAAGTGCTACACACAGGTCTCATAGGACGCTGGAGGGATGGGTAGAATACCTCCCTCTTCCACTTCTTGTTGTCATCCATTCTTTAAGCCTGCCATTCCCTTTTACAGAAAACCTTGAAAAATAGTGCGTTTAGTCAGTTTTCACAAAATTATTCAGCTATTTATTTGTCAATCAAACGAAGTCAGTATCAATTAAAGACCATCTTCATGTTCTTCATCTTGTCTACTAACATGCAATCAGCTTCTACCACAAGCTCCTTCTGTTCCCGACACTATGATTTTCCATCACAACAGACTGAAAAATTTCCAAAGCAATCAAACAAAACAACCCCTCTTACATAGTTGCACTCAAGGACTTTGGTCACAGTAACACAAAGTCAATCAATAGAAAAGTTAATTCTGTAGGGTTTAAAATGAAAGTATGTAATATGGTTGAGTTTCTAATATTAAATGCAGAAATAGGACAGAATGCTTAACTGGAGCATTCACATAAGCTAGCAACAACAGAAAGACACCATTTCCAAAGATAAATACATGTTAACCGAAGGATCTTTGTACTACAATGTGGTAGAAGTTTCTATAGTGAGAAATCAGCATTCTGCTAAAAAGGCCCCCACTGATTACACAAGATCTTAGCTATACAAATAACACACTCTTGATGAGGCATCTTTGTGCAGAAAAAAAATGGCAAAAATAAGTGACAAAATTAGCAGAATTTAAAAAAGAAAGAATATGAATTCATCTTTTTTTTCTCTTTTCTCTCTCAGCTTTTAGGTTACACATACAGTTCCACTTAGTACATAGAATTCAGAAATGCTTGCTTTTAATCATACATTCAGTAACCACTTCTTTATCATTATAATTATTCTCATATTTTTCCTTTTATTGAAAATAGATTCTTTTCCCATACAATATGTCCTGATTAAAGTTCTCCTCTCTCTAATTCTCTTAGTTTCCGCCCACTTCCTCTGCCTTCAGATTCACTCATTTTCTGTCTCTCACTGGAAAAGAACACTTCCGAGAAATAACAAGCAAACACGACAAAATAGAATATAGTAAGTGTCTTAGTTAATGTTTCTATTCCTATGAAGAGACACCATGACCACAGCAACTCTTATAAAGTAAAAACATTTAATTGTGGTGGCTTACATTTTCAGAGGTTTAGTCCATTTATCATCATTGTGCAACGTAGTAGTAGGTGCCGGCAGACATGATGCTGGAGAAGTAGCTGAGAGTCCTACATCTTTACTCACAGGCAACAGAAAGTGGTCTGACTCAGTGGATGTGATTTTCGCATACATGAGACCTCAAAGCCAGCCTCCACAAAGACATACTTCCTTCCATAAGAGCACACCGATTCCAAAAAGACCACATTTCCTAGTAGTGCCACTCAATTTGGGGGCAATTTTCTTCCAAACTACCACAATAAGATAAAATGAAAAAAAAAAAAAAAAAAAACCAACAGAAGGAAAAATCCCCAAGAGCAGGTAAAAAGAATAAGATATTCACTGGCTCACACACTCAGGAGTCCCATAAAAAAAACTAAGATGAAAGCTGTAATATATGTTCATAGTATCTCAGATTTCAGATGTTTTGTGTCAGGAGACTTTTAGATTTTACATTTTCTTCTATCATATCTTCAGTGCCTGGGTTTCTCTCTTCATCTCTTGTATTCTGTTAGTGAAGTTTGCCTCTGCAGTTCCTGTTTAAATTCCTAAGTTTTCCAGAATTCCCTCAGTTTGGATGTCCTTTATTGATTCTGATTCCATTTGTAGGTCTTGAACAGTTTTATTCATGTCCTTCGACTGCTTGTTTTGGTTTTCCTGGATTTCTTTTAGGGATTTATTAATTTCCTCTTTAAGGACCTCTATCAACTTCAGGTGGTTTTAAGATCTTTTTCTTGTGCTTCCACCATGTTGGAATATTCAAGGCCTGCTGTGGTGGGATAGGTAAACTCCAGTGCAGACATATGGCCCTGGCTGTTACTTATTGTGCTCTTACGCTGGCATCTAGCCATCTGGTATTGGGATCATTATAAGTCTAGATGCTGATTTCTAGATTTGTCTTTGTTGGTTTGGTGTTTTGTTCCTTGGTTTCTATTTCTTTTCTGAGTTTTCAGAGAGTGCCATGCCTGTGACTTCCCTAATATGAAAGTTCCTTTGGACCTGATAGTTGTGGCCACTGGGAGTTCCAGGTAAAATGTATTTCTGGGTATTGGAAGCTGATACTTAGAGATGGAGATAGGCTAGGGATCTGAAGGGGTTCACAGGAGGGAAGGGAGCAGAACATTCAACCAGGATCTGCTTATTTCCTCTCTGTGGAATGGGGGGGACAGTGAAGAGAGGTCACCCCAGAAGGTCTGCTATCATGCTGGGGATGAGACTGGGGTAGATATAGAGGGACAGAAGAAGAGGGGAAGATCTACAGACAGCCCACTTGTGTTCTAGGCAGGTGTAGTCTGTGGTTTAGCTGGGAGTGCCTGCTGGAGTTGGGGGCTGGGATAATGCAACCAGTTGGGAGAGGGAGGTTGAGGGGGAGGTCTGTGAGATTAACAAGAGAATTGGGAAGAGGGGGAAGAAAGGCAGCTGCAGGTGCTCTGAGGCAGGGGTTAGATGAGACTGAGATTGGTTTTGAATGAGAGGAGGGAATGGTGAGGGTCTTCACTTAGCTTACCTGTTTCCCTGGTCTGTTCAGTTGGTATGTCCACAGGGAATGTCTGATGGTGTTGGAGGCTGGGATACTGGGATGAGTTCTGGGAAAGAAGGTTGGGACCCAGATCTTTGTAATCCACTGGGGATTGGGTCAGAGAGGAAAGGGAGACTGTAGCCAGTTTTCTGCTACAGAGTTGGGGAAAGACTGGAGTTGGATTTGGAGGAACAGAAGGGAAGGCGTGGTTCTGTCATAGGCATATTTGATGCTCTGGCAGGAGAAGCCTTTGGATTAGCAGTTGGTGATTGTGGTGATGTTATGTTCCCCAAAATATTGTGCACCCTAATAAACTTATCTGGGCTCAGAGAACAGAACAGCCACTAGATATAGAGGCCAGAAAATGGTAGCACACACGCCTTTAATCCTAGCATTCCAGAGGCAGAGATCCGCCTGGATCTCTGTGAGTTCAAGGCCACAACTGGAAACAGCCAGGCTTGGTAACAAGAGCCTTTAATCCCAGGAAGTGATGGCAGGAAGCAAAAAGGTATTTAAGGCATGAAGACTAGGAACTAGAGCCTGGTTAAGCTTTAGGCTTTTGAGCAGCTGTTCACTTGAGACCCATTCGGATGAGGACACAGAGGCTTCCAGTTTGAGGAAACAGAATCAGCTGAGGAATTGGCAAGGTGAGGTAGCTGTGGCTTGTTCTTCTTCTCTGATCTTTCAGCATTCACCTCAATACCTTGCTTCAGGTTTGTTTTTATTAATAAAACCATTTAAGATTTGTACTACAGGTGATGCTGGGTTTGGGGGCTGAGATAAAGCAACCCATTGGGGTAGGAAGGCTAGAAGAGGAATATCTCCACAGGAGATAGGAACAGGAGTCAGGGAAGACTGCCATAGGCATTCTGCTGCAAAGCTGGGGATAAGACTGGGGGATTAGATTTGGATGAACAGAGAGAGAAGTCAGTAGCCATTTCTTAAAGTATACAATAACATTTGAGGTAAACACTATTTATGCCTTCTGAAAGAGAATAAAAATAATAAAGAAACCACAATAGAAAGACTCCTGCCATAAGGAGTTTAAAACCAATTTGTCCTATAGTTTCATCTTTAAAAGAATTCATGTATTTCAAAAAGCACGGATTGTCATTTTCAACAGGAAATGAGGTAAATAGCACCAAATCCAGAGAAATTTCCCTTAATTTATCTAGTTGCATTAATTATCACTAATTAGGATATTTCTTAATATCCAACTTTCCTTTTGGAAAAAGTTCCTTCCTTCAGATGTGATTTGAATTGATCTTTTATTGTATTTCTTTATGTGGGGAGGACGGCATGATGGTGTGGATTTTCTCCTTCCACCATAATTAGCAAGAGAAAGAACTCAGGGCCTCTGGCTTGACAGTAGTCTCCTCCTGTACCAGCTGAGCCATTGCAAGGGCACAAGGTATGAATTTTAGAGTACTCAGACTTCCATGACTCTGTCTCCCTATTCTTGATTATATGGAAGTTATTCAGTCATTTTCTTAAAACAAACCATTACGAAAGTGGGTGACAAAGATTCAAGCACAAGATAAATTAATTTGGTATTGCAATGTGTCTCCAAACAGCTGTGCTAAAGGCTCTTGTGGCCTTAATCATTTCGTTTTAAGCCATTGTTTAATGTCAAAAGAGACTGTAAGATTCCTTTTCCCCTAGAGAGTTGGTATTTCAAACAAAAAATCCTGCAAATATGCAATTACTCTATCTCTGACAAAAGAGCTTAGAATGCTGCTTAATTTAGTCCTCATTGGCTTTGACAGTCCTCCCAGACTTCCCATCATTAGAGTTAACACAATGTGGTTTATAAGTGCCTGAAAATAGTTTCTTTCCACTAATTTTTTAAATTATTTGACTCCCAAGTAAACAGAAAAATAATTAGCTAAGCCTGTTCAGTAAGTCGAAAGAGTTCAAAATAATAGTGATTTCTGAAAAATATTAAGAGTATAAACTAAATTTTTTTAAATACACACCATTCTACTATGGGACAAAGGCTATAGACCTCCAAAGTCATCAGTCATGGGCTTTTACTCCACTAACATTATTTATTTAAGAATATCGCTTTCCTGTGTGTGTGTGTGTGTGTGTGTGTGTGTGTGTGTGTGTGTGTGTGTGGTGTTCATAGACACATGTGTGTTCACATACATGCAGATGCTTGAGATTGACATTTCATAGCTTCCTCAATAGCTAGCATTATTTTTAGAGATATAATCTTATTCTAACTCTGGCGTTGACAGTTAAGCTAGACAAGTCGGTTGGCAAGTCTCAGGTACCCTCTTGTCTCTGATTCCTCTTGTTGGTGCTGTGGTTATAGGCACACATGGCCACACCCATGTTTTCACTAAGGTTATCAACTTGGGTCATGATGATTTCATGGCAAGTACTTCTAGGACTGAGAAATCACCCCAGCTCCTATGCTGGATGTTTCTAATAACTAGGGTCTCTTCTTTTCTCCCTCTTCACTTTTCTAATTTTGTCTATGCAACTATCTTATTTCTAGTCTCATTATGCATACACATACATAGCTATATATATATATATATATATATATATACATATATATATATATATATATATACACACACAAAAAACTGCTTGGAAAATATTTAAGCTAACTCTTGACAATGACTATATATCTGATAATTGTATGTCATAAAAACTTTTTACTTTAACTCTTTTTTTAAATGATAAATATATTTTATGTGTATTTTGAATTGAAAATTAAATGAAGCAGGTACTTAATTTATTGAGGAACAATGAAGGGATAATCAGCTATATTCATAGTTAACTAATATTCTAGCACCTGCTATTTGTAGAAATTGTGTCCATCCTAGTAAATTTATTACATGCTCCTCTGGTTCTGTGAATGTATATATGTATGAAGATTATTTTACCAACACTGAATTTATAATAGGCTTATTAATTATCCCAGTGCTATTATTTGACAATATGTCATGGCCATTTTACTAAATATTTCACAACTGTCTAAAAAGTCACCCATTTCCCATCCTTGCCCTGAACTGACTAAGGGCTCATTCTGCTCTCTACTATTTTATTTCTTCTGCAAAGCCTGTCCATCAACAGGCTATCATTTATTCCTCTAAACACATCATGCTGTTGTCCCTGTGATGGCAGTGCCACCTTCCAGTTCGAGTTTCCGCCAGTTTTCATCTGGACACTGACAATAGCCCCTTCACTCATCTCTTTTACATTTTGACTCTGCGTTCATTTACCCATGGAGTGACCATAGGATTTCTATTTTTTTGTTAGGTGGTGTGTGTGTGTGTGTGTGTGTGTGTGTGTGTGTGTGTGTGTGTGTAGACAACGGATGGGGATGCCAGAGGACAACATGGAAGGAAAGAGCTCAGGTAGCAGTTTTGTCAAGAAGCACACTTTATGCACTAAGCCCTCTTGCCAGCCCCAGAGAGACAGTTTAAAACCATAGTTAAACCATGGTTTGACCCCAACATATAAGGAACATTTAAATGAATGGGTCACAGTCACAAATTTGTGTAAGACCCAAACATTTGCATTTGACTTGACATGTGAGCCTCTCACTTTTCTGCCCCAACTTACTTCTCTGGCCATGGATCACTACACTCTACACAGCTTGTGCCCATCCTTTCACTAACCCTTGTCCCAATTCAGAGTATTTCCTAGTCCTTCTTTCCAATCCACTTCTGTCTTGTCATTTGAATTAAAGACATTAGTTCACTATCACATTTTTTTTCTCTATAGAACACGTAATGCCTCTGATACTTTTCAAGTAATAATGAATTGATAAAACAATTTAACACCCTACCCTTCTCAAATTTACTCTCTGATAGCTATGGCCTATTTATCGCATTCACCTCTATGGTCCTGAGCAGGGACTAACTCTTTATAGTGAAGTGTAGAAAATAGCTTTTCCCACACTATTCTGCCACGCTACAAAATTAAAGAGCTTTGCCATTTGACACTGACTAGTTTGCTTGTGGTTGGTAAATAGTGAATGATGTCAGCATAATACAGCAGCCATATCTATTTGTGCACATCTTTGCCTAGATTAATATTTTAAAGGATTAGAGAAAGCCTTCTCAAAATTAAAGAGAAAGCCTAGCAATACAGGGAGTTTAAAATTAAAAGATAAAATCTTTTTTTTTTTTTTGAGATTAATTTATTCATGTATATGAGTGCTCTACTTGGGTGTAGTGCCTGCATGAGAGAAGAGAGCCTCAGAGAGAAGAGGAGGGCATCTGATCCCATTGTAGATGGTCATGAGCCGCCATGTGGGTGCTGGGAATTGAACTCAGGACCTCTGGAAGAGCAGCCAGTGCTCTTAACCGCTGAGCCGTCTCTCCAGCCCCAAAAGATAAAATCTTACAGCAAAATTTTCCTTTATTTATAAAGCAGCTTGTTCAGTGGCAACAAGGACTGTCTTGCTTTCCACCAACTAAAATCTAAGAGAACTTCAAGTAATTAGCCTTAGGTCAATGAACCCCCTCCAGACTTAAAAATGACTGACTAAAAAGTCTACACCACTGGTTTTCAACCTTCCTAATGTTATAGCCTTTAATACAGTTCCTCATCTAGCTCCCCCAACCATAAAAATTATTTTTTTGCTATTTCATCACTATGATTTTGCTACTGTTATGAGTCATAATGCAAATTTTTGGAGACAGATGTTTGCCAAATATGTCGTAACCCACAGGTTGAGAATCTCTGCTGTACACTATTACTCGGCTCTTTAGTTTGCATGAAGCATAACTTTACACAGTGAAATGGCTTTAAGCATGCACACCTTGAACAGGAAAGCCTGAACTGAAAGGTTTCACTGAAAGTGGACTGTTTCTACATACGAACAGGTGGTAGCAATTGGATTTTTATTGAGAGTGTTATCCTTCTATCTAGTGGTCTCAGTGTAAAATTCCACAAATTTGGCATGGTCTTTCACACCTCCGCTGTTCCCTATTTTGTAGGTTGGTTTGTAGAAAGCAGAAATGTTTAGTAATGTACATTTGATATATTAGCACAAATGTTTGAACTTAATATTACTCATTTGTAAGAGATCGACTGATTCAGGATCAGTATAGAAATTGAAAAAGAAAATATAACAGGAAATTAGGCCCATTATATATTTAATTCAGCCTGAAGCATATACCCCAGTTTATAGTTATATTTCTAGAATATTTGATAGCTACACGAAATTATGTGTGCACAGTATCTACTTGTGATCATTCAGTTATAGATAGATAGATAGATAGATAGATAGATAGATAGATAGATAGATTTCCTAATAAAATCTTGCTTAGTATGAACTATAATCATTTGGTGTATATTCCATCCATTCTCCTATTTAGCCAACATGTATTTAAAATGCTTATATACCCAGACTGAAGCTCTGTTTAACATTCTCAATATTTAGTTATAAATAAGAGAGTTTTAAGTATTAAAGTAACTCTAAAATCATGGCATCCCTAAATAAAAAATGCATTATTTGCCTTAGGAAAATACTGGACAAAAACATCTTAAACATAGCACTAACTTTTTGTATAGTTGTTTTGTACATGTTATTCACAAACCTCAATTAACATGGTATGTACTGGCGTGTTTGCATGTGTGTGGGCACGTATATGGGGTGTGTGTATATGGTATGGGGGCATATGGGGATATGTGGGCACACATTCATATGGAAGTCCAAGGTTTAGGTTGGGAATCATCCAACACTCCTCACCTTATTCATTGAGGCACAGTCTCTCAATGAAACCTCCAGGTCATTTACATGTTACTTCTCTAGCCTTCTTGACCCAAGACTATGATTGCAATCAGACTACCATACTCACCTAGTCTCTATCTGGGTCCTAGGGATCCAAACCAAGATGTTCCTCAGTTTTCAGGCTGAGTACTTAGGCATTGAGCCATCTCTCCAGTGCAAACTTCGTCTCCTCTCTGCTGTTTCTTCTGAGGGATCTGCTTTAAGTCCTGTGATTTTTTTTTTCACTGTTGATGGTAAATTCTGGTTTTTGTAGGACTTTCTGTTTATCTTATTAAAAGATCACACCAACACATCCAACCTGTCAAGGAGTCTTATTTTTTCTGAATAAGCTTATGTTCATGAATCTGAGAATCATAGGGAATTTTTCTTTCACTTGTTTTGTTTTGAAAAAAATTCATAAAATACATTCTGATGTCATTTTCCCTTCTCCCAACTCCTCCTGGATCTGCCACCCCCCTCCAATTCCATGCCCTTTCTTTCTCTCTCTAAAAAACAGGCAAATATTAGTACAAAATCAAACCAGAAAAAAATAAACAAAAGAAACACATAACACACAAATGAATAAATGATAAAAATAAAAACACAAAATTGGGAACTATAATATACAAGCAAAAGACCAGTAGAACAACACCAAAAATGCCCAAACAGAGCAATTTGAGACAAGAAGTCATTGAGTTCATTTTGTGTTGGCCATCTACTGCGGAGCATGGGGCCTGCCCTGAAGTGTGGTTGATACAGGCAGTGAGACCCCAGGGAAGAAAACTAATTTTTCTTTTGAAGTTGGATGTCAATTGGTTAGGGATGGGAGCTCATGATCACTGGGACCCCCATCTGGCTGTTTTGGGTTTTTTTGTTTTGTTGTTTGGAAAATCCTTGATTATCGTCAGTTAGTACTGCTGTCTCTTCTTCAATGACTGCATGTCATCTGTGTTGCCTTACAAATAGTTGTATAAGCTGTTTTAAATGTTCTTTCATCTCTCTCTCTCTCTCTCTCTCTCTCTCTCTCTCTCTCTCTCTCTGTGTGTGTGTGTGTGTGTGTGTGTGTGTGTGTGTGTGTGTGTGTGTAAACAGTCTATTGATTTGTAAATGGACATATGATTTCATTGGGTACACAATTTTATAACCCTTACCTACCTGATATCTTTTAAAAAAAATCTAAAAATGTTGTTGTAAAGTACAAATTAAGTTGACTTGTTTTGTATCATTTGATTTGGGTTTTGTTTTACTTTGGGACAGGGTCTCACTATGTAACTGGCTGTCCTAGATTTCACTCTGTAGACCAGGCTGCCCATGAACTGGGAGATCAACCTGCCTCTCCATCCCCAGTGCTGGGATTAAAAGTATGCACCACTACTGTCAGCTTCAAATTTTCAGGGTTTTTTTTGTTGCTGTTAATTTTTTCCTTAACAACAAACATAACAAAATAAAAAAAAAAGATTAAACAAAACTACCACACCAAATTTGACAAGGAACCAGCAGAATAAAAAGAGCCCTAAAAGAGGGCAGTAGAGTCAGAAACCCATGCATCCAGGAGTCCCATAAATATACTAAGTTGAAAGGTATAATGAATACACAGAGGACCTGGTGCAGACCGAGGTCGGCCATGTGCTTCCTTCTTCAGTCTCCATGCATACATATGAGCTTTGCTCAGTTGATTTAGAGGACCTTATTTTCCTGGAATCCTGTAGCCCCTCTTCTCCATGTTTAATGAGTTGTGTGGATATTGTCTTCAGCAATGGGGTCTTGCTGTCAGTTTGTGAAAAGCAACTTATTGTCTTGCCAACAGTCTAGGTGGTTTGAGAATTTCCATGGGACGCCTTTGGTCAACAACTCAATTGGTTGTAACCCAGATGCACTAGAGGAAGCTTTGGTGAGAAGAAATAGCCAGTTGGGGTTCATCTCTCTCATTATTGGGTGACTTCATTAGGATTTCCTTCATATGTTTTAGGAAGTTTCCACCAAACTGTGTTTCCATACCATCCCTCAAATGCCCCTTAATTCTAGCTGCCTCTCCCTGAATTCCCTCCTTCAACCCTATCTCCCCTCCTCCCTACCCAATCCTCCTGTTTCTGTCCATGCCCCCACCAGCCTCTAATCCACTCATAAAATGACAACTGTCTTAGTTGCTGTTGCTGTGAAGAGACAACATAACCAAGGCAACTCTCATAAAAGAAAGCATTAAATTGGGGGCCTGCTTACAGGTTCATAGGGTTAGTCCATGATCATAGTGATGAGAAGCAGACAGGTATAGAACTTGATCATTAGCTGAGAGTTTTACAACCTGATCTGCAGGCACTGGGCAAAGAGAAAAGTAGACTGGTCCTGTCATGAGCTTTTGAAACCTCTAGCACACTCATAGTGAAACACTTCCTCCAACAGAATACATCTCGTAATCCTTCCCAAATATTCTACTCATTGTGAGACCATGAATTAAAATATATGAGCCTGTGGAGGCCATTTTTATTCAAACTAATACAATAGCATTCAAGTGTATACCTTGGCAGCATAAACATTCTCACATTCATTTATTTTAATTCAAATTTTTACAAAATTTACATCTCTTTCCAAAAATTCCATTTTCACAAATATTCATAATTTATGTGTCTTTATAAGGTTTCTCTATCCTACACTTAAATGCCCTAGTTTAAAAACCCCACCCTTACCCCAAATGTTAGTTCCAATTTATAACCACTCACAAAGGAAAAACTTGTTCTCTCCAAAGGAGTTTGTCTTAGTTAGGGTCTTATTGCTTTGAAGAAACACCATGATCGCAGCAACTCCTATAAAAAAAACATTTAATTGGGTCTGGCTTGCAGTTGCGGTTTAGTCCATTATCATCATGTCCAAAAGTATGATGGCTTGCAGGCACACTTGGTCCTGGAGAGGTAGCTGAGAGTTCTACATCTGAATCCATAGGCAGTAGAAAGAGACTTGAGCCAAGCTTGAGCATCTGAGACCTCAAAACCCACTTCCAGTGACACGCTTCCTCCAACAAAGCCACAACCACTTCAGTAAGGCTACACTTCCTAATAGTGACACTTCCTGTGAGCCTTTGTGACCATTTTCATTCAAACTACCTAGGAGTCTCACTGGGGAGACAAACCACTCTTAAGGCAGGCCCTAGGTCTAGCAATAGATGGCCAACACAAAATGAACTCAATAGCATCTTTGGAGGTTCTTTGTCTCATAAACTTTTGTTAGTAGTTTGTTTTCTTTCTCCCTTTATTTCTTTTCTTTTTTTTCTTACAAGTCCTTTTTGTATATATTATATATTCTGGTTTTGTATTTTTTTAATGGGATTACTGGGTAGAAACATGTGTCTCTGTGTCTATATGTCTTTCTTGTGCCTTTGCTTTTCCTAGGGCTCTTTTTCTTCTGTTTGTTTGTTTTGTCCTATTCTGGATTAATTTTTTTGTTTTATCTCATTTTATTTTAAGATTATTCTTTAGATGCCTGTGTGTTTTCTTTTCTTTTTTTTTAAATTTATTTATTCTTCTCTCATATAATACATCCTGATCACAGCTTCCCCTCCCTCCACTCCTCTCACTTTCCCCACCTCCCCTTTCACTCAGACCTACTGGTCCTCTGTTTCCCTCAGAAAAGAACAGGTTTCCAAAGGTATCAACCAAACATGGCATAAGAAGATGCAATAAGCATAGCCAAGAACCCTCATATCAAGGCTGAACAAAGCAACCTAGTAGGAGGAAAAGGGTCCCAAGAGCAGGAAAAAGAGTCAGAGACACTCCCACTGTTAGGAGTACCACAAAACCCCAAGATAAACTGCCACATCATATATGCAGAGGACCTAACTCAGACCCATGCAGGCTCCATGATTGCAGCTTCAGTTCCTGTGAGCCCTAATGAGCCCTTCTTAGTTGATTCTGTGGGCTGTGTTTTCCTGGTGTCCTCAACACCTCTGGTTCCTAGAATCCTTCTCCCCCCTCTTCTGCAGGGTTCCCTACACTCTGCCTAATGTTTGGCAGAGGGTCTCTGCATCTGCTCCCATCAGCTGCCACAGGAAGTCTCTCCAATGGCAACGGAACTAGACAATGATCTGAGTACATTTCTTTTCTCTCTATCTTTCTTTCTTCCTTCCTTCCTTCCATCCTTCCTTCCTTCCTTCCTTCCTTTCTTTCTTTCTCTCTTTTTTTTGGGGGGGGTGTGGGGGCCCAGTCATTTTTGGTGCTAACTAAGGTCTCTGGACCATCCAGCTCCTGGTTCCTGGTCACCCAGGTATTGTTGAGCATGGACTCCCTCTCATGGCATGGGTCTTAAGTTATGCTAGTCATTGGTTGACCACTCATACAAGCTCTGAGTCATTATTGTCCCAGCACATCTTACAGGCAGGATAGGTTGTAGGTTGAAGGTTTTGTGGCTGGGTTGCTGTCCTAGTCCCACCACAGGAAGTCTTACCTGGTTATAGAAGATGGCCAGATCAGGCTCCATATCCTCCATATGAGTCCTCCCTAGGGTCATCCTCAAAGGTTCTAGGAAGTTTCTACTGTACTAGGTTGCTATATCGACTCCTCAAATGCCCTGTAATTCCACTTGTCTCTTACAGTAGTCTGTCCATTTAACTCTTCCTCCCCAAATAGATCTTTCCTGTCCCTATCTCCACCTGTCCCTATAGTCCTGCCTGGGCCTGCAGCCACTCAGACCCAAATAAACACAGAGACACTTATATTATTTAAACTAATTGGCCTAATAGCTCAGCTTCTTGCTATCTAGTTCTTATATCTTAAATTAACCCATTTCTATTAATCTGTAAGTTGCCACAAGGCTTGTGGCTTACTGGTACTTTACATCTTACTTGTCATGGTGGCGGTGGCTGGCAGAGTTTCCTGAATCAGACTTCCTGTTCCCAGAATTCTGTTCTTTGCTTGTCCCACCTATACTTCCTGCCTGGCTACTGTTCAATCAGCATTTTATTTATCAACCAAATCAGAGCAACACATTTACAGCACACAGAGCGATCAATATCCACAGCACTTCCTCTTTCCTTTTGTTTTTTCCAAAAAGGAAGGTTTTAGCTTTAACATAGTAAAATTACATATAACAAAACAATTATCAAGCAAGAATTACAGTTATAATTTCTAGTCTATTTATAATATCTAGTCTATTTGTATTTGGCAAAATTACTGAAGATATCCTATCTATCCAATATTTGTGGGTCTAAGGTTTAATATCTAACTTATCTTTTATCATAACTAAGGAAATTATAACTATCTAGTCTTCAACTAAATCAAAGACCTCAGAAGTATATATTACCTGAGAAATGGAAGAAGGACACAAGCAACTTTCGGGAGTCTTGCGAGAGTAGACAGAGACAGCTGGCAGCCTGGGCAGTCATCCAAAGTTCCTCTGTAAAGTTGGGGCATCTGTCTTTAGCCCACAGGCCTAGAGTCTCTCAGTCACTTCCTTCTGTGTCCTGTAGAATATCTGGCAGTTTCCTCTGCAAAGCAGGAACCTGAAGGACCATTTTGCCAAACAAAGTTCAGTGGTCACCTTTCTATGGGTCCTGCATGTCCAGTCAATCAAGCAGTCCAGGAAAGAACAGTTTCTTGCCCAAATGGCTATTTTTGCTGAGAAGATAAACTCCATATAGAGTGTCTTCAATGCCTATCTTTCTCTTTGAAGTAAATCAGTGCTGCCAGGAGCAGATGTGTCTCACTGTCCAGAAATCTAAATTTTTAAAACATTTTAATTGCCATATTCTGTAGGTCTTTGAAGTGTTTGAAGATTACCTACCTAATTGTATTATATCTATGTATACCTAGAAAACTTAACATGACTATAAATTTGACTATCATAGAAGACTAATTGTTAATCTGTGTTTCTTAGTTATCCATTACAATCTAAATGAGTTACATAAACATCATACCTCAAATGAAAGTAGAAATATATATACAGTATAACAAAATTAAGTTTAAACTTATGTCAATAAACTAAAATCCATAGCAATGTAAAATGTTTATAAACAAATTGTTGCTCTTTAAAAGTAGGTTCATTAATCTACCCTTTTATCCTATATATCTATACTATATATAGGATCTTCTTTAGAAAGAGATTGCATTTATAATCAACCTGCTTTAAATAAAAAAAAATTGGTTTTTCTCTGTCCCACACCAGAGAGCACTCTTCTGATATGGGATAGAAGAATCTCTCAACCTTTTTTTTTTTTTTTTTTTTTAGCAATATGCTTGGGTTTAGAGAAGGAGTGAGCCAATTGTATCTCAAAAACTTTGGGCATAGCTTCTCATACTACCTCCTGCTGGATGAGGGCACTGTATTCTTATGGGGACACAAAGAATATTTTAGGATTATGGAGTAGTCTGTGAGGGTGTATCGTCTGAGCCAGTTGCCTTGAAACCATTCTGGATGTTGGATCATCTGGGCCATGGTGTCATTGGAGACATTTCAGGGGGTCTTGGCTGATCAAACCTGATTTACCTTAATCTGGAACAAATTCATAGCCTCTTGCTTTCTGTGGAAAGAAAAGCAGAACCTCCTTTCCAAAGCAACATATCCTTACATCCAAATTTTGAAGTCAAGGTACCAGTACTTTACATCTTACTTCTCATGGCAGCAGCAATTGGCAGTGTTTCCTTACTCAGCCTTCCTGTTCCCAGAATTTTCTTCTCTGCTTGTCCCACCTACACATACTTCCTGCCTGGCTACTGTCCAATCAACATTTTATTTATCAACCAAATCAGAGCAACACATTTACAGCATACAGAGTAATCGATATCCACAACACTTTCCCTTTTCTTTTTTTTCAAAAAGGAAGATTTTAACTTTAGCATAGTAAAATTACATATAACAAAACAATTATCAAGCAAGAATTGCAGTTATATGCCCCAGTTTCTGCCTATTATAAAGAAAGTTGCTATGAACATAGTTGATTGAGTATCCTTTTGGTAGGATGGTTCATTTTGGGGGTTTATTTGTTTTTGTTTTATCTTATTTTATCTTATTATTATTATTTATATGCCTGTGTGTTTTCTAATGAGAGACAGAAAAGGTGTAAATTCCAATGGCAGGGGAAGTGGAGAGGATCTCTGAGGAGTAGTGGGGAAGATAAACCATAATCAGAATATATTGTATGGAAAAAATTCTATTTTCAGTAAAAGAAAAGTATAATAATTAAATACAAATTCCTCTCTGTCCAATAAAAAACAAACAAAATAACTCCAAAAAACAATTCTAGCATAAATAAATGACATAAGTAATTGTATATTTTTTCAACATCCCAATATCGATTGAGAAATTTTATTAACTGATTTTCTCTGGAATCCCACCTTTGATGTGTGTGTGTGTGTGTGTGTGTGTGTGTGTGTGTGTGTGTGTTCTTAGAGTTATTGCACCCTCTCTATATTCCTGGTTGAAGGGATTTTCACTTGTGTTTTGCAATGTCAGATTGTAAGAATTTATTTTTTAAGAATTTTTTTCTGTGAGAATTCCACACCAAAAAAAATCATAGGCAGTATGTCACTATAGAGAATATTATTTAGATATTGCAGGGGCTTGAGGATAAAATTAACTGCAGAGCTTTTATTAGTGTTTAGTGTGCATTTCTCAGTATGCTGCAATATAAATGTGCATCTCACTACGACGGAGATGGAAGAACCAGTGTGGTAAAATTATTAGAGAAATGGTCTCCCCACAGCCAAACGGAGATAAGTAGCACATTTTCTTGTGCCCATGCTCCTATTTGCTTTCTAAAACTAACATTACCTTCAAATCATTACGTCACCCTTCACTTACAACTAAAAACTTACCACTCTCCACTGTTTCTACAATTTTTTTGTCCCTAGGATTTTAATAATATTAATACTAAAGCTCCTTTTCTATTTTAAATAAAATTAGTATAATATATCTAGAATTTCTAGACAGTTGTGTTATCTAATATGTTGTTTGATTGTTTAGAATTTATATAAAAAATGGTATTTATTTTATGTACCTGCTGTGTTGATTAGAATTAACTGTATGCACAGGCATTACTGTAGCTACTAACTGCATGTACTGGCCAATTCACCTTCTTCCCTGAAATTTTCTCTTAGTTTTCTGAGTCTGTCACTGGACATGAGCAATATAATCAATAAGCTAATACTGTGATTATAGCTGATATTATAGTATCCTGATTTTTGCCTCATATTTGATTTGTTATCAATGACAATTTTTGCTTATTGTTCACTGAAAATGGAAATCTGACACTGATAAAGCTCTCCCAACTTTTAAACAAGCGGAGTTCTCTTAAGGCATTGTGCATCTTGAGTTTGCTACAGTTTTAATAGTTGAGGAAGGGATAGCTACAAAGACTGGATTGAAAAGAACAGCAGCAGAGCTAGAATTCATTAGGATCAGATGAAAGAGAGAACAAACTAGAGATAAGAAAAAAATTAGGTCATGCAACAGA
Source organism: Peromyscus californicus insignis (assembly GCF_007827085.1). Lineage (NCBI taxonomy): Eukaryota > Metazoa > Chordata > Mammalia > Rodentia > Cricetidae > Peromyscus > Peromyscus californicus. The sequence continues at coordinate 48,520,967 of NW_026294534.1, read as the reverse complement.
AAAAGAATTTGACAATTTTATTCCTTATTGACTTAAAAACCATTCCCAAGGAGATGTGTGCTGTGTGAAGGCACTTGCAGTGAGCTGCTTTCTTTGAAATTTACCTGAGGTCAATGATGAAAATGGTAAAGACTAGAGGAAGCGCTCAAATCTTGAGACTTTTGAAGGTCTAACATTGCCAGCACACCAAGCACTGCTTCAGAGAGATCAACAATTCAGCTTTGGATCCTGCTTTAGACAAATGATCTAAGGTCGAAATAAGAAACACTTTGCTTCAGGTCACAAATCAGAAATTTATGACATGTTGCTTAGAATTTAAAACCAGGAGCTTCCCTTGAGGTAGATAACTCATTTTCTTCCAAATCTTGAGCAAAGAAAACAAATGCATAGTATTCATAATCACTATGATAGCATAAAAATGAGATAAAGATTTCAAAATGAAATCTCAATCTGTCTTCTTTGTAAATAGGCACTATTGTGTAGTCAATGAAACAGTCATCTTTTCTTCTGCAGACAGAAGGCAACTCAGCTACATGAAAGGCTGTATACACAGTTATAGTCACCTCATATAAAGCATTTTTTGACTCCTGAAGCAATCTGAGGCTTCTGTGTTCTAGCAAATTAGTCACAATATTAAAATTTATTTTCTGCTAATGCTTTGCACCATGGCTGCCCATGAGGTTCATTTGTAAATGCTTAAAAATAGAGGAGAGTAAAGTTGGTTCTTGGCTTCCAGAGAAGGTAAATCAAAATTTTCGCATGGATTCCTGGCATTAGTATGATATCTAATATCACCAAGGCAATTTTACTTTGTGGGTTAAGAACTATAGGCCAACTTTGGGGCAGAACCTTGAGTACAAACAGTAGGCATAGGCATGAACCATATAATATCAGTCTGATGGAAATGTTACTTGATGGTGTTTAGGGCTTACATGAGGCTTGTTTGTCCTCACAAAGCTTTTGTGAGATTTGCCCTGAGGTATTTATTGCTTCAAGTTCCAAGTACATGGGTTCCAAATTCCCTGGGATTACCTTAAACTCAAGATACTGTTTATATAGTAAGTGGACTCTACTTGAGTTTTGGCAATTTAAAAATTTACCCATGGTAGAGAATATTTATACTCAGGTTAAATAATTCATATTATATATCATCTTATAGAAAACAACTATAAAACATTGCAACTGTAAAATATTTATTAAAATTCACCAATTCATATTAAGTATTAGCTGATTATCAGATACTACTTCTTGGTTTTGTTTGTTTGTTTGTTTGTTTGCTTGCTTGTTTTGTTGTGGGGATTTTATTTCTGGTGTATTTATTAATTATTATTTAGTGTGTGTGTTCCACACTTTTCACTTCTTTACATTTTCAAGGTTATATTTTAATTACATCATTTCTCCTCTCCTTTTCTTCCCTCCAGCCTGTTCCATGTACTCCTTCTGCTCTCCTTCAAATGCATGGTCTCTTTTTTTTTTCAACTAATTGCTATTGTGGATTTGGATTTGTATATACATATACAAATAATTGCATGCATGTGTTTGTGTATACACATATTCCTAAATATAATATGATGAGTATGAATGTTACTTGTGTGTTTTAAGAGATGAGTATTTGGCATTGGACAACTAGTTGGTGTGCTCTTTGCTGGGAGGACTACCTTGCCCTCTCTCTCAGTGTTCCTTGGTTGCTAACAGTTCTTCGTGTAGGGCTGAGGTCTCCTGGGCTTTTCTCTGTTCAGTTTGGCATATTCATTGGTGTCGTCTTTGTTCAGCTCACATTTTGATCGTCATGTGGGTAGGAATTTATGGGGATAGCTCCTCATATCACAGCAAACTCCCTGATCCGTGCCCACTCTTGAAATCTTTCTGCCCTCCCCTCCCCTCCCCAGCATTAGAGTTGGGGTTATCATTGTTGTTGTGAATCACTATGACCCAAAGCAACTTGGGGAAAAGGGGTTTATTTGACTCACTCTTCCACATCACTGTTTATCACGGAAGGAAAGAGTCAGGACAGGAACTCAAGCATGGCAGGAACCTGGAGGCAGGCGCTGATGCAGAGGCATCAGGAGGGACGCTCCTTACTGGCTTGTTCCCCATGACTTGCTCAGTCTGCTTGCTTATAGAACCCAGGATGACCACCCCAGACATGCTACTACCTACAATGAGCTGAGCCCATCCCCCTCCCCAATCACTAAGAAAATGTGTTACGGTCTTGTCTATAGTGCAATCTTATGGATGCACTTACTTAATTAAAGTTTCTTCCTCTCAGATGACTTTAGCTTGTATCAAGGTGGCATAAAACTAGCCAGCACAATATCCGCTGGGACTGGGCTCCACAACTCTGCATTTTGGTATGCTGTGTATTTCTCTAGTGGTCTCTGTCTGTTGCAAAGAAAAGTTTCCTTGATGAGATCTGAGGACTGGTGGGGCCTTAAGGAGGACAATCTGCTTAAGAATAATTATTACATGAAGCACTTACAATGACCTTTCCTTGGGGATTGGAAAAATAGCATCTAAATATCTGGCTATGCAATTCTAATGATTTATTCCTCAGGGAACTGCATGTGAGAAAATAGTTTGGGTAACATGATCTTGCTTTTAAATCTTAAGATTTTACTGAACTGTAAGTGTAGCATAGTGTATCAGATCTTACATTCTGCTGAAAACTCTCAATATATCAGCTAGTTTTGTGAAAAGGAGGAGCAGAGATGGTAATTAGCATACAAGAAATTTATTGCAGAATACACTAGGAAAGTACCACGTGTAGATGAGAATGAAAATGAATTCAGAAGAGAGGAATTCAGAATATGGTGTCAACTCAGGATGTCAGAAGAACCAACTGCAGCCAGAAGAGTGCCTCAGAATTGTTACACTGGGGAGCAGAATTGGGCATTGACAGGACTCATGGACCAGGAACTAAATAGAGATTATCTTTGGCAAGGATTTGTAAACAAAGCATGACCTTCATCAAAGGCAATTTCAAACTAAAGCTGAAAACCTTGCTCACTATTGTTGATGTTCCCTACAGTTGAGAATGCAATATTTATTAGGAATTGATCATTTCTGCCCCCACCAAAATCATGCTATGGTCTTGTTACAATACATTTATTGACATTTTGTGACCCAAACCCATAGGAATAAGGATCCCTAGTGGTGAGGTGCTGAGGGAGAGGATCCATATGAGGAATTATTAAGACAGATAGCTGGAACTGGAAGTCTTGCATAAGCTGATGGCTTATGCCAAGCAATAGTATATTAAGAAGTAAAGTGTCTTATATACTATTTGTACGGGGAGATTGGGCCAAGGTCAGCAGAGAGCTAAATCAGACAGGGTTGACAGAGAGAACACGGGATACCTCAGACACAGCTGTCTTAGGACTGATAATTGCTTCGCTTCAGCAGAGAAAGCTGGGTTCCTTTACCACATTTGTGGCCCAAGCCCAGACTGGACCCTGCCAAGACTGATTCTGGACAAGGACATGGAATTTAGTGTTTCCTTTGTCCTTTCATCAGGGCCTCTAGGAAAGCCTTGGATCTGTCTGGCTTCCAACAGTTTTAGAGGTGAGACTTTTGACAGCTAATCTGTTTTACATGAGATTATAAGTGCGTAGCACCCAAAACAGAATTGGCACACCCTCCCCAAATAGGAAGATGAAGAAATAACTGCTCACTCTGCATCACACAAAAATCTGCAAACCAGAAAAAGGACCCTCCCCAGGGAACCAAACCTGCTTGTCATTTAATCTTGAACTTGTACCCTTTACTGACCCAAAAGAGAGCAAGTCATCCCAACCAGCAAGGTATCTCAACAAGGAAATAGAATTGACATTGATTTGGAAAGGTGCTCTCAATCCTGGTGGAAATAGGACCTAGAGAATTATAAGCAACACATCTTCCCAACTCTCAATCCGTGATTTTATTAATTATGCATTCTCTAATATTAGCTTCTAAACACTTTCAGAAAATAAATAAAGCTACTTACAATTTTCTGCTATTATGTCTCTGTGGTCATCAGCTTCCACTAATTCCCACTCTTTTGCTTCTTTATACACTGATAAGTGTGTTTTGTGTAAGTGTGTGTGTGTGTGTGTGTGTGTGTGTGTGTGTGTGTAGCAGAAAAGAAGGGAGAGTTATGCTTATAGGTTCTCATGTATCCATACCCTTGAATTATCTCTATTACATCAATTTTGGATTTATTTTATTAAATGATGCCATCAAACATTTAAATTTTCAGAAGTTTAACTGACTCCTCTTGAATATGAGCTTCTAGAAACATACAAATCCTCTTCCAGCCTCATCTCAGTATAAACTGAAGCAGACATGGACGTGATCTAGAGCATCTGGTTCAGGTGTTCTTTATCAGCCTTGGATTGTTCAATACACATGATGGCCATAGATTTTATCATACAGAGCACACTCTCCTGCACACAGTCCTCATCTATCCTCTGCAGCTGCTCTGACTTGACAGAAGCCAGAAAAAGTACTTTCCTGGGCTCAGTTGAGATAACAGGATAACAATCATTTACTTATTCAGAGTCTGGAGTCCTGCTGAAGATACTTACACCAGCCACAAGGCCTGCACTCTTTGAAACTCCTCTCTATGTCTGCTTTCTGTATGTCTATCTCTTTTTTGATATCTACCTATCTACAACAGAAAGAGCTGTAGATGAACTTGTAGACAGATGAAGTCACTTACTTTATAGTAAAAATTTCAAACCTTGAAGTTAAAGCTGGGAAGTATAGTAGTTAGCTTTATTTTCTTTAACATAAACAATGTTGCATAGACAAGTTATTTGAAAAGATTTATTTGTTGTTGATATTTTATTGAAATTAAATATATTTTAAAAATTTCTCTTTTATACTCCTCATAGAAGACAGGGGCATTGACTGCCTTCAGCATTTTTAAAGGGTTTTTCATGTTACAGAAAAGATCTCTCTAAGATTAACATGAAATGCTTTCTAATTCTGACTTTTCTATGACATGAATGCATATTCTACAAGGACTTGCCATAAGGATTTGTAGTAATTGAAATACTTTCAGTTATTAAAAGATGTGATTTTATAATAAATAAGTGGTCTTGTCACAAATTCTTAAGATACATAATCATCTAAAATTATACATTTGCATAATTCAGCTAGTAAACTACTATAGTTAGAAGATATATATGCGTGTGTATGTATGTATGTATATATGTAAGTATGTATGTGTACACATTTCTATTCATGTATATATATATATATCCAGACTTAGCACTAGTTGTTAGTTGAACCTATGTATAAATTTTCATGTATATATATATGTGTGTGTGTGTGTATATGTGTAAGTATGCAAACATATTTGCACATATAGAGATTTTTATAACTACATAAAACTTTCATCTGTGTGTATACACCACCTATGCATACACATGTAAATATCTGTGTATTCATCTATGTATACCTGAATATATTAAATATATATGTACATACAAGTGTATGTAAATTTTAATGTGTATATATATAAAATATATATATGCATTTGAATGAACACATGTACATATGAATGTATACAATACATAGAAAGCTGGCAGATATATATGATTAAAGCACCTAAATATCTTCAAAGGAAAAAGTATAGTATTGGAATGTGAATTAATTATGACATACTTTATAATTTAGTATTTTTTAATGATATTTGTTCTGTTTATATTATTTGTACTGGAAAAATAGTTATACCATGTTTTCATGCCAATGATCTTTACAACCAGTTCTTTCAGCGTGTTTGGTTTAGTCACATGTTTTCATTTAAAACATATGCATGTAATAATTACCTTAAGCTTTATGCTCTAGAAGAAAAGAATTTCCTCTAAAGGAAATGCCTCTATGAAAAAACAAAGTCTTAAAATTAGAAAAAAAAGTCTATGAATGACATGAAAGAGGGCATGTTAGAGTAATAATGTTTCCAAACATATCCTGAAATAAATGTGCAAGAAGAAAATTAAGAGACAAAGGATTGCATGTGAGGAGGGGGTATGTCAATGAAACTAGGTTGGAAGGAGGTATTTGTCACACCTGATTGCTAACAGTGAAATCATTTTTAGAAACATAGGATATCCAGAGCCTTGTTTTTTCTTTTTTCTTTTAAAAAAATTAATAATATATATTACCTCTGTATAACTGTTGAAATAAATATTACTCACCCTAAAATACATATATAATTATCCCAGGCAAGAGCTTTGTAAGAAAAAAAAGCATGTTATAAACCCTGTTTTCTTTACTATAGTAAAAAATGAAAACCTGTACATTCAATTCTTTTTAAAAATATATTGTTGCTGCTGCACTAAGTTGTATAAATTTTACACATATTTGCAATTATAGATGAAGCACACATGTAAGTATGCAAAAATTTATTGTTTTTTACTTTTCATTTATTTATTTAAGGAATTTTTTCCACTCATTCTATATATCAACCACAGATCCCACTCCCATCCCTTCTTCAGCTCTCCCTCAGCTTTCTGCCTTCCAACCCACCTCTTGTCCCCTTCTCCAAAAGGGTAAGGACTCCCATGGGGAGTCAGCAAAGCCTGGTACATTCAGTTGAGGCAGGACCAAGCCCCTCCCCACTGCATCAAGGCTGAGCAAGGAGTCCCACCACAGGTAATGGTCTCCAGAAGGCCAGCTCATGCACTGGAAATAGATCCTGATCCCACTGCCAAGTGCCCCTTAAACAGACCAAGATACAAAACTGTCTGGCACAGGCAGAGGGCCTAGTCTGGTCCCATACAGGTCCCACAGCTGTTGGTCTAAAGTTTGTGAGTTCCTATGAGTTTGGTTCAGTTTTCTCTGTAGATTTTTCCATCATGATCTTGACCCACATTGCTCGTATAATCCCTCTTCCCTCTCTTCGACTGGACTCCCAGAGCTGCCTCCATCAGATAATGGATGAAGGCTCTATGATGGCAGAAATTGCTTCTTAAAAGCACAGATTAAAAGATCTTATGAACACATTGGAAAGCATAATGCACACTTATAATCCCAGCACTCAGGAAGATGAAACACAGTATGACTAAGTTGAGTCCATCCTAGCCTACCTAGTATGAAATTGTCTCAAGGGGAAAAAGTTAAAAATTATATGGATGTAATACCAATTTATCTGGAATAGAGAATAGCCAATAATATTAATATTTCCTTTGCTATAAATTGATATACAGAAACAATTTAAAAGTCTCCTGTGGGCAGGAAAACCATATGGTACGTGGTAAGAACCACTGGAGAACGTGGCATGATGGAGTCAGAGAACGAGAAGAGGAGCAGGGAAGCTAAATCAGACAGGACAGCTACAATGGAGAGACGTCAGAAGATAAGCAGAGCTAGCCATGAGAAGAGGTCAAAGCTGGGGAGATAATGCCAATAGATTATAGAAAAAGAATGCCAAAACAGGGTCAGCTAAGGTACGAAGAACCGAGGCCTATACAGAGCTCCAGGAGATTAAGAGAGCTGAAGGGTGAACTGAGCCTCTGAATGGAAAACGGGTGTGGGGTGTCTTGTCTAGGAAAAGAGAACTGTGGTGATTTGTCAGCAGTTAGCTGATGAGTCTGACTTGCATTTTTAGCACATATTATCAGGCAACAGAACGAGAAAGGATACAATAGTCATGGTTATTATATGAGAGTATATTCTTGTATGCACAAGTCCACTCCCCTTAAAGAACTAAAATCCAAAATTAAAAAGTGACCGAAGTATATATTTTTATTATTTCCTCCAAATAAATAGTTACATATAATGTTGATGCATGTGATATATATATATATATGTGTGTGTGTGTGTGTGTGTGTGTGTGTGTGTGTATATATATATATATATATATATATATATATATATATATATATATATAAAATGCCCTAGACCCCACCAACAGTATTTCTTAACTCATAGTACACTCCATGGATTATATCTCTAAAAGGGAAAACGAAAAGACAAAAGGCAAACCATGAAAACCCAAAGAGTGGACATGGTATCATCCAGATCATGATCAATTCTGTGAGTGAGGTGAATTTAAAGGAAAAAAAGTTATTTTGACCCATGGGTTCAGAAGTCTCAGCCTATGGTCAGTTTCTCAGCGTTGATGTGCTAGACTAAGGAGTTTACTAAGAACAGCTGTTGTCAACCTGTGGGCCGTGACCCCTTTGAGGGTCAAATGACCCTTTCACAAGGGATGCCTAAGACCATAGGTAAACACAGATATTTATATTATGATTCATAACAGTAGCAAAATTACAGTTAGGAAGCAGTAAAGAAATAATTTTGTGGTTGGGGGTCACCACAACATGAGTGTAGCTTAAGTTTTCCTGCTTGACCCACAGTCAGGACAAATCTCTCTCACCTGCTAGTCCCACAGCTGCTCACACCCAACCAAGTAAACACAGAGACTTATATTGGTTACAAACTGTATGGCCGTGGCAGGCTTCTTGCTAACTGTTCTTACAGCTTAAATTAATCCATTTCCATTAATCTATACCTTGCCACATGGCTCGTGGCTTACCGGCATCTTCACATGCTGTTTGTCATCGTGGCGGCTGGCAGTGTCTCTCTGACTCAGCCTTCCACTTTCCAGCTTTATTCTCCTCCTTGTCCCGCCTACACTTCCTGCCTAGCCAATGGCCAATCAGTGTTTTATTTATTGACTAATTAGCAACACATGAGGAACTGTATTAAAGGGTCACAGCATCAGGATGGTTGAGAACCACTGACTTAGATGATCATGAGAGTATGTTCTGATTTCCTTGTTTTTCTACTCAGACAAGTAAAAACTAAGTGACACTATAAACCTTTATATGAACGGAAGCTAAATGGTTCCCAATTATGAATTGCATTAATTGAATATAGGTTATAGATTTAGAAGTCACTGCTTTCTTCTCAACACTAGAGGACAGTCAGGATGATAACTGTAGCAGGGAGACTCTGTAAGACCTGATAGAACTTAAATAAGAGAATTCAATTTATTGTAAGTGTTATGCTAACCGGTTAACATTTTTTATCTTTATACCTTACAATAAATGTCTACGGTAGTTATTTCATCTCGGTCTAACATCTACAAAATGTAAAAACCCAAAGAATTTAAGTAAATTGTTTGATATGAACATATGATGTTAGACAAGTGCTAACAAATCTGTTGTCAAACCAGGCTATGGTGGCACACACCTTTAATCCCAGCACTTGGGAAGCAGAGGCAGGCAGATCTCTATGAGTTCAAGGCCAGCCTGGTCTACAGAGTTAGTTCCAGGGCTATTATACAGAGAAAACCTGTCTTGAAAAACAAGCAAACAAAAAACAAAAACAGAAAAAAATCTGATGTCCAAGCTCATGTACTTTTTAAAAATATGTATTTCTTTTCATTTTATGTATATGAGCATTTGTTTGCATGTACCAAGTGCATGCCTATTAACTCCAGAGTGTAGAAGGGGTCATTAGCTCCCTGGGCTGCTGTAATTTTCCATGTGAGGAAATGAACTTCTTTCTCAAGAGCAGCAAGTTCTCTTAAATAACAGCCATCTCTCCAGTCCTAAGCCTATGATCTTATGTGGATACATTTCTGAACAAAGGTAAATACTGCAAAGTTGTCTAACCCTCTTTTTGCTCTTAGGAAGCATTATGATGTTTGATCTATGAAAGTTGGTGTCAAGTGCCTGTAGTCTCAGTGCTCAGAAGCTCAGAGCAGGCAGATTGTGAGTTCAAGACCAGTTTAGGCTATATGTAGCAATTCTATCTCATTGAATAATTAAAAAAAAGACAGCCAAAAGGGGGCTCCATAGTCAACATTTGTCTGAGAGAGCCTGACAGTGGGCTGAAGGAAGGAGAGCAGAGGGAGCCACAGAGTCAGTCTTGTAGCTAGAGTTTTCCTGCCTGGCCCACAGTCAGGACAAATCTCTCTCACCCGCCAGTCCCACAGCCGCTCAGACCCAACCAAGTAAACACAGAGACTTATATTGCTTACAAACTGTATGGCCATACCAGGCTTCTTGTTAACTGTTCTTATATCTTAAATTAATCCATTTCTATAAATCTATACCTTGCCATGTGGCTCGTGGTTTACCAGCATCTTCACATGCTGTTTGTCATCATGGCGGCTGGCAGTGTCTCTGACTCAGCCTTCCACTTCCCAAAATTCTTCTCCTCCTTGTCCCACCTATACTTTCTCCTGCCTGACTACTGGCCAATCAGTGTTTTATTTACTAACCAATCAGAGCAACACATTTGCCATACAGAACATCCCACAGCATAGTCTCTTTTGTACGGCGTCATATAAAAGAGATGATTCCATAAGAAATTTGAGACTTCAGAACCATGGTCCTTTAATTCAAGAGTAAGGCTGAATTTCTGTTCTTAGACAGAAAACTTAGTATCTTATACTTTCATGTTATACCAAAGTCTGGCCTAAAAGGCCTTTTAATTTCCATACCGACCTTCAAGAAAGGGGCCAGAAATAAAGGGGAGCCCTTTACACTTTTGTAAAATCAAGACTACTTGATGTGTCAACTACAGATGATATATTATTCCCTCTTGGAGAAAGTGAGAAGAATCAGGTTATAGGATTTTACTGGATTAGATCTATTAAAATAAGGACTTCACTCTGACTACCAAGTTATGTCTTTATTTCTTCTTTTTCTGCCCAGAGATAATTGCAAAAATAAATATTACCCTACAACATTATGGATGAAATTTGAATGGCTTCTTACAATTAGAAAATACATTAAAATCAAGTAGCAGATTGATACAATCTATTTCTTTGTTCCATTAAATAATAGTGATGTGGTGCTGTGTGTATAAATTGCTTATTCCTACTGTATATTATAACAATGTAGAATATTTGAAGATCATGTTACTTGGAGTCAAACTACCCAGCTTGAAATCTGATTTTGAAGCTAACTGGGACATCTTGAGAAATTCATATTACATTTGTACCATAGTTCCCCCCCAAAAAAGGAACAACACCAGTTTTCTCAGGAGATTTTGTGAGATGTATTAATCATGTGTGTGTGTGTGTGTGTGTGTGTGTGTGTGTGTGTGTGTGTGTGTGTGTACATGAGAGAAAGAGAGAAATTGAAGTTGCCATATAATGTGTTTGGTAAGTATTGTTGTCATCATTACAACCAAATATTTCAACAGACACTAAAAGATAGTGCAAAAGTTAAAATCACTGTTCTATGGTCAGACATTCATGTCAAATCGCCTTCCACTTTGGTAGACATTGTTAATGCTTAATGTAATAACTATTCTTAAATGGTCTGAGGCCCCACAAGTCTTCACCCCTCATCAAGAAAACTTATCTTTGCAACAGAGACCTTTAGAGAAAGCCATAATCAAAATATACAATTGTGGACCCCAGTCCCAGTGGACACATTTACAAAACATTTCTACACCTAAGATTAATGGAACATTTTGGAAGAGGAGCAGAAAGATTCTAAGAGCCAGAGGATCAGGGGCCTTTCTGTGAGATTGGGTTTCCAGAGATTTTCAGGAGCTACACCCACAGACTCTCATCAGCATAACTACCTAAACATGAGCTGAACACAGACAATAACAATAGACATGCCAACGTGGATGAGGAAAGCTGACTAGGCCTCACCATATACAAGAACCTCAGGCAACCAAGAATGCTGAGAGAGGGAGAAAGTCCTCTCCAGGGAAGACCTCACAAACTGCTTATCCAATACCAAGTGGGCAGCTTTGGAAACACATACTGTAATATTTTACAGACTCGGCGGGTTATATTTAGGAATGTATAAATGCAAATATATGCATGCAGTAACAATTCATTTAAAAAGAGCCTGTGGATTTAAAAGGGAGAAAGGAAGGGCACATGGGAGTGTTTGGAGAGAGAAAAGGGAATGATAAAACAATGTAACATGTTATGATGTCATAACTAGAAGGGAAAAATGTAAGATAATTCTTTTCTAAACTTCTTTGGCAGCTATGACAGACACATGACCCAATCCTGTCCAGTGAAAGAATGTATTTTTTAACCCATCCCATCTGTAAACGTCAGTGTAAGCAACTAGTTTATGTCAACTTGACACAAGCTAGATTTACTTGAAAGGAGGGAACCTCAATTGCGAAAATGTTTCCACAGATTCTGGCTGTAGGGCCTTTTCATAATTAATGATTCAGATGTCAAAGTGCTCAGCATGTTGTGATGGTGCCATCCCTGGACTGGTGGTCCTTGGTCCTGTAAGAAAGCAGGCTGAACAAGCCATGAGGAGCAATTCCAGTAAGCAGCAGCCCTCTGTGGATTTCACACAGTTTCTCCTGCCTCCAGGCTCCTGTCCTGATTTCCTTTAAGCAAAATAAGCCTTTTCTTACCCAAGTTCAGGTTACTACAATTGCTTTACTATCTGTAGGATCTTAAAATAGCTTCACGCTATGTAAAAGACAGGTTTTTTTTTCTTTTGCATGAGGGTTATTGTAGCTGTTTTTTTTTTTTTTCCTGTTGTTGTTTTGTGTGTTTTTTGGTTTTTGTTTTTTTTTACCCTGATCTTTGGAGGCCCACCACCCAGCTCCCAAACAAATACATAGAGACTTATTCTTATTTATGAATGCCTAGCCTTAGCTTAGCTTATTACAGCCAGTTTTCCCTTAATTATCCATCTGCCTTTTGCCTCTGGGCTTTTACTTTTCTCTATTCTACATACCTTTCTTTGCTTCTTAGTCTGTGGCTGGCTGTGTGGTTGATTGGCTGTGTGGCTGTGTGGCTGTGTGGCTGTGTGGCTGGGTGGCTGAGTGGCTGCGTGGCTAGCCCCTGGCATCCTCCTCTCCTCCCTTTCTTGCTCCTTGTTTTCTTATCTTTCTATTTATTTTCTCTGCCTGGCAGCCCTGCCTATGTTCAGCTCTTTATTAGACCAATCAGGTGTTTTAGACAAGCAAAGCAGCACAGCTTTACAGAATTAAACAAATGCAACATAAAAGAATGCAACACATCTTTGCATCTCTAAACAAATATTCCACAGCATAGAAAAAAATAACACATCTTAAACTAATATTCCACAACGGGCCATAAAGTCACAATGTGCAACTCCTTCAGTGTAACAGTTCAATGACATAGAAAGAAATGAAAAGTGTCACTGTGGCATGGTTATTATTGTCATTTTAACTGCAATCATCACTTCAGTTGTCTTTGCTGGTACTACAACCTGCTACCTTTTCGCCTTTATTATAACAAATACTGATTCTAAGGCAAAATAAAATTTATTTTTTTCTCAGAAATTGTAGAGTTGGAGCCTTTTTATGCCACTTTGTTGATCAATACATTTAGCTAATAAAATATATTTAAATATAGTTTTTTTAATTTTCATTGTAATTTTTAAATTTTATAATTATATCATTTCGCCTCCCTTTCCTCTCTCTAGCTCCTTTCATGGACTCCTCTGCTCCTCTCAAATTCATATTCTCTATTTCTTCATTAATGTTACATACATGTGTAAGTGCTTTCTTGCATTTTCATAGTTTTAGTCCACTTTCATCATGGCAGGGGGCATGGCAGCCTGCAGACAGAGATGGTGGTGGAAAAGTAGCTGAGAATTCTACTTCTGGTTCCACAGGCAAAAGGAAGAGAAAGACAGGGACTGTCTTGGGCATTTGAAAACCTCAAAAGCCCACCTCCAGTGACACACTTCCTCCAACAAGGCCACACCTCCTACTCCTTTCAAATAGTGCTACTCCCTAGCGACCAAACATTCAAATCTATGAGCCTTTGCGGGGGGATGTCATTCTCATTTAAACCACAACAATGCTGGATTGGTAAAGTGGTGTGGTAGAAGACTGCCCTTTAAGATTCATTAATCCACTAACCTAGGGAAGTTGAGTAGGTTTCCAGTACTGGGAGTGATTTACAGCCTTTGAGAGGGCCTTAAGTACAATTAGACAGCTATTGGTTACCACCAAAACATAAGTGCCACTATTGCAAATTTAAGGATCACTTGCATTGTAGTGGTTCATAGGCAGTATGTCTGGGTAGTACTATTGGTTGTTTATCTTCCATCCCTGGCCTTTTGTACAGTAATCCTCAGGGAGAAAGTTTCAGGACAGACCAGTTTGAAGCCTCTGAGTCCTGTGTCCAAAGTATATGGTGTCTTTAGCAATAAGGACTTACTTTCAAACCCGTGGGAGGCAATCAAGGGAACAGCAAAAACATATATTGTTTTGGGATTCTCTTGGATTCCCCTGATCAGATCCCCCACCCTGGTGAACAACTCAAAGGTGTGGGAGGGGGTGTTACCATGCCTACCACTCTTTGTTTGTTTGTTTTCTTTTAAATAGTCTATGATTTGGGGGGGGGGGCATTGTCAGCCCTTAAAATATAGGCTAAATATATTAAAATGCCATGATGTTTTATTCATTGAACTGGCAATTTTCCTGTTCATAAATCTTGACTACTTTATAATTTAACTTTTTCTGACAACTGTGTTTTCTTGATTTGCTTTCTTTATACTACTTCACAGACCACAGTTTTCTCTCCCTTCTCTCTACTCTCTCAGTCTACTGCTTTTGGCAATTTCTTAAACATCATTGATGTTAATCAGCAGTCTTTTCTTTAATTTTATGCTCTTGGCAATTTCTTAAACATCATTGATGTTGTTAATCAGCAGTCTTTTCTTTAATTTTATGCTCTTTGCCTAGCAGGCATTCCTCTCTGTTCCCTGGGGCATTTATTTGAATTTAAAAAAAAAGGAATACGTTATTCTAAGTGTAAACTACAAGAAACGGAAGAACATAGAATCATGATTTTCAAGGACTGAAAATAAAATACGGTCAAAGAAACAGCAATATGCTGTTGCAGTGTTGTCTTATGTGAAATCCTGCCTGCAGGGTCCCATTTAATGGGTTGAGGCTGTTGCTCAAAGTGCCCAAGAGCTGTCTTGATAATGGGCCCGTTGCTATGGAAGCAAGTTCAATCTTAGAAACACTTGGCAGCCCCTTGCATGGGTTTTTAAATCATTTTCCCTGATTATTAGGGAAAAAAATAACCAAATAATTTAAAAATCTATAAATAGTCAAATAGTCTGAAATCAATAAATGAACACCATTTACTTTTCATAATTCAGCCTTGAATGGAAAATGGAAGTCAGAATCTAACAGACATTTTTGTCCCATAATAACTTTACCAATAGCTAAGTCAGCCAAGTCTCTTTTGCATCATTTTCTACCCTGACAAATGTTAATGTTTGCTCAGCGTGGCTGCACCTGCCTTGAGCAAAGTCAGTATGATGCTTGGTTTGCTTCATTGGTAAATTGGCTCATTTTCAGGAAGTGCAAAAACAGACTCCTGCTCTTACAGTGGTTTTGTGAAATCCTACTTACACCTGCTGCCTAGATCAGTCTTCATCTTTAGTATATTTCATTATAGAAATGCAAATATAGGATGTTATGCTTTGCTGATCATAAATGAGATATATGTACATAATTCAAAACTAAAGTATAGCAATATATCTATAAAGTTACACTATAAAACTCAGCGTGTCTTCCTCTCAATTTGCCTAAAGGAATATGCTTATCTATTGATGCACCAATCTATCTATATACTTTCAAAGTTAATTGGTGACGACTGTTGAGAGTTATTGATTTACTTTTGTTTGGGGCTGTTAAGCTTGTATTATTGAAGATAATTTTTCTATCTCCCATGCATTCTCTCATCTTTCCATTTTACTTCATCTCCACACAATATTCTCATTGTTACAACTGTTTAAATTTTGAACATGAACCAAGTGGCTCGGTAAGGCAACAATTATTTCTTTTGAGGTTTTGTGGACTTCACAAGTGACCTCTTTGCTTGTACATAGTTTCCACTATATTTTCCAAATAAATAGGATTTTTAGAATGGTATAAATGCCTTCATATACTGATAGCAGTAGCTGTAAGTTGATTATTAAACATCCTCATCTTTAAAATCTCTATGCTGTCTGATAATCTGTTCTCTTTCCATTTCTTTCCCTGATGAGCCTTCTGTTCTCATTTGGTCTAAATATTCTCCAGTCACTCTGCATCTTCCAAATGTTCTCATGGCCCACGCTTTGGACATTGACTTCCCCTCAATCCTCTTTCAGATTAGTTGTTTGCTGGACCTACCTGATCATATTGGGACTTTAAATATAATTTATTTAGTAAAATCTGGTGACTCTGAGAATGAGTATGAAGGCATCCTATTTTAATTTATTTCCTAAAATTATGGTATTTTTTATTTTGACATATTTATACGTTTATATGGTACGTTGTCATCACATACAGGCCTCATTGCTCTCTCTTGTAGCTCTCCCACACTTATTAACCCACATTTCCTTCCTAACTACTTCACCTTCCATTTCCATGTGTGCTGTGTGTGTGTGTGTGTGCCTGTGTGTGGGTGTGTTCTTGTCTTATGAACAGTCACAGCTGCTATGTGTTTTGACTGCAATTGTCATGTCAAACCCAAAGAGCATCACTTCATAGCAGACCCTAGCTCTTACATCATTTCTCTCCTTTCGTCTACAATGTCTCCTGGGATCTGGAGAGGTAATACAGCTGTCTTCTTTAGGGCGGAGCACCAAAAGCAGTTCTCAGCACCTTGACCAATGATGAGTTTCTGTATTAGTGTTAACACTGCAAAGGTAAGCCTGACCCAGACCAAAACTACCACCAGTTTCTGGGTATAAAATACAGAAGTAAACTTGACTACATATCCATTTAGTAAAATAACAGCTGTGTATTCCCTGTTAGACTCTTTGACCTCCCTAGCCACTGGCTATTTAGTAGTTATAAGCACCATATGTATATATATATATATATATATATATATATATATATATATATATATATATATATATATATATATAATGAATATATATATGATGAATATATATATGATGAATATATATGTATATGATGAATATATATATATATATATATATATATATATATATATATATATATATATTCTTTCCTATGGAGCAAGCCTCCCATCCAGTTAGAAAATGGTTAATTATCTCCTAAACAGCCATCCATGCGCCATTGGGCCTCTCTTGCCTGGTAGAGTTTTCAACTGGTTAAGATCACTGATGACTACTTCTCTACCAGTCCAGCTGACAACTCTAGGCACTATGAATGCTTCCAGCAGGGAAGAAGCTTCTAGCTTAGTCCCAGCTTGACATCTCTGTTTCCCAGATCCAAAATACACTGGTGTCTTTTGTAAGATGGCTTTGATACCTATTTCTGGTGGGCACCCACGAGCAATTAAAGTAGCAATAATCTATAGAGTTTAGAAGCCTCTGGAGGCTCTCTGACAAATAATTCATAGGGAAATATTCCACATGGGAATTTTCATTAAAAAGCCTTTGGCTTCTTAGAGCAAGTTTATCTGCTCATGCAGGGTACTGCTATTACGACTTCTTTCTTTAAGAGTATTTTAAGTTAGCTTATAAACTAGTATGTTTCAGTATGGTTTTAATGTTTATATTGAATAGAACAATTTCTATAGAACTATATTTTCAAAAATCTAACGTTAACAATCCTAATCATTGAAAGAACAAAAAATTGAATTTTATATTTCCTGATTTCAAACTTTACAACATATCTGTGGTCCTTAGTGTTTTATTACCATAAAGGCAGACTAGATGCCAATAGAATAAAGAGCCAATGAATGCAGTTTTGCAAATCAGTTAGTATTATTTCAATGTATATTTTGAGACTACTAAATGTGGGAAGAACATTCTTTCAACAAATGGGTTCTGGGAACATTCTATATTCACTGTAGGAACTGAAATCACAATACCTCACATTATATAAAGCAACAACTCAAAGTCATCAAAGATTAAATGCAAGAAGTAAGATTATAAAATTCTTGTTTTGTGTTGACATATTTTGCTCATTTTTCAGATTGTATTTTAATTACAATATTTCTCCCTTTGCTTTTGTCCCTCCCAAACCTCCAAATACTCCTCTCCACTCTCCTCCACATTCATGGCTTTTTTTCATCAATTGCCATTGCATGTATATATGTATCTATATATCCAGGCATGACCCTAACCATAACTTGTTGAGTCCATATAATGCTATTTGCAAGTATGTTTTCAAGGTTTGCTATTATATCATGAAGAACATTTCATAATATGGGATTTAGCAATTTTTAAAATATGACATCAAAAAACACAAGGAAACAAAGAGAAATACAAACTAGACTTGATTAAAATTAAAAACTTCTCTGCATCAGAGAACGAAATTAACAGTGTACAGAAAAACCTACTGTTTTCTGTTGGCACTCTTAGCTATGTTGAAGCGGAATGCCAGAAGTTTATATTTCCAAAATACTTTTGTCCATAGAAATCTGGTTCAGATTCCACCAAGTGAAAGATCTAGAGTCAGTTTGCCAAGGGAATTTGTAATGGGAAAGTTACCGTATCTGGCAACATTAAGAGGACAGCTCTGAGAGCCCTCGGTGCTCAGGAAATTTCGCAATTGTCAGTGGGCTGGATATGGACTGGAAATGTATGCAGTTCTTACAAAGAGTAAAATCCCCAAATTCCTTCCCCTTTAAGACCCAGAATAAAAAGGGATAAAAAGACTATGCCAAAATGTAGAGCCAAAATGGTGCAGAAAATGCTGAGAGAAGTCCTTTAAAGAAGCACTCCAAGACGGATGGGAGGTTTCCTACTCATAGGTGGGAGATTTTCTAAGGATGGTCAGGTGCTACTTCCCAATGACCATAGACAGAAATGTATTCTTAGCTATTTTTATCACTGAATATAAATATGACTATCACTTTTATATGCAAAATACTAACTTTAATTATACAAAACAACATCCAAAATAAATCTCCCTTTAAAACCCACCCTTTATATAAAGTGTATGCATTTATTAACATTGTACCATGACTATTCTTCCCATTAGACTACATTTACAGAATACAAATGCAAAATAATCATCATGAGAATTTTAAATTAAACCAAACATTCAAAATATTTAAAAGTCTACTTGAATTTCAAAGTATTTTAGTCCTCAGAACGAATTCTAAATGATTAAGTAAAAGAAACTTTCATGTTTTCCGATGTTTCCAAGTGCGACTCTATTTAGTTGTGAGAAATGAAACACCAATAGGCACAGAATACATTTGATAAGCAAAGCTGCACGTTAATCCCCCAGGTGCTAAGAAGGCAATGCCGTAGTAAGTAAAACAAAACTTCTGCTCATTTGATTTAAGGTGACTTCCTTCCACCTCACCTCCTGCTAGTCTCTTACATTCCTTGCCCTGGAGGATCTCACTTTGGCATTCATTATGCAAGACATACAAATGAGAGAAACCCTGCTACACTTCTTCCTGAGTCTCCATTTCCTTACTGCATATGCCATGTACTTTTTACCCATCTTCCAGCAAACAACATAATTTCATTCTTTTTTAAGGGCAGACCAAGACTCCATTGTGGATTTAGAGCAACATTTGGTTTTCCTTTGTTTACTTTCTCTTACAAAAAGATAGATTTATTTTTATATATCATATTCTGATTATGGTTTCTATTCCCTACACTCCCCAACCTCCTCCCCACCTCCCTTCCCACCTGGAACAACTGGATGTCTGTCTCTCATTAGAAAACAAGCAAGCATCTAAGGGATAATAATAAAATGAAATATAATAACCAAATCAAGCTAGTGATAAATCATGAACCTTGGAGCAACAGGTATGGAGCCTGCATGGGACTGGACTGTGATTTCTGCATGGGCGAGACAGTTGTGTAGCTTGGTCTGTTTGAGGGGCCTCTGATAGTGGGAATAGAATCGATCCCTGGTGTATGTCCTGGAGCCCTTTGCCTGTGGGGGGACACCTTGCACAGCCTTGATGCAGGGGGAAGGGCTTGGACCTTCCTCAGCAGAATGTGCTGGGCTTTGCTGACTTCCCATGGGAGGCCATGCCTTTTCAGAGTAGGGAAAGGGAGAACCTCTGGCTGTTACATGGAATGAATAAAAAATCTCTTAATAAAAAAAAAAATTCATCCAGTAAAAAAAAGAAGAAAAAAAAGACAAAACAAAGAAATCATAATAGTACAAAATACTTAATCAAAAGTAAAAGAGTCCAAAGAAAGGCACAAGAAACAGATATCGATGCAGAGATCCACTGGTTCACACATTCAAGAATAGCATGAAAACACAAAACCAGAAGCAAAGGAAGCATCTACTTCTTGGGGCGGCGGGGGGGGGGGGGGGTTCTGTTGTTAGCTTTTTGTTTGTTTGGGTGATTTTGTGAGGCAGAGTCTCACTCTGTAGCCTAGACTATATAACTCACTCATCATGTAGCCCAGGCTGATCTTGAATTTTTGGCAATCAAAGAACCGGTAGGACAGAACTGTAACAGGCTTTTTTTGGGGGGGAGGGGGTGGTGGTACCAACCAGCTCCCAAATCATGACATAGAGACTTATTATTAGTTATGAATGCTTGGCCTTAGCTTATGCTTGTTTCTGCCTACCATTTTTTTTAATGTAAATTCACCTACTATTTCTCTTTATCTACCTTTTGCCTCAAGGCTTTTTACCTTTCTTTCTGTATGTTCTACTCTGTGTCTGCTGGTTGACAGCTGTCAGGCTGGTGTATCTGGAGTTTTCCTGCCTGGCCCATGGTCAGGACAAATCTCTCTCACCCACCAGTCCCACAGCCGCTCAGACCCAACCAAGTAAACACACAGAGACTTATATTATTTACAAATTGTATGGCCATGACAGGCTTCTTGCTAACTGTTCTTATATCTTAAATTAACCCATTTCTATTAATCTACAAGTTGCCACATAGCTTGTGGCTTACCGGTATCTTAACATGTTGCTTCTCCTCATGGCGTCTCTCTGCCTCAGCCTTCCACTTCCCAGAATTCTCTTCTCTGCTTGTCCCGCCTATACTCCCTGCCTGGCTACTGGTCAATCAGTGTTTTATTTATACAGAGCGATAGCCACAGGAGGCTGGCCTTGGGCATCTCCCTCTTTTTCACTCTTGTTCTCTACTCTCTCATTCTTCCTCTTGTTCTTTTCAAGCTTAGATGTCTCCTCTGATTTGTTGTCTTTGCGCACCAGCCATGCCTATCCCTCTACTGTCTAGCTATTGGCCATTCAGCTCTTTATTAGACCAATCAGGTGCCATAGACAAACAAGGTGAAACACCAACACTTTTTTTCTGTTGGCAATCTACTGCTGGGCATGCAGCCTACCCTTAATAGTAGTTTGTTTTCCCCGTGAGATTCCCTTCACAAAAACTAATCTTTCATTTGCAAGTGATTATCAATTTGCAATTTCATTTACATTGCCTTAATATATGTATATAATTTAGGAAGTTTCTACTGTATTAGGTTTCCATATAGCACACAGTCCCTCAAATGGCCCCTAATTTTAGATGTCACCCCCATATTACCTCCCTCATCCCCCTCTTCTTCTCCGTCCCCATTGTATCCTCCCATTCCAGCTCCACCTTTCCATCCACAACTATCTATTCTATTTCCCCCCTCTTGTGAGATTTATCCCTCTCCACTAGTCCCTGACTCTATAGCAAACCTCTATGGTGATACAGATTGTATCTTGCTTGTCTTTGACTGAACAGCTAAAATCCACACATAAGTGAGTATATACCACATTTGTCTTTTTTGGTGTGGGTCACCTCACTCAGGATGTTGTTTTTCTAGTTTCATCCATTTATATGCAACTTCATAATTAGTGTTTCTATTGCTGTGATGAAACACCACGACTAAAAGCAACTTGGGGAGGAAAAGGTTTATTTTGTTACACTTCCATATCACTGTTCATCATAAAAGGAAGTCAAGAGAGAAACTCAAACAGGACAGGAACTTGGAGGCCATGGAAGAATGATGACTTACTCATCATAGCTTGCTCAGTCTACTTTTATATAGAATTCAAGAGAAGGAGCCCAAATATGGTACCACTGACAATTGCTGGGCCTTCTCCCTATGATGTTTATCCTTGATGTTAAGGTATGTATTTTGGATGCAGAAGAGGGATAGATTCTGTTTTCATTTCGAGTCTGTTAGTCTGTGTCTTTTTATTGGGGAATGGAGACCATTGATGTTGAGAGTTATCAACTTTAAGAGTAATCAAGTAGCAGTGTTTGTTGACTTCTGCTATTTTGATTTTGTGGTGTGTTTTGCTTTTCCTTTTTCTTCATTTCATGTGCTATCTTAGGAATATTTATTGCTTGTTTGTGCTTGGAGGTGGTTCACCACTTAAATGGAAGTTCTTCTAGCATCTTCTGTAGGGATGATTTTAGATAGACACTGCTTAAATTTGTTTTTGTCTTGGAAAGTCTTCCTTTTGCCATTTATTGTGATTGGAAGTTTTGCTGGGTATAGTAGTCTAGGCTATCATCTGTGGGCTTCTAGAGTCTCTAGAACATCTATCCAGGCCCTTCTAGCTTTCAGAGTTTCCAGTCAGGTGTTATTCTAATAGGATTGCCATTACATGTTGCCTGGTCCTTTTCTCTACAGCTTTTTGTAGTTGGAGTTTTCTCCAGTCCCGCTTGGGCCCACAGCTGCTCAGACCCAAGTAAACACACAGAGACTTATATTATTTATAAACTGTATGGCAATGGCAGGCTTCTTGCTATCTAGGTTTTATATCTTAAATTAACCCATTTCTATAAATCTATACCTTGCCATGTGGCTCATGGCTTACGGGTATCTTTACATCTTACTTCTCATGGAGGTGGTGGCTGACAGAGTCTCTTGACTCAGCCTTCCACTTCCCAGAATTCTCCTCTATGCTTCTCCCACCTGTACTATACTTCCTGCCTGGCTAATGGTCAATCAGCATTTTATTTATCAATTAATCAGAGTAACACATTCACAGCATACAGATGTCCACAGCAGCTTTTAATATTCTTTCTTTGTTCTGATCTTTTAATATTTTCATTATTATGTGCCTAGAGATATTTCCTTTCTGGTCCAATCTATTTGATGTTCTGTATGCTTCTTGTACCTTGATAGGTAGCTCCTAATTCAGGTTATGGTAATTTTCTTCTTTGATTTTGTTGGAAATATTTTTTGTGCCTTTGACATGGGTTTCTTCTCCTTACTGTATTCTTATTATTCTTATGTTTCATCTTTTCATATCATCCCCGATTTCCTGGATGTATTGTCTTCAGAAGTTTTTTTTTTTTATTTAACATTTCTTTAACTGAAATATCCATTTCTTCTATCTTATCTCCAATGACAGAGAGTCTTTCTCTCTTTCATCTCTTAAAGTACTTGGATGGGTATTTTGGCAGAAACATTGAGATAAGGGAAGCTTTTCTATAGGCTTAAGATGTTATTTGATGACAATTTTAGCTTTTGTATTAATAGAAGCTGATTTTCTGCTAAGTAAATAGATCCTAAAAGATTTTTTAATCTATTGCCACAAGATGTTAGCTCTGACACAGAAAATCTCAATGTATTTTTATTTTAAATATATTCCTGAGGGTAAGGGATGTTAGACATTTTTCACATTGATTGGAGATTTGGACATCATCCATGGGAACAGTCTGTTTATTTCATTAGTCCATTTATTGACTCATTTATTTGATGTTTGGGAATATAGTCTTTTGTATTGTTATGCATTCCATATATCAATCTGCCAAAATATATCTAGTAAGAAACAATTTCCCTGTAGGTTGGGTTTTTGTTGTTGTGTTGATGTTTTTTTCTGATCAGGACTTTTTAAATTTTTCTCTAATCCTATTTGTCTATTTTTTTCCTTGTTCTCTGAGCTCCTGGAGCCTTTTAAGAAAGCCATTGGTTGTTCTTACTTGTTTTACTCATACATTCAGCTAACAAGTGTATTCTTATACTGCAGTTCCAGAACTTGCATCAAGGACTTTGACACATTTTTTAATTGATTATTTTATAGCATGAGAATTATACTAAGAACTATAGAGCTGTGCTGTGAAAAATAAGCCAAACAAGCAACCAAATGAACAAAAATCACTAAAGCAAACAGAGTAGAGATGGCAAAAAAGCAGACATATGCATCAATGGACTAGAACAGAAGACTTCTAAGCAACCAATATGTCTATAGACATATGATTGTTGAGCACAATCATTGGCATAAAGACAGCCTCTTGAAGAAATGGGAAACTGGATGGCTGCATGTAGAAGAACAAAATGGAATCCCTATACTAATTTAAAATACAGTGCAACTTTAAAAGTTTCCAAACTCTAAAATTAAAAAAGAAATTTAAAAGTCTGTCATCTTTTAAAAAATCTAAGATCTCTTAACTGTGGGCTCCCATGAAAATAAAACCAGGCTGTATACTTATATACTATGTATTATCCCAAAAGTAAAGAACTGAGGCATAAAATCAATCAGATAAAAGCAAAAGCAAAATCTAGTAGTGTAAATCTCATTCTAGAACACAGTGTCTAGCATCTAGAACTTATTCATGATCTTCTGGGCTCCAAAACTCTTAGCCAGCCCCACTTCTCCAATTCTTTTTCATATGTTTACACATCTTGTATTGTAGGATCAGGTCAGCTCCACTTCACATTTACTACTGTTTTTGACACATCTAGTAACCAACACTTCACCTTGCCCAAGTAACCTCTCTCTATCCTCTCTTCTCGGATTGCAACCCATTGGTGAGGTGCCAAGCCTCAGCCACTCTCCATGACACACCTCCAGTCTTACATTTCTCATATCTTTAAAATTAGTACCACATGGGAAACTTATACACATCATTTACCAAGTCCTTCTGCCAGTTTTATGTGGAACTTGGGCCCACCTTGTACCACAGTTTGTATATGTTGACTCCTAGGAAATACTCACCCTGCTGCCCTAATGAAGTGCAGAAGTTTTTGCTGATTTCTTTTTAATTACAGCTGATTCTTCAGCCACAGAAGGCTAGCATCCATTGCCCCAATAAATCACCGAAGCTTACACTTCCACTTATTCCTAATTCAAAATATCATACGCATGACTCTGATAGTCTTAGATTCCTTTTGCAACTTCACAAGACATGCCTCTATTGTTTGCTTTTTTCTTAGCTTTCTTATCTTCCAAGCTCCCAGAACAGCTCATGAAGCTCTGAGCACTTGACATATAAAGCATTGATTATACAGAATAATTGTGTGAATTAGTTGTCACCTTTTGAAGAAGTGTTTGGTAGAATGATAAGGATGCTGAAAATAAATCAAAGATATTTATAATGCTGGTAATAAACATTTTTGTTTGGTTTTATTGTTTCCACTAAATAATTCAGGGTAAAAAAATCTTCATATACTGACACTATGATTCATAAAATTGTGATAATTTCTTAGAAAATATGTAGGTATAGGAAAATAGCAATTATTATAATAACTATTATATTACTCTGTCTTCAAGACATAAATACCTTCATAATTGATCTAAGAAATCCAAATGATAAATTATTATATCATTTTTCTACACAAAAGAATGTAATAATGGTAATCTGACCAAAAACAAAGCCTAGCCCAAAAAAATGAATTGCATTTTAAATAAAATAGCTTGCATTTTTATTTGTTCTGTACAAACACAGTTGAGTATAGAAATATGGTAGATGAATTAAATACTAATTAATGATGAGCATTAAAGCTTGAACAGGCTGAATAATGTGCCAACAGAAAATCATTCATAGTAGCAAAACAGTTCATGTAAGTAGTTTGGCTAATAGCATCCAAATTAATTATCACAGAATGAACGCTAGCATTTCACTAGTTAAATATTTTATTATGGTATTTTAGATTATTAAACACCTTCAAGAGAGAACTTTCACTTCATTTTCATAATTTATAAAGATTAAATGTGAGAAATACATTGATTTTTTTATTAGATCAGTGGATAATTGCAACAAATTAGCCTCTAATCTAAAATTTAATTTTCCTTCTCAACTACCTCTTGCTTGGCTCTTTCACAGTCTAAATCAATCTTTTAAAATATGATTGAAGAGGGAACACCAAAGGCTGAATTTACTATAAAAATGCTACTAGATGGTCCTCTGAGATTCTGCATTAGAGAGAATTTTAGGCATTTTACTTTATTTGTTGCTATTAATAACTGAAAAATAGAGGCAATGGACCAATTATTCTTATTATGAATGAAATTAATTTTTTATATCTATCTCATCTACAATTTTTTTTGCAATTACAAAAACATAAGGTAAAGCTTTGGATGGTATTACTTTATGTTTGTCAAAGGTGTTTTTTTAACTGTGTACTGCCTCTTTTTAGTCTAGTACTACTCACAAGTTTGTGAGCAGAGACAGATAAGTTCCACATATTCTGAATTTGTGGCTGACAACAATGAGAAATATTCACAGGATGTGAATATTAAGTAAGGACCTGAAAGTAGTACAGATACACTCTTGACAAATAAATTAAATTGACACCTAATCCTCACTTTATTAGGCTGACAGGAAAATCACTTACAATGCTTCCTCTCCCCAGAGACATAGACGGGAATGGTGCAGAAGACTGTCCTGTGCAAAGCAATCTAGTCTTCTCTGTTCTATTTTCTACCCTCTCAGTACAGCTGTCCATCATTTAAAGCAACAGACACTCTCAAGGGCCCCGAGTGTTTGGTTTCTAATGATTCCTGCCTTTCTAACTCTCAGAGCTATTCACTAAGGCAAGGAGTGCCTGATCACTAGAGGAAGTGCCTGGGAGCACATTAGTTGGCACCCACTGCTCCTTTTCCATTTCCCTAGTTCACCCTGGCTGTGTCATGCGTTGACTTTCTCCTTGCCTCTTTCACTGCACCTCTGATCATAGACTTTTCCTTGTCCTCCACATCAAGCCGACATTCTTCCAGTCCTAAAGCTCCAACAGTAACAATGACACCGGGCAGACACTGCCCTCAGGTGGATAAAGTTCCCAAGGCAAGAATTTAAAGGGCTGTGTATTTCTCTGAGCTATTCAAAAGGCAGAAAGAGCTAGCATCTCTAAAATTACCTTGTTGAGAATAAAAGCTGCAGAGGTTATAGATATCATTCTGTGAGTCAAAGGCATTGAAAATCTCGGTCTCTTAAACCCAATCTCTTTATTTTACTCTATCATTTTGTGGATTTTGTATATTCATTCAATTGATCTATGTTGACATAATTATATATGTTTCTAAATAGATTTATTTTTCCAATAACCTGAAAAATTCATGTATCCCCTGGTTCCCCAAAGATTACTAAAGAGTACTGAATAGTTTCTCTTACCCTCTGAATATAGCATGATTTCATTCTTTTTTTTATGGCTGAATTAAACTCTATTACAGAAACAATTCTTTTAAAAACTAAGATAATGCAGACTCGTTCGTATAAGAAGTTGGTTGTGTCATTTGGCTTCTGTAACCTTAAACAAATAAAAATGAATGCATTCGTTTATTCGCAAGTGGTAACTGGGTGGTTCATGATTAGTGGATGACAGTATCAAAGAAGAGAGAGTGGTTGCTTGATGAAGGAAATAGAAAATCCTGGCAAATAAGTGGAATGGGAATGTAGGACGGAGAGATAATAACCCAAGCTGAGCAAAGCATCAATTCAAAGGCCAAGACAGCCATAAATACCTTCACAAGAATGCAAAGATGTCTAGGGATGTGGGATAATGCTTTTGTACACTGGTTTAATAAAACGCTGATTGGCCAGTAGCCAGGATAAGCAGACAAGGAGAATTCTGGGAAGAGAAAGCCCGAGTCAGGAGATGCCAGCCTGCCAGACAAGGAGGAATCTGGGAGGAGGAAGGCTGAGTCAGGAGATGCCAGCCCACCATCGAGGGAGCAGCATGTAATGGCACATAGGTAAAGCCACAGAAAATGTGGTGACATATGGATTAACAAAAATGGGCTGAGTTTAAGTGTAAGGGCTAGTCAGTAGGAAGCCTGAACTAATGGCCGAGCAGTTTTAATTATTATAATCCTCTGTGTGTTTACTTGGGTCTGAGCAGCTGCTGACTGGGCGGGACATAGGAAAACTTTCAGCTACATTCTCGTGTAATGAATGTTCAAAAGTACTACACGTTGATTTCAGCAAGTCAAATCTTGTCACAACACATTTGAAATATTGGCATGAGAGGAGTTCAAAGATATGAAATGGGTTTCTTTAAACCAGGGCAGCTTTAAGAAAGCAAGTGAATGGAGCAAAAAGGTGAAGATTATTAGGGGTGTTGGGGTATGGAAAATTTAGCCCCAGGAATACCACTTAGAAAGCTGTGATAGTGATATCCTATGAAATATTTGAACCTGAAACTTGAAAATGAAATGGGAAAGGATAAAAGAAGGAAAATAAAAACATGCATGTCATATGTTTAATCAGTGTGACTCATAAACCTTTCTTAAGTACAGCGGCAAACAGCTCACAGGGGATGAGATACTTACAGAATCCTGAATATGTAGTCTATTCTTTGTTGTTTAGATTGAAAAGTTTATCTCCTAAAAGAGGTAGGTGCTACTACTTTGAAATAATATCAAAAATGTGTGTACTTATGTGTACATTACGATGGAATGAAGGCATGCTCCTCATGCAGGAATTCATTATGGAGGAAGTGAATGCTGGTGCTGAGATGTCTATGGAAGATATTGAACCTCTGGGAAAATTATAAGCTAAAGAACTACATACCTTAAAACTGCAAATACAATAGAACTCAGACACTCTTCAACAATCCTATGAAATAAACATATGCATTTTGCTTTCAGATTCCAGAAAATAATGTGAATTGAACAGAAGAGCAGCTCAGCCCTGAGTTACTCTGCTAATTATTGACATATATGTACTAATAACATATGACAAGAAAAATGATGATTTTCTTGCCGAAAGTGATAAAGAAAATCTAAGCTAATTAGTAGGTCTCCCAGAATAGAACTAGTGAATTACTTGGAAAAATATGAAAGATTTTAAACTTCTTTTGAGAGGGAAGACACTTTCAAGAATCAGAACTGCCTCAGAACTTGAATATATTTACCTAGTTATAATTCATTCTCCAAATTATAACACGATTTTATGAAGGCTGGAACCATGTCAATTTCACCACATTTCCTAAATCTTACTTTTTTTTTGCTTTGTAATGAGTATATAATAGACACTTGTGGAATTAATGAAGTTTTAGTTGATTTATTAAATATTTGAACCAGCAAATTCTTTTAAATTACTCTTTTTGCTACTGTCATCTGTTTGGTTTGTTGAGAAATTTAGAGACAAAGTCTCACTACGCAGCTCAGACTTCCATAGAACTTATCATGCTGTACAGGATGGCTTTGGACCTGCTCCTGCGTCAGCCTACTGAGCTTACTTGAATTGCATATACATGCCATTCTGCATGGTTTGAGAATACACATTTTGAAAGTTAATTATAACTTAAGGATTAAAAAAAATGAACAGACTGCACATACAAAATGCATTTATCATTAATTTCTCAAGTTATAATAATCCAATGATTTTTTTGTTAATCATTAAAATGCCAATATCAGCTGACATTTGCTTATCCATTCTTCCTCCCCCTATTGTATTTAACACATAATGGCGATAGCTTTGCATGTGGCTTGCTGAAAAACCTGTAACATGAAGTGATTGATATCCCGTATAACCCTAAAAGTTCTTTAAGCTAAAGTTTAATCATCATACTTGTCTAAAAATATTTCTTTGCAGCATGTCCTGAAAAAAAATAATGCTTCACTATCCAATTAGCATGATTGATTTCTATGCTCTTTTCTCCAACTCTCAGTTAAAGTTGGAAAATCAAAATAAATTGATAAATGGTCAATATTTGTTACTGGAAAGGAGTTCAAACATTTAAACTTTCCTGTGTCCTACAGAGAAATTCATTCTCTCGCTATACAATAGTGTTATGATTATCTCGTTTTCCTTCTCTCTCTCCTAACTACACTCTGAGAGACCTTCTTTAGTAAACTTATATTTCAAGAATCATTTCTTCCTTACATTTAAAAAATATCAAAGTTTTAGTTATTGTTGTCCTGTTTTGAAATATTTGGCAATCATCACAATTTACCTTCCTAATTCACATATTAGAGGAGCTATTTTTGTGTATTACATTCTTTCTCTTATAGAAGAAGATGATTCTAAGAACATATATGAAAAATATAAAACTGATTGATTCTACAAACCATATTCATTTGGCAGTTGGGTATATAGTTCAGTTGGCAAAGTGGTTGCCATTCGAACATGAGGACCTGAGTTTTGTTACCAACATGTAGTCTTGGTGGTTTGTGTTTATACACGCGGGGCTGGGGAGGCAGTCAGATGTCTCCCTGGCCAGCTAACCTAGTGACTGACTTTGTCACAAAATGTAAGGTAGCATCTAAGAAAAGGTATTTGCAATTTACTTTCAGATTACAAACACACAAGAATACCCACACATATCAAAATGAAACCAAAATTCTTTGAAAATTCTCAAACCTAATTGCCACTTAAATTGACTGAGAAAGTACAGCCTGCATACATTTTCTTGATGCTAGAAAAGAATCTGTGTCAAAAAAGAAGCCATTACAAGAAAGCCAATCTGCTTTGAAATAGAAGTGGGATCTTGAATTTAGATTTCTTCATTCTCTTCATGTCTACAGTTGCAATATTTGAGCAATATGTGGTTCAGCAAATCTCCTAGAAGAATCAAGCAGCCCTACTTTCATGTTTACCACAACTTTGCAGAGTCTTAATCTCTACTTTAGGTATCTTGGTTACTATTTCTGGCATTATTATGGTGACATCATTTTTTTTTTAATGTTAATCTGGTTTTACTTTAAGAGATGGGAACCTGTGCTTCAAATGAACTTTTCTTTCCTTCCTTCCTTCCTTCCTTCCTTCCTTCCTTCCTTCCTTCCTTCCTTCTTTCTTTCTTTCCTTCCTCCATCCTTCCCTCCCTCCCTTCTTTCCTTCCTTTATTTCTTTCTTTGAACTTTACAAGTAGTTCATTATTTTCTCCTCCATCTACTCCTCCCAGTTCCTCCCCACTTTCCTTCCAATCCCAATCCACTACCTTTCAGCCTCATTAAAAAAGAATAGGCTTGGTCTCCCACGGGGAGTTTCCGCAAAGCCTGGTACACTCAGTTGAAGCAGGTTCAAGCCCCTCCCCCCTGCATCAAGGCTGCACAAAGTGTCTCACCATAGGCACTAGGCTCCAAAAACCAGCTCATGAACTAGGGACAGGTCCCGATCCCACTGCCTAGGGGCCCCCTATATATTGCAAGGGAGACCTTGCCTTGGAGGAGGTGGGAATGAGGGGTGGGTTGGGGTGTAAGGCTGGGGGCAGGAGGAGGAAGAACAGGGGAATCTGTGGTTGGTATGTAAAATGAATAGAAAATCATTTAATAAAAATTAAAGAATAGGCTTCTAAGAGATAGCAACCAATATAAGCAAGTAAAATATAAGATATAACAAAATCCATCACACTGAGGCTAGACAAGGCAATCAAACAAAAGGAAAAGAGCCCCAAGAGCAGGCACAAGAATCAGAGACCAACTCATTTACAGACTCGGGAGTCCTGTGAAAATGATAAGCTGAAAGCTGTAACACATATATGGAGGACCTGGTGCAGACCCATGTCAGCACTGTGCTTACAGCTTCTGTCTCTATGAGTTCACATGAGCTTTTCTCAGTTGGTTTTGAGGGCCTTGTTCTCCTGATGTCCTCCCATCCTCTGTCTCTTACACTCTTTTTGTATTCTTTACCTCAGGGTTCCCTGAGCTCTGAGAGTAGGGATTGCACAGAGACATCCTATTTAGAGCTGTGTATTCCAAGGATTTTGTGTGTATGTGTAAGGACTGACTGTGGGTCTCTGCATCTGTTTCCATCTGCTGCATGAGGAAGATTCTCTGATAATGACTAAATAAGGCACTGATCTATGGCTATAGCAGAATGTAATCCAGAGTCATTTTATTACTATTTTTTTTAAAGACTAATAGTATTTTATTTTACCTGGGTCTCTAGACTATCTATTATCTGGTTTTGAGCACACAGGCAGTGTCAAGTATGGGTTCCATCTGGTGGAGTGTGCCTTAAGTCAAATAAGGCATTGTTTGGTTACTCCCGCAAACTTTGCACCACCATTGTCCTAGCATATTTTACAGGCAGGTCAGCATTATAGATCAAAGTTTTCATTAGTGAGTTGGTGTCTATATTTTTCTTTTGGTAGCCTACAAAGCACCTCTCTGTACCAAAGATATTAAAACATAGAATGTATAGGCACCAGCTCATCCTCTCCATGTTCAATTAATTGTGTAGGTGGTGTCTTAAGCAATGGTGACTTGCTGTCTTGGCAATATATTGTATTCTGCAATCAAGATGTACAGTATTTTCAGCAATTAGGTCTTATTATCTAGTATTTTGGGAAAATAAGGTTATTTACATAATTGTAGAGTTTAGAGATCCTCTGAGGTCTTTCTGACCAACAACTCTTGCCACACATCTGACACTAGAATTTTTTTTAATAATTCATGATGTCTAGGATCAACATCCACCCATGTAGAATAGTCCCATTTGAAGTCTATTTTAAATTCTTTTTAATAAGTTTATAAAAGTGAGTTTTCATGTGAATTTTTCATGTATTAATATTTTTGGTTCACCCTTCCCCTACACCAATAATTGATTAATAGTAGAAACTTGCTTTCTTCATCAAAATTCTACTGTAAAGCAATGAGTTCCCTTTCTAACATTCATTTTATTTTTTCATTTTTAAAAAATATTTTTCTATTTGGCTCTCTATGGTGGATGTTCTTTATTTTTTCTGCTTTATTTGGAAAATTATTGCAACTATAGATGGAGACTTCCTCTTATCTCTTCTTTTAGATCATATTAACTGGATAGAGTAATTTCACTGAGTTCCTTCAAAAATTAGGAATGTTGACTATTTAATTAAAACATCACAAATTGTATTTTTTTCTGAGAAAAGATTTTGAATTTATCCAACACTGTTTTTTTGTTTTTTGGTTTTTTTTTTTCAATTCAGTATGAGACAGAACACTTTTGGCAGAGTTTAATAACAGAATAGCAAAGATTATGACATCTTTGATGGTCAAATATTTCAGAGTGCCTACACCTTAGTTTAATCTTTGCTTTCTACACTCTGATTATATTCCATTTCTATATATGTAAATATATATATATATATATATATTCATTTGAGAAATGAAGTCTGACCACAAGAATCTTATATCCTAGTTTCACAGCAGACTCTCAATATTTTTAATCATAGACTGTAAGAATAAATTATATTACTTTCCTCTGAATATTAATAATTGCTTTAAATACATAATTATTTTAGAGTAAAAGAATGTCACATAATATTATCAAGTTTAGCATTGTGATATGAATTATACAAGAGAATGTGATTATATAGGAAGGAACAATTAGAGGATTGGAGGGAACAGTAAAATACTAATTATCTACCTAGCCTCACTTATTGCCTTCATAAATAAAAATGCTGAGGAAAGAAGTGTTAAAGAGCTCATCATAGCTGTGGTTTCTTAGTGGAAGTTTGATATGAAATTTAGGGTCTGGATGCTTAACCTCCAACTCAGGATCTCCCTCTACACACATCAGCAAAGCTGTGCTGTGGCAGGAGAACAATCAACATTATAGTCTTGTGGGTAGAGAAACAGACATTCTGCTCCTCACTAATTCTGTGAATCAGTGAACCTTTAAAGATAGTACATAAATGCAAAATAAAAACAATGAAGAATCAAAAGAGCAGAGTAGGGGGAAATTTAGAAAGACAAAGGAGATAGCCACATGTCTAATTTATGTTGTCCAGAGCTGGAAGAAAATGTCTACACACTTCACTACCAAAGAGGAAAAATGGAATAACAGAGACTTGTCATGTACTCAAAACAAAGAAAGCGAAACTTTAAAATGCAAAGTATGTTCCAGGGTTTTTAATGGCTGGTACTTCATAAAACTTACAAGAATATCAAATAACTATCAACTGGGAGACAATTATTAGTCATATTTTATATTTATTTTTACCAAAAAAAATCTAATAATAAAAATTTCTACTTTACAAATAAAGAATGACATTTTCTGGAAAAAACGTGATTATATACTTCATAAACAAACATATAAGAACAAAAAATTATTCTTGGCTGGGCAGTGGTGGCGCACGCCTTTAATTCCAGCACTTGGGAGGCAGAGCCAGGCGGATCTCTGTGAGTTCGAGGCCAGCCTGGGCTACCAAGTGAGTTCCAGGAAAGGCACAAAGCTACACAGAGAAACCCTGTCTCGAAAAACCAAAAAAAAACAAAAACAAAAAAAAATTATTCTTATGATACTTTGTTTTAAATATGGCCTCCTCATCTCACAGCGATATTTAGTTTATAGCTAAATATCCCACAATACAATTGTTAGTAAAATACTAAAGAAGATATGTATATACAGCCCATGTTATTCTTAACAGATTGGTTCCTTTTGGTCTTCCTATTGCTGAACTAGTTCTGCAGATTTATACCTAATTGAGAATTTCATGTGTAACAGTAAGCATGCATTGATTTATGTAGCAAATTTCCACACACTCTGAGGTCAAACTATTAGCAAAGATTAAATAATTGTGTATGTACTGGTTTTAGGACATATCACACTTATCCTGACACAAAACATGAAAAGCCATTCATCAGTTTCTCTACCAGCCTTTCTCAAAAGCTGTAATAAAAAAGAACCCTTGTCTAGGAGGTGGTGGCACATGTCTTTAATCCTAACACTCAAGAGTCAGCAGCAGGCAGATCTTGATTTTGAGGCCAGCCTGGTCTACAGAGCGAAATCCAGGACAACTAGGGATATAAAGAGAAACCCTGTCTTGAAACACCAAAATACAAAGCAAACAAACAAAAAAAAAACCTCCCAATTCTGCTAAATCATACCCTAGTAAATACAATGACTATTTCATGAGATGAGGTTGCAAAAAAAAATACAATTGTAGGATGCAATTGAAATGATTGCAATAAAAATACTATAATTAAGGATGATTTATACATTCTCTATTACACAAAGATAATTAAAAAAAACTTTAGAGCATCAATTCACGACTTTTTCTGGTGGTTTGCACATGTTCATATACCAAATTTGATGAATATAATAGTGATCAACATTCCAACTTTCATAAACACACATTAAATACCCAGTGTCTACTTTCTAATAGGCACAATGTCTTTCACAACCAGTACATCTCTCAGATGTACACGGATACTCAGTTACTTTCATATACACTACCATGGTTAGAAAAATATATAGTTTTTGAGCTCTGACTGTAATATGTTTTAGGAAAGAAACAACCAGTATGATGAGATATTTTGGCATGAAAAAGAAAAAGCCCTCTCTGACATCCTCAAACAAACGTGTTGCTTACTCAAATAAAAAAAAATAAAGAAGAACATTTAACGCAAATTTAGAGGCAATCTAATGACAGTTCAGGAATAGAATGACTTACTAGGTTCCCCAAAGAGTAAGATGATATTGTGTGAATATGTTTTATCGATATTCATATTCAATCTGCAGTTTTTATAAAATCAATCTTCAGTGATTACTTCCAAGAAGATACAGACCAACCTGTGAGTGAGGCATGAAATGGGAGTTCCACCTAAGCAGACTGCTCACCTGCTGTGAATGGGCATGATGGGAATTGCTTATTCATTTCACTAGTGACATAGCTAAGTGCTTAGGTATAGGTATTCAACGTTTGGTGAACTGAAGAAAACAAAACAGATATAAAAACTGAAGAGAGTTTAACGTAAGCAGAAAACCGTTTCATTCATTTAAGATGGAGAAATTTCTAATCTGAATGAATTCAGATTTAATTGACTTTTAAAGAAGTAACTATGAATTTAAGTCTTCGTATACTTGACTGGGGATATCTTTAAGCCAGATAAGATAGTGGGAGCCTGTTAGCCCAACTGCTCACGAGCCTGTAAAAGGGAAATGCATAGGCACATGGGTTTGGGGATAGACTAGGCAACATGGTGAAAACTTACTTCTAAGTAATAGTAATAGAAGAAAAAAGTCTCACTCAAACACCTTATCAGATTGGTTCTCCACACATCTCAGGTGTCTATCATCTTTATAGGGACAATTGGAAGTGTATGATATATAAAGAGCTGGTGATTTTTCTTCCATTTCTACTAAAATTAGAGAGTGTAACAAGCACTACTCAGTGAGCTAACTTCTGCACCCACAAACAGCCCCAGACCTTAGTTATCTTAACAGCATTATACTGGTTTGTAAATTCCAATATCCTATTTTTTATTTTTTTCCCTTAAATTTTTGTGGGAGGCCAGCTCCAACGTTTTCTCAAGGTACTCTTGAGGAGAGAGGGATAAGAAATATTTAGATAGAAAGATGGTGTGGAGAAGACAGACAGAAACACAGGATAGCTTTGGAGGACCTGGATCAATATCCACCTGCCCCTTCTGTCTCTTCAAAAGGGCCTTTTATAGGAATGCCAAGGGGTGGGGCAAAAGACCTCCCCCTAGCCCAGCCAAGTGCAGAACCTTCCAAACACCTGATAACCACAAACGTGGTCAAGTCCTGCTGGGTAAAGCAAGCTCAGATCTCACTAGGAAACCTCTCTGTGTCCAGACAAATTTTAATGTCGACATAGTAACTCTGATAATCATCATTGAATCCCCAAACCCTTTCTCCAATAAAGTGGTCGAGATTTGCTTTCAGGGAAGTAAATGACTGCATTTCTTTCAGGAAATAGAGGCGAAATCCTCAGCAGCTCATCATTTGTTTACCACCCATATAATACAGACCGGTGCCTATTGTGGGATATTCACCTTTTAGATGTTGTTGAGCAGCAAAGCCCTTTGTGCTCTTTCGGAGTGCACATTCTCATGAAGTAGATAAAAACATTAATTCACAATAGTAATATGCTAAAGAAAGCAGCTGTCTCTATAAAGGTTGGCACAATCCTGCAGTCCCAGCAGTTATAAGACAGAGACAAGCGGACCACTACAAGGTTGGGTTTGCCTGGTCTGCATAGGGAGTTCCTGGGTTATAACAGTGAGACTGTCCTGAAAAAAAGGAACCAAGAGTGAGAAGGTACGGTTTACATCTGAGAGAGAGAAATAGAGAGGAGAGGTTGAAGGAGAAGGCAAAGGCGAGAAAAAGGAAGGGCAAAAAGAAAAGGACAGGAGAGAGAGGGACGGCAGGAGGGGGGCAGTGAAGAAGTAGGAGGAAGAGAAAAAAGAAAAGAAATGAAAAGTTAGAAAAAAAAAGTCTGCATATAGTATTTGAAATTCTTGTCTATGTTGGAGAGATAATGAAAGATCTCTACAAATGAGCGAAGTTGGTAGGCACCAACATTCATGGATTTTTGAGTTTCCCAGTTGCTCACCTTGTGGTGATATTTTATTTGTAGGTTAATAAATAAAGTTTGCTTGGAGATCAGAGGACATAGCCAGCCATAAACAAAAGTCAGGCAGTGGTAGCACACGCCCTTAATCTGATCACATGGCAGGCAGAGTCTCTGTGTGTTCAAGGACACAGCCAAGCGTGGTGACACATGCCTTTAATCCCAGTACCAACCATAGAGACATGGAGGTCTGTACAGACAGACAGTGACAAGGAAGTGAGGAAGTTGCACTAAGAGCCAATGAGAAGGCAGAACAGCAAGGCAACAAAAACCTCGGTAGATGGGAAGTAGCTCTTGGGAAGCTTCAGTGGCCTGGTGAGTTAAGGCTAGCTGGTGTCTCTCACTATTTCCCTGATCTCTAAGGCTTTCACCCCTATATTTGGCTCTGCGTTTCTTATTTAATAAGACCGTTTAGAAATTCGTCTACGCACCCTCACTGGTTTCTTTCCTATGTTATCCTTACGCCACTTGCTCAGAAGGAACAGTTTGTATAACTTAAAGTGTCAGTAGGATCCTTCCTGGGACCTAAGCCTATTTTATTCTCAGTATTCAATGTTAGCAGACCTGTCTTGTAAAATAGATTTATTAAATATTTGCTCAGCACTGCATTTCAATGTTGAGTTTGCACAATTCAATTATCCCAGTTTCTTGTTATGTAAAATGTCTCCAGCCCTAGCCCTTTAAAAGAGGGTTCGCACCCTCTGCTCTTCATACAACTTGAGCTGCAACTCTCCTTCCCCAGTTAGCCTAGACCAGGCTCTTCAGTTCATCAAATTTTGTTTGTTTTGTTTTTTTCCCATTGTATTTAATTCAACACACGCCAGGTTTTCTTCTCAAAGCACTCATTTAATAAATTTGCCCTTATCTTCCTAATCATAGTATGTTCCCTGCTCTCTCAGGTCTGGCATGATACTGTGTATATTTTCAATTTCCTTACCCAGTGGTGCGCATAGTACACAATCAATACACATCCCAAATTGATAGTCACAGCAATCTACAAGACAGTCATACTAACGCCATTTTAGCCAGGAGACAAATGCCAGGCATATTATGAAAAAAAAATCAGCATAAATTTCCTGTTTAAGTGGCCAATATCTCCTTTGAGTACACAGCATCAGTTACATACTGGAAAACTCTTTTCTGTTTGAAACTTATACATTTACCCATGATTTTTAATTTCATGCCTTGATGATTTAAAATATCACATTTACTTTTTATACTATTTTAAAAATGGTGACTGATGAAGTATTTCATAATTTAAAGAAGGTACCTGAATACACAATCTATTAGAATGAGTTGCATTATAGTGTATTAGTATTTCAAAATAGGTAAAACTATGGATTCATAATAATAATAAATATTTTTAATATTGTAGCACTTAATTTATTATTTTCATTTGAATTTTTGTTTTGTTTTGTTTCACTGGGTTTTGCATGTGTCTGGGTTTTTGTTGTTGTTTGTTGCATTTTTTTAACAAAAGAAATGCAAACTCAGGGGATTGCATGGATATAAATAGTAAAACTTTATAACATCTGCAATAAAATCTCTGCCTTCATGTATAAGCATGCAATATTTTTAGACCTAATTTAACAAATTCAATACAAAATTTCTAAGATGCCATTTAAATTAATGTACTTGTCTTGTTACATAATGTTAAAGAGTCACTCATTTCTTTGAAAACCTTTGCTTCTGGGGTCTTTGCTTACCAGTCTAAACACCAAGCTGTCACACAGAGAAAATGAATTTTTTAACAGGTGTTCTAAATGATGATATCACTATACATTGTCTATATCTGGAGCCTGCAAAGTGGCTGAATTAGAGGCCATGGACTTAAAAACATCTCTAAAAGTGTGAAAAGAAAAGCAGGGTTATTTGCGTATTTCACTTAGGACTTAGTTTACATATAAAATTTTCAAATATGATAATTAACCTTTTACTTTCGGGGACAGTCTAGAAAACAAAAGCAGTACTTTCTCTTACCTTTCTTCCTAAGTACAATTTATAGAATGAAGTATAAACTTAGTTGTACCAAGTCTCACAAAGTTCAAAATCCCTCTGCTGTTAATTTGGACATTCTATAGAAGAGAGATTTCCAGATTTAAAAGTTTCTCAGTCGTGGAAATATTTAATGAAAGTGGCTTTTATTCTTGTTTTATTCACATGTAACTTGGACAGCACAACTCTTATTTTGCTGCATAATTATATTGAGTTAAAACGCACATAAAATATTTCAGCGTGATGCTTTGCACCTGAAATTTCTCACTGACTTTTTAATTCCTATTTAGTTTAGAAAATAATAAAGTGACATCTTTCCTAAAAATAAAATAGGAGCAGAGGCAGAATATCAGGATTTTGTTTTTATTGGCGTGGCTGGGTGGAGGGTGGCATTTTGTGTGTCTTGTTGTTTGAGTCAAGGTCTCTAGAGCAGACGAGACTCAAACTCCTCATGTAACAGAGGATAACTTCCAACCTGCCTGCCACTTCTGCCTCCAACTCCCTAGCACCCAGACTGGTTGTGAGTCCTTCCATTCTCAGTAATGCAATGTCAGAGATCTGACCCAAGACATATGGATGCTAAGCAAGCACTCTACCATCTAAACAACACCCTCAGCACTCCTGTGTTTATTAGGACTCAGCATAAAATAACTTGAAAAATTTCCCTAAGGTATAGAAAATTTCTGTCTGTATTATGATCATCATCATCATCATCATCATTATCATTATCATCATTATTGATTTTTTTAAGGCTAAACTTTAACCAGGACACCACTGGCTTCAGGCTTATGAGTTCAATGATCACAGTCCTGTATTACCATGTCCTGCTTCATCCTGTTCTTAAAAGTTCACTTTCTTATAATTCCCCTGCTTGATGTGGACATCTGCCCTACTAAAGGAACTGTCACAGGGAGGATACAAGAAGCTAAAAAGCATGCCTTCTGATGTTATTTTTGGAGTATAACTTTGATACAGAAACTGAATTACCCAAGCCCCCCCCCCAAAATGAATTCTGGTCATTAAAATCAAGTATGTTTATAAAACAAATTAATAAGGTAAAAAAATAGAAAATTCTTTAAAGATTTTAAACTTTAATATTCTGTTAATATAAAGTAGTATTATAACACAGCAGAGGATTCTCTATTAATAATGGATTCATACCTACACACACTTACAAATACATGTTCACACTCATCTTTGCAGTTCTTTGAAGCAATCACATTTATGTCAGACGAGAGCACGTGTATATATAGAAATTGTTATGTATTAAAGTTACAGAATAAAATGAGAAATCTGTACTTCATTCAAGAAGAGGCAACATGAATTCTACCACATGAAAGAAAAATATTGTAGTCTTGTAAAACTTTGGCAATTTAAAAGCTTTATGAGAGACAATGAGACTTAAAAATGAACAGCTAACAAAAAAGTATAAAAACCATCAAGGAGCATTGAGAATAATATACAGGGGAAAAAAGGCTGTAACACATTATACAACACACACACACACACACACACACACACACACACACACACACACACATACACGTAAAATAAGGAAAAGTCATATGAAATCCCAATGAAATTCAAAAGAACATTGCTTCAGAAATGATTGCTATGTGTAAACAGCCCTTCCTTGGCACCTGAATGCAAGTTATAGACAGGAGACATGAAAGAAGATTTTTAAAACCAAAACCAAAACAACAAAAAAAAACTTGCTGTTTTTCTAATTTTAACTTTGTTGTGTTTTCATTTTTTTGGTGGTGGACAGGTGAATGAAGACATTGAATAGTGAAAGTGTAAAGTCCAATGTGAAACTCCAAAGTTTCAGAAGGGCTGTTCTAACTCTAGATGTTCATTGAGATGTATAGACTTTGGGGCTAATTGATGTTGTTGTGATTTTTTTTATTGCAAATCCATTATAATGAAGCTTTAATAAATAAGATATTTAATAAATAAATATAAGATTATATAAAAAATATATAATCATGGAATACCACAAGAAAATATAATAAACTCAATGAATCAAAAACACAGTCCATGAGTTATTTTGCTAAATAGCCCATATTATAAGATTAATACCAGTTACTCTTTAACAGATTATGTTCAATGACAAATGTCAATTTCAGATACTAAACATTAGCTTTACTGGGTTTTCAGTCTCAGTTGCGTAACATGAAAATCATCAAATGTGCAAAGGAAGGAAGAGGCTGACAATATCTCTACTACTGTCCTGACTTTTTATGAATATGTATGTTTATGGTGCACATCTAAGTATGGGGTTTCCTTGCAAGTAGGCACAGGCATGTAAGCAGATGCCTATGTGTGTGTGTATGTGTAGAGGCTCGTGGTAAGTTCTGCTAGAAAATTTACATCAGTGTGTAAGACAGAGCAACAACTTGTGATGGCAACCCCCAGCATCCACATGGACACACTTGTACACGTGCACCTGCAGGTGCACTTTCATACACATATAAAAATTAAAATCTAAAGACCTACATAGAAGAGGAAAGTATTTGTTGTTCTGGGGATTACTTTATTTGCTTAATAGAATAGTTTTCAGCTCATGTTCCTGCATATGTCATGCCTTCAATTTTTCATCAAGGCTAACAACTTTGCTAGAGTGTATAAATCATACATTTTCATTATATATTATCAATGGATGGATATCTGTTCTAGAATATGAAATAGATTTTTTTCAGATGAAAACTTTATTTGTTTCCTTTGTAGGGAAAGGAGAACATGGCAAACCATATCCTCTTACTGAAGAGGACCGTGATGACTCAGCTTACAGGGAAAACGGCTTCAATATTTTTGTCAGCAACAATATTGCTTTAGAGAGGTCTCTGCCAGACATCCGTCACGCTAAGTAAGTATGAACATGCCAAGTGTGATTGTTTCTTTGGTTATTTTGTGTTTTTTTTTTTTTTTTTTTTTTTTTTTTACCTTTTATTGATTCTTTGTGGATTTCACATCCTGCATTCTGATCCCACTTATCTTCCCATTTCTTCATAGCTGCCCTCTGCCTTTGCAACCCACCCCCAAAAAATGAAAAGCAAATTTAAAAGGAAAACCTAAAACCAAACACAAAAGCAAAAACAAACAAAGTAACAAACAAAGAATCTTGTCATGGAAACTGTAGTGTGACCCATTGAGGCACACAGTTTGCCCTTTAGTCCATACAACTGCTCATTGCCAAATGTCATTGGTCTGACTCAAGGCCTCTGGTTTCTGCTACACCAGTTATAATGGGCTCTCACTAGGGCTCCTCTTGGATATCCTGTTGTTGTCCTGTGTCATGCAGATCCTGCTGTTTTGGATGCATAGGTTAATCCCCTTCACATACTCCAACAGTTCATGGATTCAGGGGATGTTAGGGTGGGCCAACTCACAGCCCTGGTTCTGGGCCTGGGTGGTAGCTAGGTCAGTCAACTCCTTAGCTTTTTCTCATCAGGGTGAGCTCTCCAGCAACTGCTTTGGCTAGCTCACCCAGTGCAGCCTGCTGTAAGGATGGGGCCAGTTCTCTTGCTCAGGCCCTCAGATCCACTCCCGAAATCATGTCACCAGGGCCAGCTCTACTGTTTTGTCCTGGTAAGGTGTGGGACCCTCTCTTCCTATTGCTGTATGGGGCATAAGAGGGAAGGAGGTGGCAGGGTCAGCTCTCCTGCTCTCAATCCCTCAGCTCTACGGTGCTGCCCTGATGGGAAGTAGAGGCTGCTGCTTTCTTGTGTGCTGCAGCATGTGATGGTCACAGGTAGCTCTCCTAGTCTGGAGACCCCAGGGCCAGCTCGCTCACCTGACGTTTTTACATTTACTGCA
This sequence comes from Peromyscus californicus insignis, assembly GCF_007827085.1. Classification (NCBI taxonomy): domain Eukaryota; kingdom Metazoa; phylum Chordata; class Mammalia; order Rodentia; family Cricetidae; genus Peromyscus; species Peromyscus californicus. Next base: position 48,477,846 of record NW_026294534.1, on the reverse strand, counting down.
TATCACTATGGTATATGTAACCAAAGAGTCACATTAATCATTTGGATTAAAAATTTCATGTTTTGTAGGGTTAAGTGTATCTAATTAAAATTAAATAATTTTTGAAATTCTAAAAGAATGCCAACCTTATACTCATTGCTGCAATTTTAAAAAAAATGCAAAAAGCAAAGTAAGGGGGTAAGGCTGAGTTCTGAGGTGATGAAGCCTACCACAGCAGAAAAGGAACCGAAGCAGGAGCAGCCTACAGCTGCATGGGAGTCACCATGCTCCTCCTCAGTAATGAGCATGCACACATCTGGACAGCAGGAACATACCTACATCTTAGTGATCTCCCCCAAGCAGAACTGGGGCATGAACTTGAACCAGGTTATAAAGTGCAAGGCCCATCTCCAGTTTCCTCTGCCAAAATCCTACTTCCTAAAGGATCTACAACTTCCCAAAACAGTGCCATCTTTAGAGATCAAATGTTCAAACACATGAGCTTGTAGCCAACATTTTGAATCTAAACCATAGTACGGACTCTGAAAATTAATGCATATTCATTGACTGTATTACCTTCATTTAAAACAAAATGTTTTTAGAAGATGTCCACACTTTCATCATCTACATATTATGGGTTGGAGATAAACATTTTTTTCTCTGTTTGACATGTTATCAGAACTGTATTTGGACATGCACCTTCAATGGACTACTTTTTAAAGCCAACATTACTTTGGGTCCTTGACCTAATATTTCCATAAAGAGTGATTAGAATGAGCGATTACATGGTGGTAGTTTCTTCTTCAATTCCATGGCACTTTATGAATATGGTTTGACAGTTGACAGAGAGTTACATTGTATAAACTGATACAGGAATGCTGCTGCATGTAATCCTCTGGAGTTTACCTGTCTATAATGATGACCTCAACCCTATCTTTAAATTGTTAATTATAAGGGGATAGAATCTTTTGTGGTTTTCTGGGCACTTAAAGAAAGCTAAAAAACTGTGACAACATTGGATGTGAACAAGATTTTCAACTCCTTAGCATCTATTCCACTCCACAGGAGCCCCCACCGCAGTCTCCCCTAAGAAACACTTGTATGAGAGAGGAAAGGAGAGGGAGGGAGAGAAAGTGGAAGAAGGAAGGAGACAAAAATAACAGAAACTAAGAAAAACCGAGATTAGAGCTATAAATTAAATGAGAATTGTAGTAAGTAAAGCTCAGTGTTACTTCAAGATAATTGACACTTAAGAGAAAAAATATCTTATGCTTTAGGAAGCTATTATTTTATTTCCATCACTACTTCATTAATTTATTTGGCAAATATAATAATTATTGCATTTTTCATCAGAACCTGTGGTAAATTAGATTTTTCTAATGTCCTTAAGTAGAAGATTAATGTGAAGTGCGAATAAAATTTTTCCTAAACTGAAAACTCTATATATTGTCCTCGGCCTTTTATCCAAACAAATTATTCTCAAGTTATTTACATTTATCTGTAGCAGTTCCCACTGACCAAAACATTTCTTGTTACAAGAAATTCTATGCCTAATTGTGCTCCATCAAAGATGAATAAGCTGCATTGTTGGCATAATAAATATGCTCAGACAATAATTTCCTTTTACCTTCTTTCTCCTCCAACATTCCCAACCTATTAAGGTGCATTCGAGCGGAAAGTGTTACAGTTGGAAACAGCAGAAAGCTTCTGAGGAAAGTTGATAGACTGTTATTTTTAGAGCATATTTTTAGTGTAACCACAACCTTAGAAAAATATATCCTTACACAATCCTGAAAAGTAAGAACAAAACTAATTTGGTATTTTATTATACCCACTGAGCTTAGATTATCAAGAAAATATTATTCCAAATGTTAAGGAAGCAAACAGTGGCTACTCTTACCACAGTCTTACTTCATTACTGAAGTTGGATTCTGAAAAAGGTCAAATGCCATGGAGTAAAATGATATCAAACAAAAGGATAAAGCAAACACTAGCAGAGACTGTATATCAGGAAGGCATTTAGAAATGACCATGACAGCTTAACTTGACTTCAGTCCATATCTGATTCTCAAAAGGGCGCTAAGAGAACCCTGATGCTCCCCGCTGACTTTGTCAGAGTCTCCTCTGCAGAAAAAAAAAAAAAAATGCAAGCTAATGTCTTGCAGGAGGGATCCACACTGCTTAAAGTTCTGTGCTTCTGGGTTCCCTGTGACTCCCAAATGGACATGAATTTGACAGTAACACCAAGAGGCTCTACCCAAATGGTCCTAGAAATTACAAAATCCAATTAACACATATCTCAGGATTATTAGTTTAACTATTCTGCGGCTAACTGACCATAGTTTGTTTGTATTGATTCAGTCTGTAAAACAGGGTGCAAGATTTGGTTGACTTTAAAACATGACAGTTTAAAGAAACTTTGTGCTGTCTTGCAGTGTCATTACGAAAGGGTTTGTTTTTCTGGGCTTTAAAAAAATGTTGTGAAAATATTATTTTGCAGCTTTTCTTAGCTTACTCTTCACTGCAGTTCATAAGCTCCCTGTGTGTGTGCTTCTGGCATCCACCGCTGATCTATGCACCTGTTCACATGCTCACCCTTAGACAGCTTGTGTTCTGGGTGATTTTCTATGTTTAGTGTACATATTTGTTTACAATAATTCATTATCAGTTACTTTAGAAATCTCAGTCTGCAAGTATGTATTCTTTTATATTTCTTATTCCATCCTTTCCTACTGTTATCAAACCTAATACCCAGCTTTGATTATGTATGTCTTAAACAATAACAGATATGTCACAGACAATAACAGAACCATGGTCTTGGAACCATGAATGAAGTAACGTCAAATGGTAGTGGGCAATAATTTGGTGTGTCTTACTTATATCCTAGTAATTAAATTATTTCAAGATTTTTTTTTCCATTTAGGTTTTTTTTTAACTCATTTTCCATTTTTAAATCATCTCCATGTTTTGTGAACAGTTATATTATCTGTGCTTTGGTATTGTCTAAGCTCTCTCTACTTTTCCAGACTATTATTCTGTATGTTTTCAAAGTATAATCTATATAATCTGTACATTTTAACCACCCACCTCTTTGTCATGGCTGTATGCTCAACGTCTAGAATCTATCTTTATATCTTTTGTTTATTTTTTATTTCATTTCACACAATGCTGATAAGATATAAGGGCATTTGTGTGACAGATGTCCAGTCAGTAGTTTTCATAGTGGCTTGGCTTCATAATAACACATTTTTCCCCATAAGAATATTAATTATGTCTTACCTTCATATTTAGACACCTACATGGATGTCACATATATGCTTTGTATTATGTAGAACATCTTATTTAATGTGCAACTGAGGATGTAAAAAGACAGACTGCTGTTGCTAGAGTTTTCCTGCCTGGCCCACAGTCAGGGCAAATCTCTCTCACCCGCCAGTCCCAAGCCGCTCAAACCTGATCAAGTAAACACAGAGACTTATATTGGTTACAAACTGTATGGCCGTGGCAGGCTTCTTGCTAACTGCTCCCACAGCTCAAATCAATCCATCTCCATTAATCCACACCTTGCCACGTGGCTTGTGGCTTATCGGTACTTTACATCTTCCTTATCCTGATGGCGGCTGGCAGTGTCTCTCCCCCCCAGCTTCCTGTTCTCTCAATTCTCCTCTCTGTTAGTCCCGCCTATACTTCCTGCCTGGCCACTGCCAATCAGTGATTTATTCATTGACCAATCAGCAACACATTTGACATACAGACCATCCCACAGCAGACTGCATCAACTGCACCCCTCCCCCTGGGCCCCACAGTAGGGCCCACAGTCCTGGCAGCTGTACCAGAAGACAGAGTAGTCCTAAGGACCCCAGGGAAGATACCACTCACCACCCGCTAAACTCCTTTAAGCCTGTCCAACAAGCCCAGAATACACCTCCTCCCCTTAGCCCCATATCCCAGCCTAATACTTTGGAAGAAGCCGTAGGCTCTACTAGAGACCAGGCAGGATCTAGGAACCCCAGGTAAGGCACTGCCCACCACAAGCTAACACTCGTTAAAACCAGCCCAATAACCCTAGACTATACCTATACCTTGAGCTCCATACTAGAGCCCATAGCCCTAGCAGCCTTCCTGGAGGCCAGGTTGGTCCTAGGAACCCCAGGTAAGATACTGCCCACTACCCACAAAACTCCTTTAAAGCCTGCTCAACAACCCCAGACTGTGCGCGCGCACACACACACACACACACACACACACACACACACACACACACACACTTGCCCCCCAAACTCCAACCTGGGCCCCATATACTAGTCTACAACTTCAGGAGAAGACTTCAGCTTTACTGGGACACAGGCTGAATCTAGGGGACCCCAGCAAAAACAGCTGTACTGGAGGCCAGACTGGTCCTAGAGACCCCAGAGGCCAGACCAGATCTAGGTACCTAGGTCTGGACCCCATCCTCTGGGCTCCATATCTTGGTCTACAACTTCAGAAGAAGATTTTAACTTTACCAGAGGCCCAGCCAAATCTAAGGACCTCTAGCCCCCAAAACATGAGAGGGAACACCCTCCTAGACCTGAAGGCATATTAGTGATCAAAACCCTTGGTCATTTAGGCCATAAGACCAGAGAGGAAGGAGAAACCAAGGAACAAAATATTCATCTAACACAGACAAACTCAGGAATAAACACCTAAACCTATATTTATCCAGAATCCAGACACCTAAACACCAGTGTAAGAACATAATCAATAACAGAAAAGGCAATATAGCAATACCAGAACACAGCTATATCCTACAACAGCAAGACCTGAACAATTTAACACAACTGAAATACAAGAAAATGACCTTAAATTTTACTTTATGAATATGATAGAGGTCCTTAAAGAGGGTATGGACAAATCCTTTAAAGAAATTTTTTAAAAAGACAAAAAAATGGAAGAAATCAATAAATCCCTAAAAGAAAACCAAGAATAAACAAACAGATAAAGGAAACTGTTCAAGACCTGAAAATGTAAATAGAAGCAATAAAGAAGAAACAAACTGAAGGAACCCTGTAAATGGAAAATCTGGGTAATTGAACAAGAACTACAGATGCATGCATCAGCAACAGAATCCAAAAGATGGAAGAGAGAATCTCAGGCATTTAAGACATGGTAGAGGAAATAGATTCATTAGTCAATGAAAATGATAAATATAAAATATCCCTAACACAAAACACCCAGGAAATCTGAGACACTATGAAAAGACTAAGCATAAGAATAATAGGAATAGAAGAAGGAGAAGAAACTCAACTCAAACCCCAGAAAATATGTTTAACAGACTCATAAAGGAAAATTTTCCCAACAAAAATAAGGACATGCCTATAAAGGTAAAAGAAGCTTACAGAACACCAAATAGATTGGATCAGAAAAGAAAATTTCTTCCACACATAATAATCAAAACACTAAACATATAGAACAAAGAAAGAATGTTGAAATTAGCAAGGGAAAAAGGTCAAGTAACATATAGCCAGACCTCTTGGAATCACACCCAACTTCTCAATGGAGACCCTAAAATCCAGATGGACCTGGATTGATATCTTGCAGACTCTAAGAGAACAAGGATAACAGCCCATACTACTATACTCAGTAAAATTGTCAATCACCAGAGATGGAGAAAATACGATATTCCATGACAAAGTCAAATTTAAACAATATGTATCCACAAATCCAGCCCTACAGAAGGTACTAGAAGAAAGAATCAAAGCCCAGGAAGATAAGTACACCCACAAAAACATTGTCAATAAATAATCTCACACCAGCAAAAACCAAAGAAAGGAAACACACACATACCACCACCACCACCACCACTGCCACCACCACCAACCAACAACAAGAATTAACAATCATTGATCATTAATACCCCTCAATATTAATGGACTCAATTCCTCAATAAAAAGACACAGACTAATGGATTGGATACAAAACTAAGATCTATCACTCTGTTGCATACAAGAAATGCCTGTCAACATCAAAGACAGAAATTAACTCAAAGTAAAGGACTGGAAAAAGATTTTCAAACCAAATGGACCTAAGAAGCAAGTTGGTGTAACTATCCTCATATCTATCAAAATGGACTTCCAACCAAAATTAATCAAAAGAGATGGAGAAGAGCATTCCCTACTCATCAAAAAAAAAAAAATCCACCAAGATGATGTCTCAATTCTGAACAACTATTCCCCAAATATAAGGGTATCCACATTTGTCAAAAAAATTACTAAAGCTTAAATCACACATAGAACCCCACACAATAATAGTGGGAAACTTTAATACCAGACAGAAACTAAACAGAGAAATAACAGAACTAAAAGATGTTATGACTCAAATAGACATAACAGATATCTACAGAACATTCACCCAAACACAAAAGAATATAAATACTTCTTAGCACCACATGGAACCTTCTCCCAAATTGACCATATACTTGGTAACAAAGATACAAAAACATAGAAATAAAGTCCTGTATCTTATCAAACCATCATGACCCAAAGCTGATTTCAACAACAGCAACAGTAACAACAAAAAGCCTACAAACTCATGGAAACTGAACAACTCTCTACTGAGTTATCACTAGGTCAAGAAAGAAATAAGGAAGAAAGTTAAAGACTCTCTAAAATTCAATGAAAATGAATGCATAACATACCCACTTTGGATACAATGAAAGCAGTGCTAAAAAGAAAGTTCATAGCACTTAGTGCCTTCATGAAAAATGGAGAGATCTCATACTAGTGACTTAACAGCACACATAAAAACTCTAGAAAAGAAGAAGCAGACATACCTAAGAGGAATATATAGCAGGGAATAAACAAACTAAATATTAGTTATGTGGCGCTTTGTTATTCATTAAGTGGCACTGTTTACTGTTCAAGAAAAGCCACGTGACATGACAAAACCCAATATAAATGTTTATTAAGAGACGGAACAGAGGGGCCTATGTAAATGGTTGTGCAGGAAGAGAGAGGGAGGAGGGGTCTGTGACCTACTTTCTATGGATTTCCCCACACATGCACATATGGGCTTATGTAGCTGCACCATGCATATGCATAGATTATGTGATCACACAGCACATGGATTACATAGGATGTAAGGCCCTAGAATGACTAAGCCTTTTGTGTGGCTACTGAACAGCACAAGTGCAGTCTTGTAGCTGGGGGATTGGCCAGGAATTCTATTGCTGAAATCAATAAAATATACAAATCAACAAAATCAGAAACAAAAAAGGGGACATAACAACAGACTCAGGGGACATACGGAGAATCAATAGGTCATACTTCAAGAACCTGTACTCCACAAAATTGGAATTCTGAAAGAAATGGACAAATTTCTTGATATACTACTTATCTAAGTTAAATCCAGATCAGAGAAACAATTTAAATAGACTTATAATTCCTAAGGAAATAGAAGCAGTCTTTCTTTTTTTTTTTTTTTTTTTTTTGGTTTTTTGAGACAGGGTTTCTTTGTGTAGCTTTGCGCCTTTCCTGGAACTCACTTGGTAGCCCAGGCTGGCCTCGAACTCACAGAGATCCGCCTGGCTCTGCCTCCCGAGTGCTGGGATTAAAGGCGTGCGCCACCACCGTCCGGCTTGAAGCAGTCATTAAAATCTCCCAACAACAACAACAGAAAAGCTCAGGGCCAGACAATTTTATCACAGAATTCTACCAGACTTTCAAAGAAGAACTAAAGCCAATACTCTCCAAGTTTTTCCACAAATTAGGAACAACAGCAACAACATCAACAAAAAAATTGCCAAATTCTTTAGATGAGTCCACAGTTACCCTGATAAAGAAATAACACAAAGACTCAACAAAGAAAGAGAATTAAAGAACAATTTCACTCAGAACTATAGTAATAAAAACAGCTTGGTATTTGCCTAAACACAGACAGGTAGATCAATGGAATCAAATCACAGACCCTGACATAAATCCAAACATCTATGGACATCTAATTTTTGACAAAGAAGCCAAAATTTGCCATGAAAAATGAAGCATCTTCAACAAACAGTAGTGTTATAACTGATGTTGTCATGCAGAAGAATGCAAATATACATATCTATCACCCTGCACAAAATTCAAGTCCAAGTGGATCATAGACCTCAACATAAATCCAGTTACACTGAACCTGATAGAAGAGAAAGTGGGAAACAATATGGAACGTATTGGCACAGCAGACAACTCTCTGAACAGAACACCAATAGCACAGGCATTAAGATTGACAATTAATAAATGGCACCTCATGAAATTGAAAAGTTTCTGTAAGGCAAAGGACATCATCAAGCAGACAAAAGGGCAGCCAAGAGAATAAGAAAAGATATTCACCAATCCCATATCTGACAGAGAGCTTATTTCCAAAATATATAAAGAACTCAAGAAACTAGACATCAAAATACCAAAAAATCCAAATTTTAAAATGGGGACCAGATCTAAACAGAGAATTCTCAGCAGAAGAATCTCAATTGGCAGAGAAACACTTAAAGAAATGTTCATCATCTTTGGCCATCAGGGAAATGCTAATCAAAATGACTCTGAGATTCAATCTTACACCTGTCAGAATGGCTAAGATCAAAAACACAAGTGACAGCACATCCTGGAGAGGATATGAAGCAAGGGGAACACTCCTCCATTGCTTGTGGGAATGCAAACTTGCACAGCCACTTTGGAAATCAATATGGTGGTATCTCAGAAGACTAGGAATCAACCTATCACAAGACTCAGCTATACCACTCTTGAGCATGTACCCAAAGGATGCTCAATCACGTCACAAGGACATTTACTCAACTATGCTCATAGCAGCTTTTACTGTATTAGCTAGAATTCTGAAACAGCCTACATGTTCCTCAACCTGGGAATGGATAAAGAAAATGTGGTATGTTTACACAATAGAGTATTACTCAGCTGTTAAAAACAAGGACACCAGGAAATTTGAAGTAAAATACATGGAACTGGAGAAAAAAATCATCCTGAGTGAGGTAACCCAGATCCAGAAAAACAAATGTTATATGTACTCACTCATAAGTTAATATTAGCTCTAAAATAAAGGATAACTCTGCTACAATCCACAGAACTAGAGAGACTAGATAACAAGGAGGGTTCATGAGGGTACACCCAGATCTCCCTGGACAGAGGAAATAGAAGAGATTTCATGAGTGGACTGAGGGAGGGTCAGTATAGGAACATGAGCAGTCAAGTGAGGAGGGTGGAGGGGGAGAGTACTGAAAGAGATGATTGGAAAGCGGGACATCTTGTGGTCAGGTAAAAACCTGGCAAAAAGGAGTCTCCAAGGAATCTATAAGGAAGATCCCAGTTTAGACTCCTAGCAATAGCAGGTAGGTAGCCTGAAATGACCATCTCCTGTGACCAGAATGGTACCTAGACCAATTATCGTCAGAGAGGCATCATCCAACAATTGATAAAAACAGATGCAGACCCACAGTCAAACATTAGGCAGAGTTTGGGAAATCCTGCAGAAGAGGAGAATAAAGAATTGTGGGAGCCAGACGGGTCAAGGACACCACAAGAAAACTCACAAAATCAACTATCCTGGGTTCACAGAGGCTCACAGAAACTGAACCAACAACCAGCAATCTTCTCTGGGTCTGACCAAGGCCCTCTGCATGTAGGTTACAGTTATGTAGCTTGGTCCTCTTGTGGGACTCCTAACAGTGAGAACAAGGGCTGTCTCCAACTCTTTTATGGGATTTTGGGACCCTGCTTCTTATACTGGGTCCCCTTGCCCAGCCTTAATACATGGGGATGTGCTTAATCTTACTGAAACTTGATTTGTCATTTTTGTTGATATCCATCAGAGAACTGCCCTTTCCTAAACTAAAATGGAGGAGGAATGTATTTGTGGCAGGTGGGAGCAGAGTAGGTGGCAGGAGGGACAAAGTGGGGAGGAGGGAGGAGAGGAGGGAAGGGACACTGTGGCTGGGATGTAAAATTAATAAATAAATTTATTTTTGAAAAGAATGTTAAAGAAGAAATCTATTGGAATTCAAAATATAAAATAAAGAAGAAAATTATAAACTATGGAAGAATAACCTACTTAGAAAAAATGTTCTGCTAAATTTCTACATAAATATTTATGTAGTTAAGGAAGCTTTAAGGATGTATGAGCCATTGCTCCTTCCTTGACATAACAAATCCATCCATTATAATCATAAACACTATTCAACTATAACATAATTAATGTATAAGAAAAAAAACCAAATGTAAATAGAGGAGTAGGCTCTCTTGAAATGGCCATGCTCACTCCTGGATAGGGGGCACATGTTGAGGAACATGTAGGCTGTTTCAGAATTCTGGCTATTACAGTTAAAGCTGCTATGAGCATAGTTGAGTAAATGTCCTTGTGATGTGATTGAGCATCCTTTGGGTACATGCCCAAGAGTGGTATAACTGAGTCTTGTGATAGGTCGATTCCTAGTCTTCATTAAGCACCTGTCACTCTCTTAATGCTTGTAATCAGACAGACATGAGAACTTTTTATGCATTTATTATTTTAGTGTGTGTGTGTGTGTGTGTGTGTGTGTGTGTGTGTGTGTGTGTGTGTGTGTGTGTGTGTGTGTTTGGGGAATGGGTCATGTATGTATTGCCACTGGGAACCTATGGAGATCAAAGGACAACTTGTAAAGTCAATTCACTCCTTGCATTAGATGGGTTCCAGGTATCTAAGTAACTCAGGTGTTAGGCTTGGCTCTAAGAGACTTTACCTGCGGAGCCGTCTCACCAGCTTTAATACTGTTTCACAATAAACTCCAACTTTGCTCCCCAGAGAAAGTACATGTAATAAAGTGGCACAAAAACCTCAAATAATGTGAGTTATAAACAACTGCATAGGATTCATGTAACTGCATCATTGGTATAATGTCAATTGTTTTTGTTACTTTAAAAACAGTTGTTTAAAAGGACAGATGCTTATATGAATTTTCATGTATGTGTTTGTTACTTGAGGTTTATTACTTGTAAAATGGCTGGGTAGCTGGGCATTTTAAAATTAAAATTGTCTTACTCTACTTTGTGGCTTTTCTACTTTTGTCCTTTCTATTTTATACAACTGAGTTTCTCTGGATTTAGCTTCATGACTTTGACAATAAATGGAATATTGAGTGTTGAGAGAAGACTGTGATAGCTCATTTCCTGAGAAAATACAGCAGCATTTTATAACTCTTGGATCAAATGATTGCTTCCATAGTATTACAGTTATATCATGGCAATATATCATATGTCTGTTCCCTGGACAATATCAGAAGCAATTGAGAAATTGTCCCAGCAGTGACTTCTTTATGAAAGTATTGCCTTTAACATTGAGACTCTATTGATGAGAACAGTTCTTACATAAGTCAAATGCTGTATCTCCTACTGAGCTCCAGAACAAGGAACATTCAGCCCCCATGTTTCCACCTTTGCTGACATGAGGTAACTACAGATTTGAAGGGGTGGAGTGCAGAGTTCAGAGTGCCACACAACTGGTCTCTGCAGGCAAGAAGGGACCAAAACAGAAATGGAGGGGGAGAGTTGGGCATGGTGTGCTCCAAAGCCTAAACCCATCAATCAGAGATGTTTTTATTTGTCCTCTAACAATATCTGTGAGGGTTCAGAAAGAACAGGCATATTCATCACACAGTGCTTGTCTATTGGAACATTGTCAGGAAAGGATTGCCCTCCCCAGTAAAGAGCGCAAGATACTTCATCTACATATAACAAAGAGAATTTGTGAGCACATTCAGAACTGAGGTTGAATTTTGACTTTTCAGTATTTCATATTCTAAACATTTCTACCTACCAAAAAGGATGTTACTTCTAACAGACCTGATATCCACAGTTTATACAATGAGGTTTAAGTTCAGGTTTTCTTTTGAATTTTTATTTACCTGCGACACTAAGGATTCAATCTTTCTTCATGTTCCTGACTAGAGATTAAGATTTTTAAAACTGAGACCAGGTTTGCCAACCAGTTGCAACATAATCTACCAGGTTTTTTGTTTGTTGGTTGTTTCGTTTGTTTGTTTGTTGCTTCTAATGATGACGCACCTTGATTATTTTCATTGGCATAAAAAATGTACAATATGAAAAAATAAATTAATTATAGTGCTACATATGATCTGCCATTATATAATTAAATTAGTGAGTTAATTTTAGTTTAAAATAAAAATAATTATATATTCACTTTTTAATTAAGATTTAGTCAATATGCTTAAAATATTTATCTTAATTGCATATTAGATATAAAAATATGATTTTATAGGTTTGACTCTTTAAAGCTAAAAGTCATTCACAGAAATTTTTTAGTGTAACTAGCCAAAAACTTCCAGGAACATTTTTTATTCTCAATTTTAATTGCTTACAGTATATTTTGGCTGGCAATAGTGAGTCTCCCTCTATGGTTTTATGGTGGCATACATGTGAAGTTGATGAAATGCTTTCATTCAGTAAGTTCACAAGTGAATTCAGGCCCAAAGTAAACTAAAATGCCTCTCCCTGTACTCTAGACAGGTGTGATATTGTCAGAGCTGGGGGTAGAAAACATGGTCTTTGAATCAAATGCTGTTTATGTTAAGACCATTGCAAAACATTACTTTAATAAAGAGAAAAATCAATAAAGATTACAGACAACATACTGGAAGAATGAATGGTCAGTAATTACAAAAGTGAACTTTTAAAACCTATTTGGGCATCTTCCATGTTTGATAGAGCTGTATGATATTTCTAAGTATATCAGTACAACCATCAGTACGTAATTGTGTTTCTAGAAGTCAAGAGCTAGATTCATAATGAAATTACCACAATAACCAATCTAAACACATACTCCTCATCATATGATGAAAGCCTCAGAAATAGAGAAGATGTTTTATCACTGTAAGTAAAAGTCATCTATAGCATCACTATGGAGATGGAAATCTTCCTAGGAGAGATAACAGTTGAAGAGCTGTCAGGCATTCAGCCTTCAGCATGAATGACAGAGCCTGAAACAGATTCTTTGAAAGTGAAATGAGGCCAAGTAGAAGGGCCCTTTGTCTCCGGGTGTTAGTGGGAAAGCTGTGTACATGAAAAAAATAAACCATTTACAAATGAACTAGCAGCTTCCAAATGTGTTTCTTGGATTTCCAAATGGTGTGTGTGTGTGTGTGTGTGTGTGTGTGTGTGTGAACTTATGATAAGAATCAAATTTAAAAAACTAAAAATGTGTATGAGAGTGAGAAACAGAGTCGGGTCGCATCTTGAATTCTATAAAGAAAAGAGCCTAGGTGTCAGGCATGGCTGCCCCTGCCTGCGATCCTAACACTTGAGAGGCTGAGGACAGAGCCTGAAGGGTTTGAGATGAACCTGGGAGGCATAGAGAATTCTAAGTGAGGTTTTTTACACATAGAGAAGAAATCAGACGTTTTTCTGCAAATGTTAACGTAGCAAGCATAACTCTAAATTCACTATTTAATTTTACCCACTGCAGAAGCTTCCAGAAATGAAAGGCAGTGCTTAAGACTATAACTTACATAAAACAAATGTGGGTCTGAGAAAATCTTGCTAGTCTCAAGGAAGTAAAAGGCTTCATTTTTAAATCAGTGAGCCATGTAATCTTCAATTATTGTACATTTTTTATGATGTTGGAATGTGATGGAAAAAAATATTATTGATGAATATGTTGATGGCCAAGGAAAAATATGCACACCTAATACTAATTCAACTTTTAAAAGTGTATATATTACTCTTTAACAAAATTATTAATCAAAATTGATTTAATCATAAATGGATAGCAGTAAGTAATTTAAAATTTAAATTAAAAGCCTCATTCATACTTTATAGTAATATTTTAAATCCATATTTTACACTTCTAACTTCTCAAATATTAGCACATAATTATGCTTTGTTTTATTTTAAAATTTTTCTTTTTTTTCTTTATTAAGAATTTTTTTATTCATTTCACATCCCAACCACAGATCCTCCTCTCATCCCTCCTCCCAATCCCCCTAGCTCCGCCTTCCACTTTTATCCCCTCCTCTGAAAGGTAAGGCCTCCCATGGGGAGTCAGCAAAGCCTGGTACATTCAGTTGCAGTTGCAGCAGGTCCAAGCCCCTCCCCCTGCATCAAGGCTGTGTAAGGTGTCCCAACATAAGTAATGGGCTCCAAAAAGCCTGCTCAGGTACCAGGGATAGATTCTGATCCCACCGCCAGGGGTACCTTAAACAGACCAAGCAACACAACTGTCTCACTTGTGCAGAGGGCCTAGTCCAGTCCCATGCTCCTAGTTGTTGGTCTAAAGTTCATGAGTTTAAAGAAATTTTTTCTCAATAAAATCTACGAATAATTATATTAAAAATATAATATTGATTAAAACAATTTGTATTTTCAATAATACATGTAATCTTTGTTGCCATTATGATAAAGTGTTTGTTAATCATGTGAGTGACAAGCACTAATATGTGTTTGTAAAGACAAAACACTGAGGGATTGACTTCTGTAATGGAAGTATATTGGCCTGCTCCCCAATGAAGTTGGGGAAAACATTTTCAAAATACATTTATTTGAAGCCTCTGAAAATGGTCCCCAAAAGTAAAAGAATTAATATCTCTTCAAGAAATCTGCTGAGATTTGGTAGGAAAAGAAAATGAAACGATATCTGGACCACAAGTGTGTCATCCTTTGTTGCCAGCTCAGCACATCAGATTCCTGTATACTGCCAGAGTGGCTCACCGAACTGCCTCTGGGCCATGCTCCCAGCCAGAACTGCTTCCTGGGAGAGATGGTGCTTCAGCCTTTCTAACCCAGTTTCGTGTTCCCTGTTGCTGAAGGTGGAACTTTGCATGTACACAGTGGAGAGGCAGCAGGGTCTCCAGCTCTTGGGCATCACTATACAGCAGAAGCTCTCCTGGCATGTGGCATGCCGGAAGGCTTCAATTCCAATCACAGTTTCCATAACTGTGATGTGCTTTCCTGTGACTGAAGCAGCTGCTGGGCCCTGTCCCCAAGACCTCAGCTCCTGGAACACAGTGTCACCGTTGGGATCTTGGCATGTTCCATCATATCTTCTGAAGATCCCAGGTTTTGAGGGAGTCTGGCACCATCAAATAATTAGTGTTTCTGCACTTACTAAAGAAAGCAACTTATTTGCAACTTAGCATGAAATTGTAAAAGTGCACTGCACAGACAAAGACATGGAGATTGTGGCAGAAAGCACCTGGAAGGCAGCCAGTGTGTTTCACAAAGATGTAGCTATGTCTGTAGACAGTTATTTGTCAGGAAAGAAGTAAAGAACCAGAAATTTGGACGAGTCCTGAATTAAGAACAGATGCCAAAACCTGAGTATATCAACCCAGGGCAGGCCTCATGCTCAGAAGTAGTTGGTAGGTGGCCAACAAAAAATGGAACTCCATGTTTTTTATTATTTTGATTTGTTTTCTGTTTGTGGTGATTGTTGTTAGTTTGTTTTTATAGCCAGTGAAAGAACATGATGTTGGGTAAGAACAGAGATGGAGGGTGGAAAAAATACAATAAAAATATGCTGTATGAAATTCTCAAAGAGCAAAGATCCATGAACCTTGGAAACTGTGTCTTCAAAAGAGACACAATTTTAATGGCTTTACCTGTAGAATGACTTATATTCCAAGATATTGTATGAACAAAGACAATAAAGCCCGCAAGGAGGGTTTATTGAAACTCTGAGCTGATATGGCCTGGAAATGGAGAAAGCTTACCAATGTCACTGCTTCCTAAGTGTGGGAATACCCAAGCTGCCCTCGTGAGTATCAACACAAGTGATTTTATGCTGTACTGAAAAGAAATAGACTTTACTAAAATAATCAGATCAATTATTAAGAATTAAACAAACAATTCTAACAACAAATTTGGGGGGGGTTAGAAACACTAGCACTACAATACAATATCTAATATTTCTAGATTCCAACAAACTATGAAGCATGCAGAAAATAAAAACAATAAAGTGTGGTCTGCACACATGCACATACAAATACACACAATAAAGTGTATTCCACAAAGGCGTGAGGACCTGTGTTCAGATCACCAGAACCCACACAAAAAGTTGGGCACAACTATATGTATTTGTAATCCAGGACTAGAGAGATTGGGGACAGGGTTCTCTTGGACTTCTTGGCCAACCAGTTTAGTGGAATTGTTGAGGTCAAGGTTCATTGAGCAACCTGTCTCAAACAAATGGTAAAGAATGGTGGAAGAGAACACTAATGTCAGCCTCTTGCCTATAAACTTGCATGAACAAGCACACACACACACACACACACACACACACACACACACACACACACACACACATTCATATATACAGTGGTATAACAGGAACACACAGTTGCATGACACACATGCTCACACATGTGATTGGGTAATATAAATTACCCATAAGAGATAGTAAAGGATGCATGTAACAGGAAATGGCTTTAAACAAGATATTTTCAATAAAATGACAAAGCTAACAGGAAAAGTTACCAATGAAGCAGCAAAGAATAATACATTTTCATCAAATGAAAACTACTAATGATTAAACAAATTAAAAATCACAAAGAACTAAATAAAAAAAAAGGTTAACTAAATTGAAAAGTTTATGGAGGGTCTAAACAGAAGACTCTAAGTTATACAATAAATAAACAATGAAGCTGAAGGCAGAAATTATTTCAAAACACAAGAGAATACACTGAAGGAAATCAAATGAAGACTTGGATGAGCTTAAGATCGATCACACCAAGTATGAGAGCGTGTATGGAGAGAATTATCGGGATGGACAAAATAGAGAGTAAAAAGCAGATAAAACATTTGAAAACTGATGACAGAAAAAAATGTTAGATTTATTGGAAAATGACAACCTACACATTAGGAAATTTAAAAATTTAAGTAATATAAATACAAAGAGGTACATAATCAAAGTAAAAGTGGTGGGGGTTCTCTGCAACAACCACGGCCTGCAGAGTGTTGATCTGCATGAGGCAAGAAGGCAGCCGGTTCAACTCATTAAACAGTTTGGTTCGAACTTCAAGTCTGACTGTGGGTAGTTTATTTCAGGCATATTTAAACACAGTATATGTGACCTCCTCCTGAAGGATGGGTTCCATAGATCAATTGAGAAACAATACTCAAGATAAGAGGCTGGAGAGGATGACTGAGATAAACATGAGTCTGGAGGAGCCAGGTGTGGCCTGGTCATACAGACAGTGCAGAGGTCGCCAGACTGTTAAACACATCCACTCCAAGCCTTCTGGACAGAAAATAGGTTATATATCTCTTCGTTTGAAGACAAAACCCTGCATGTGGAAACTCCTGGTTTCCCTAGTGACTATCTGTGGGCACAGGGACCTTGTGTCTCCTACAAATCACCAAGGGGAATGCCGGCAACAGTAAGAGAAAACTCTCTCCCTACTTAGAAGGAACTCCCGGTAAGAGGTACAGTGAAGTCATCCTCTTCAAAATGGAAGGCCAGCAAATACATCTACCAAAGAACTCCCGTACCTAAAACTCAAGGAATACTGCAGAACAGGAGGTGGAAATAAGAACCAGAGGGTCAGGCCTTTGCTGGGACATTGTTTCTCCTAGGAATGTCAGAAGCAGCACCATAAAGTCAAATTACGGTGATAGTCTAAGCATAAGCTAAACAAAGACAACAACAACAGACTAGCCAAGGTGACTGCAGGAAAGGCCATGCGTCCTCAACCCTACGCAAAGAACTACAGACAACAAAGGAATGCTGTGAGAGGAAGAAACTCTCTTCTCCAGGAAAGAGCAAAGCACTTGGCTGTCCAATACCAAATGAGCATCCCTGAAAATATGCATGTAGGTAGGACTATACAGACTGAGCTGGTTGTATTTAAGAACATCTATGTATACACATACATGCAATGACAATTTGTGAAAAAGAAACCATGAATTTGAAAAAGAGCAAAGGTGGTGTATGGGAGGATTTGGAGAGAAAGGGGGAAAGGGGAAACTGACAAAATTATAGTATAATCTCAAAAAATGAAATCGTTGATAAATAGGAGGAGGTCAGTGCGGGTTTGCTGTGCCTCACTAGTCAGGTAAAGCTGGCAGTATTTTTACACACACTTCCTGGGTATTTGTGCATCTTTTGAAAAGCACCATCTCGTTTGTTTGCCCATTTGTTCATTGGCTTGCTTATCTTTCAGATGTTGAGTCTGTTAAGTTCTTTAGCTAGTCTGAAGATTAACCCTTTCTTGCAAGAGTGGCTAGCTAAACCATTCCCACTGTGTGAGTTGTCTCTTCACCCTATAACTGGTTATTTGCTTTGGCTATGCTTTTTAATAGGACGCAACCCCATTAACCAATGATTTATCCGAGTTCCTGAATCCCTGGAGTCTTAGGAAGTTAATTCTGTGCCAAGGTCTAGTGTCCTCTGTGTCTACCTGTTGAAGTTTTCAAGTGTCACATCAAGATTTTCAATGCATTTTGAATTTCATTTACAGGGAGAAAGTAGAGGTGGGAACTTAAGATTCTATGGGTAAATATTCAGTCTTCTCAGCATTTTTCCTAAGGTTATCTTTTCCCAATGTAGACATTGTTGGGAAACTTGGCAAGAATAAGATGATTAGAGCTGTGTGGGTTTATTTCTGATAGTGTGATTATTTTGGGTGTTGTGACAAGATACCCATGATAGACAAGAAAGATAAGGTATTCTGGCTCACAGTCTCACAGATTTCAGGACCATTGGCTGGTTTCATTACTGTTGGCCCAAGGAGAGCATGTGGAGAATGACAGCTCATCTTATGGTGGACAGAAACAGAGAGAAAAAGAAAAAGATGTAGCTTTCTCAGGCCATGCCCAGTGACTTACTTATGCCCCAGCTTCCAAATTCTACCACCTCCCAGTAATGCCATTGTAGTTGATATCTATCAGGAGATTAATCCTTTGATTAGGTTAAAGCCCTTATTATACAAAAGTTTTCCTCACAAACTTATCAGTCGGCAGCCACATACCCAGTGGGCCAAAAACCACACATTTTTAAAAGCTTCAACATATTTAACTAATATTTAATGAAGAGTGCAAATAGAAACTAAACTGAGATCCTATTTTGATTTTGAACAGACATCAAAAATTAAAAATATAAGTGCAAGTGAGTACAGCGTGAAAATGAACTCTTGAGTATTATTACTGAAAATGCAAATCAGTACAGCCAATACAAACAGTAGAATTGAGGCTCCTTAGAAAACTAAACCTTGAGCTATCATGTGACTCACCTGCAACTCCTCTGGGTGGTTGGCAAGGGGAATCAGACAACAATCGGTAGATCCACCCACGTACTAGTGTTTATCAGAGCACTCTCCATAGTGGGCAAGTAAATCAGTGTCATCATGACATGAACGGATAAAGAAAAGGTGGTGCACACACAACGGGGTGCTGCTCAGTCACAAAGAATTATGAAATTGTCATGTGTCAATTTGTCAGAAAAAGGACAATCACATTGTAAAACAAGCTAGATTCAGAAAGGTAGACTAAATTTAACCAAGGATGTGTAAATTTAACACTTGGAAAACAAACTTTTTCAAATTAATTGAAGAACAACTCATGTTCACAATTTAGAAGACATGCATTATTAAGCCAACAATACATCAGAATCATTTATGACAAGCTTATTCTAAAGCTCAGACATATGAGAGACCCCATTATTAAATTGTAACTGTGCTTTATATACATTAGCTATAATTCCCTTATCACATATATGACTCCTAAATACTTTCTATGGTTTTGGAGGATTATCAGTTTACGTTTTTTTAAGGTAGACTGAAGAACATATATATTGTTTAATATTTATTTATTTGTCAAGAACAATCCTGAAGAAGAACAAAATGAGAAGATGCATAATTCCTTATTTCAAGTTATTTTATAAGACAGTGGTGTAGTGAGTAGCCATTCCAGCTTTGATCTGGAAGTCAAGACAATGTATAACTAGTAATTAAATGGACTTACAAACCAATGAAACAGAACAGAAGACCCCAAAATAGCCCTCTATGCATAAGGTCTATTAATTTTTATGAAGATACAAATAACACAAAATGGGGAAATACAGCCTTTCAACATGGTACCAAGACAACTGGATATGAAATAGAAAGAGTAAGCATACCTGTACCTCAGAGATGAATAAATATCAACAGAAAATAAATGTGACTTAAATCTATAATCTGAGATTTTAAAAACGTTTAATTTTAAAAAAATCTTTTAAAATGTAAAGTTATAATTACATGACATTTGATTTGACAAAGATTTGATTTAATAAAAAAAGTCTTAGATTGGAAAGCAAAAGTAAATAAATTAGAATACAGAACTTCATTAAAATGTATATGCATATGTATATGCATATAATTTCCTCAGTGTCTTTTGTCATTAAGGCAGAAGAAAAATCTTTAAGAAAAATCCTATTTCATACTCATGGCTATAAGGAAAAGCTTAGAAAAATAAATGCTGCTAAAAATGACACAAAATCAGAAACTTTACTGCTGGTAAAAGTATAAGATAACATAGAAACTTTGGGACAGTCTGGCAGTTTCTAGAACAGTTAAACATCAAGTTTAATGGACTAACACTTCCACCTCTAGAATGGAAAATGAAGACTGTTCAGACAAAACTTGCAGGTGCATGCTTTTCATTACAGTAGAAATGAAGGATCCACACAAATGGGCACCCACTGATGAATGGATTAATAAATCATAAAGGAAAATCATGCAGTCTTTAAGAGGTGTCAATACATGTTGATTTCATAGCCTGATATAATGTTAACATTGAAAGCATTTTGCTGAGTGAAAATGGGAATCACTAATTCTTCCCAGAGTCTGATTATTTTCCCACAGATGTCCATCAAATGGAAACCTTGGAAACAGAAAGTAGATGGTGGTTAGCTAGGGCTGTGGATGAAGGAAGGGTGCTATGGCTGTCTGGGGGCCAGCCTCCAGCAGCACAGCACTCAAACAGAATCCACAGCACATGCTAGGACTTTTTATCTGAGGGGGTTAGGAAAAATACACTCGCACACTCTCTTGATGGCTTCCTTCTTTATTCTCCTGTGTTCTGCTTCTCTTTTCTTATCTCTATCCAGAAATGTCCCTTCTGTCTCTCTTGTTTTTTTTTCCTTCTCCTACTTTCTATTTTTTCCCTTACAGCTAATATATCCCAGCAAAATCTTTCAGGTAATATAAAAATTACAATGTAGTTACATGATATTTTTCAAGTGAAAGATTACAATGAATACAAGTAAAAACTTGTTTTCCATATCCCTTCCATGATTCAACCTTTTAAGGTATTACAGGTGAAAAACAAATTATCCCCAAGAACCCACATACATTCATACCCAAGCAACTTGTTATACATTAACTAAGAAAAAAAAAAAAAAAAAAAAAAAAAAAAAAAAAAAAAAGGCCGGGCGGTGGTGGCGCACGCCTTTAATCCCAGCACTCGGGAGGCAGAGCCAGGTGGATCTCTGTGAGTTCGAGGCCAGCCTGGGCTACCAAGCGAGTCCCAGGAAAGGCGCAAAGCTACACAGAGAAACCCTGTCTCGAAAAACGAAAAAAAAAAAATATTAACTAAGTGTAAGCAAGCAAGTAATTTTTCTCAGCCTGGTCTTTTACTGGCAGGCTGCGTTTTCATTTACAAAGAAAGGGCCAATTACTTTATTACTTGAAAGATGATCTTATAAGGAATCAAAAACTTAAACTTTTATATGTGAAAAACAATCAGTCAGCTCTACTTTAAATTTTTAGGGTACATACCCACTCATCAATAGTTTTTTTTTTTTTTTTTTTAAATCAGGAGATTGAGGACAGAAATGAGTATAAGGAATTAATTGCCACCTTTGATCATCAATAAACCCTAGCAAGGAAAGTACATCGGCTAATGATAATTGGGCTGCTTATTCACCCATTCACACCACGCCAGATACCAGAGAAGGATGGCAGTGGCAAACATGTGAAGGCACAGCAGAAGCAAAAGACATTCTGGAGTCTGTGGTCTGGGGACTTTCCCTATCTGAGATTCACCCATCAGGGATTTTCCTCCTGGTAGGCTGACATCTGAATGTCATTTGCCACCTGCTGCTCCTCTGACATGGCTACCAGCAGGATGCAATGACTATATTGATAAATGGACGGAATTCCTGTTTCAATTAATGAGTACACTCTAAAAATGATTCTCAGCTGGTTATAAAGGTCTCTGTGTATACTGAATATACCGAATTTACATGTAGAATATTAAAACAATGAATTGCATGACATGTCAATTATACCTTCAAAATTCACCCTCCTTTATTATGTTTAGGTATGTTCCTTGTATTCCTGATCTCCCCAAGACCTTTACCATGAAGGGGTGTTGGATTTTGTCAAAGGTCTTTTCAGCAGCTAATGAAATGATCATGTGGGGTTTTTTTTCTTTCAGTTTGTTTATATGGTGTATTACATTGACAGATTTTTGTATGTTGAACCATCCTTACGTCTCTGGGATGAAGCCTACTTGATCATGGTGGACAATTTTTTGATGTGTTCTTGGAGTTAGTTTGACAATATTTTATTGAGTATTTTTGTATCAGTGTTCATGAGGGAGATGAACTGGGGGTGAGGGGTGGGAAATGAAGGTTAGGGGATGGGAGATGAGAACATAAGGGAATGGGATGGTTGAGCTGGAATAGGGATGGAGTGGGAAAGCAATGAGAGAGATATCATGATGGAGAGAGGTATCATGGGGATAGAGAGAAACCTGGTGCTAGGGAAGTTGCCAAGAATCCCCAAGGATGACCCCAGCGTGGACTACTAGAAATAGTGGAGAGGGTACCTGAACTGAACTGGCTTGCCACAGAGATCAGACCAGTGAATACCCTAACTGTCATCACAGAACTTTTCTCCAATGACTGATGGAGGCAGATGCAGAGATCCACAGCCAAACACCAGGCAGAGCTCCAGGAGTCCAGTAGGAGAGAGAGAGAGGAGGGATTCTATGAGTAAATGCACTAGGATCCTGATGGGGAAACCTGCAGAGATGACTAAACCAAACTAAACTAGTGGTTAACTCATGAAAGCTGGATCAATGGCTGTGGAGCCTGCATGGGACTGGACTAGGCCCTCTGCATGGTGAGACAGTTTGTGTAGCTTGATCTACTTGGGGGGGCCCCTGGCGGTAGAATCAGAATCCATCACTGGTGCATGAGGGGGCTTTTTGGAGCCCACTACCTATGATGGGACACCTTGTGCAGCCTTGAGACAAGGGGAGGGGCTTGGACCTGCTTCTACTGGATGTTCCTCCCCATCAGAGGCCTTGCCTTCTTGTGGGAGGGAGTGGGGGGTGGGTTGGGAGGAGGCTAGGGAGATGGGAGGAGGGAAGAGGGGGAATCTTTGATTGGTGTGTAAAATGAATGAAAAATTTTTCTTAATAAAAAAAATCACCCTCAATATTTTTCTTTTTATTAATTAAATTTTTCATTTATTTTATTTCCCAATCTTTCAGTTTTGTCTCCCACTTCTCCTTTCTTTCTCTCTCCCTGCCTCCACTGTGTACCACACCCGTCCACTCCTCCTATGTTTCTGTTCAGAAAGGAGCAGGCCTCCCATGGGTGTCAACAAAGCATGGCATTTCAAGTTGAGGTAGGACTAAGCTCCTCTCTTTGTATTGAGGCTGGGTGAGGCAACCCAGTGTGAGGATAGGTTCCCAAAAGCCAGCCCTAAGTGTTAGGATAAGCTCTGATCCCACTGCTAGGAGTCCCACAAGTGGACCAAACTACACAACTGTCACACACATGTAGAGGGCCTAGGTCAGTCAGTCCAATGCAGGCTCCCTAGCTGTTGGTCCAGTGTCTGTGAGCTCCTATGAGCCCAGGTTAACTGAAATGATTGCATCTTTCTGTTTTCATACTTTTAACCAAACTGAACAATGAAGTTCTCTAACATAGACCTTACCATCTGGTCAATGTAATAATTATTTGTCTCTGGGGGGTTCTAACGATTATGTAGTGATAAGTGTCTATTATTTCTAAAGTGAATTAAAAGATTCAAATATCTCAGTGTCAGGCACCCAGACACTGAAAATCTGGAAACCCACTGTAGAAAGGCTTGTTTAGCATTCTCTGAAGCAGTATAGAACTCAGGATTAGTCACATATTTCAATAATATTTCATTTTATTATATGTTTTTTGCTTAATCAAGTGTGTCCACATTATTAATATTTACCTTGTTCCAATATCTCCTCCAGCTCAAAACACTAAAGTCTACCTTGGGGTTGACTTTTTCAACTGTCTATCCATCCACAGTTCCAATTTCATTTAAGTCACTGCAATGTCACCAGAATGATCTTGTCAATTTGCTAATGTTTTTTTTTTTTTTAATGTTGCAAATGTGCAGTATCTTTTCCAATCTATCTTGTGAAACCTGATAGGATCAACAGATAATTTGACATTTCTATATTTAACCACTTTGTCTATTTTGAGAAATAAAAATTCTCTTGCTTTCTCTCCCCTTACCTTTTCATCTCCTCTTTCTCAACAATCACATACATTTGATGCCACATGCTAAAATCCGTCATTGCTCAGTACTGGCTACAGTTTCCTTTATATTCCACCTCTCCTTATTGATCTAATCAGTATTCCTCTCTCTAAAGTACACTACCCAAATACATCTAAATGCGTCCACTTCTCCTGAGCTTACCTCTCCTTGTTGAAATACCTGGATAGCCTTAAAATTGGACTGCATGCATTTATTCCTGGCCTTTCAAAATGTTCTGCAAGGGCAGGAACTCTGAGCCTGAAGTACTAAGGAAGAACATTGCTTAAAGTACTGAGCAGGCTCACACTATTACAAAAATAATTGCAGGGATTTCTTTTATTATTAACAATTTATTTTTATAAAAATAATAACAGTCCATAAAGTATCAGCACCATATACCTGTTCCTTACCTAGCTCTAGCACTTTCATATTGACTACAAATATATAAACACAAAACAGATGAGCATATACACATTCTGTTGTTCCTTAGTATAAGCATTAAAAGACTACAACCAAAGTTTTAGTTTTTCTAAATAACATGTTTTTATTTAAAATATTCATAAGATCAAATAAGTATGTGGTAAATGTGTGAACAAGTAGCGATTACCCCCTTGTATTCAAATACACACACATGGCAGTCAACACTAGTTTTTCCGACCTGTCGAAGGCAAAAATAAATTGCTCGTTATCACTACTTTATCAAATCCAGTTGACATGGAGAGATTGGAACAGAAAATGGAGTGACTAAAACCAGTCATTGAAAATTGAATATGCTGACATTAAAACAATTACTATGTAAATTGGTGCTTGGAAATGACTTATACAGATCAGTTCCATAATATAC
Source organism: Peromyscus californicus insignis (assembly GCF_007827085.1). NCBI lineage: Eukaryota > Metazoa > Chordata > Mammalia > Rodentia > Cricetidae > Peromyscus > Peromyscus californicus. The sequence continues at coordinate 48,452,509 of NW_026294534.1, read as the reverse complement.
TTGTCACTAGCCAGATGTCAAGTTGACATTTTACTCTGCTGCTATTGTGCATGGGGCACAGAGACCTGTAGCTGAACCAAAACAGGTTGTGAAGGAACAATGACAAAAGGTTAAAGAAAATAAAGGTCTTCTTTTTTCCTTTAACTTTCTGAACTTTTCTGATCCACTTTCAGTAAAAGCTAAATAGTTTATAACTGGTAGAGATGAAATCTTCAAAGTTCTCCAAATGCTCATATAATAAAGACTTGGTGAATAGCTTGTGGTCCTACTGGGAGATAGTAGAAACTTGAAGAGGTAGAACCTATCATCAGGAGCATATCCTAGAAAGAGTTATTGGGATCCTAGTACTCTTCTCCTCTTCTTCCCTAAATACCATATGGTGAACACCTACCTCCTTTAACACACATATCCACCATTATGAATTCTATGACTATGTCCCAAGACAGTAAGACCAATAGCCTGTGGGCTGAACTCTCTAAGACTATGGACCAAGATAAATACCATATAGTGAGCACCTCCTTTAACAAACATATCTACCCACCATGATGAATTCTATGGCCATGTCCCAAAACAGTAAGACCAATAGCCTGTGGGCTGAACTCTCTAAGTCTATGAACCAAGATCAATTTAAGTGGAAGTTGTTTATCTCAGACATTATGCTATAGTGCTGGAAATCTGATTAGCATGCTAATCTAAGTACTATTAGCTATTCTGCTAATTCTTGCTTAGTAGGCTTGAATTCTACCACATGCTGCTACCTGAATAAAGAATGACGCTTTGAAAAGTTTTCCTTTCATAACTAGGAGACAACAAACTCATTATGTAACTAATAACTTGGAGTATAATTTGCTGAAAATAATACCTACAAATAAATTTAAGTAATTATTTTATTGTAGTTATGTATCTGTTTCCTGGTGCTTAGTTTTAATTATCAACTTGACACAATCTACAGTCATCTGGAAAAGGAATCTCACTGAGGGATTATCTTGGTTGACCTATAGACCTTCCTGTGTGGATTATCTAGATAACAGGAAGATCTGCCTACTATGGGTGGCCCCATTCCCTGGGCAAGGGAACCTGATAATGCAGTAGTGAGAAACAAGATGCTGGGCACTAGCATGCATGCATTAATTCGTTCCTCTCTGCCCTTGACTGTGGATGAAACTAGATATTTTAACCTCCTGCTATGTTCCCCACAAAGATAGATTGTGTCTGGCCCTGTTGACAGGGGTGCATGTGGGAGATCTGGCCCTGCCCCTCATCTTCCATAGGGTGACTTGGGGGAGGGGGAGATGCCCCCTCCTATAAGACGAATTGCTAAACGGTCTTATTAATAAAAACCCAGAGCCAGATATTGGGGTAAAAGCTGAGAGATCAGAAAAGCAGAAAGAAGCCAGCCACATTTTTACCACTTGGAAATCCTCAGCAAAAGAGACCTACTTCCTGTACACTCATATGTATATGCCTTGCTGTCTCTGACCTCTTACTTCCTCTCTCTACCCAGCTACATCACTTCCTGTCTGTCTGTACAGACCTCCAGACCTCTATGGTTAGTGCTGGGATTAAAGGTGTGTGTCGCCATGCCTCGCTCTTTTCCCCAGTGTGGTCTTGAACTCACAGAGATCCAGATGGATAGCTCCCTCCCAAATGCTAGGATTAAAGGCGTGTGCTACCATTGCCTGACTTCTGTGTTTAATGTAGTGGCTGGCTTTTTCCTCCGATCTTCAGATAAGCTTTATTGGTACACAGTTAAAATATCACCACCTCTCCCCTCTTTGCCTGTGACAGGTGGGAGAGCTGACCCTGCCCCTCACCAGCTGCAACATTGGGAAGAGTGGCCCCTGCACCTCACCTGGGCAATACAATAGAACTGGTCCCATTGGTGCAGCTGTGGTAGAGCCAGCCCTGAGGGTGTGAAAGCAGTAAAATATGTCCCACCCTGTGGTGATATATTGTATGGAATCTAGGAAATAATAGTTGCCTGAAGATCAGAGGACAGAGCTAGGCACAGAGTTAGCCATAGAGCTCAGGCAGTGCTGGCACACACCTTTAATCCTAGTACTTTGGAGGCAGAGGCATAGATCTGTTTGGATCTCTGTGAGTTCAAGGCCACAATGGGCTATATGAGATTAATCCAATCTAAAAGAGAAACAGATCCAGGCAATGGTGGCACACACTTTTAATTCCAGCACTAAGAAGGTTGAGACAAGAAGTTAAATGGCTGAGCAGAGAAAGGAATATAAGGCAAGAGGAGACAGGAACTTGTTCTCTTTCAGGCTAAGGAGTTGGTGAGGTAAGAGGTGGTGGCTATGGCTTGCTCTGCTTCTGTGATCTTTCAGCTTTCACTCTGATATCTGGCTCAGGGTTTTTATTAACACCAATTAGGATTTGTGCAACACCACCCCTTGCTACTTTCTGCATGGGGTGGACTAGCCAGGGCAATACAGGTGAGCTCACTCAGGTGATGAGGTTAAGGGAGAGCTAGAGGGCTGACCAACCCTACAACCACCCAAGTCCAGACACAGGGCTATGATTTAGTGTACCCCAACATCCACCCCATCTATGATGTGCTGGAGCATGTGAAGGGGCTACTCTTGCAGACTCAAAGCTGCAGAATCTCCACAACACAGGACAACAACAGGATATGCAAGAGGATTCCCAATAAATGCACAGTATCAATAGCTTAGCAGGAGCCAGGGGCCTCAAACCAGACCAGTGACTCACAGCAATGAACACCTGCAAGCAAAGCTATATGGACTAAAGTGTTGACTGTGTGACTCTGTGTCACACTACAGCTTCTATGATGACATTTTACTTTTTCTTTTCTCAGAGATTTTATTTTATTTTATTTTATTTTAGGGGGGAGGTTGGAAGGGCAGAAGGTGGGTACAAAGAGATGAGAAGATAAATAGGATTGAAATGAAAGATGTAAAAACCACAAAGAATCAATAAAAAGTTTTTTCAAAGAAAAAAACAATAGATTATATCCTATAATTGCAGCTGAGCAACGCTTTCTCCTTTTAGCTTGCGTTTGTCAAGGTGTTTCATCACAGCAACAGTAGAGAAAAGATACCACGAGTCCAAACAAATTGTAACATTTTGAATTAGTTTCCTCCTGTGTACCTCTATATCACGACCAAAGATAATTTCCTAGATTATTCCAAAATTATACAAATCATAACTAATTATATGGACCCTAAAGTGAATACAAAATCTGACTCCATGACTGTTTATTATGAAAAAGTACACCTGTTTATTATGAAAAATATGCCTGCTTATTATGAAAAGTAGTAGCCAATAGTATTTAAATATTATATGAAAAATATTCCGTTGTGGTGACATGATAATATACAGAAGCAAGCCCAAAATTTCTACCAGGGAACTACTAAGCTGATAAACCTCTTTCATTGAAGTGCTGGATAAAAGATTAACTAAAAATAAAAAAATCACTAGCCCTCTTATGTACAAATGGTAAAAGTTTCGAGAAAGAAATCAGGGAAACAACACCCTTTACAGTAGCCACAAACAATATAAAATATCTTAGTGTGACTAGCCAAGCAAGTGAAAGATCTGTACTGGAAGAATTTGGAGTCTTTGAAGAAAGAAATTGGAGAAGTTATCAGAAGATGGGAAGACTTCCCATGCTCATGGATAGGTAGTATTAACATAGTAAAAATGGTCATGTTACCAAAAGCAATATACAGATTCAATGCAATCCCCATCAAAAATACAACACAATTCTTTACAGACCTTGAAAGGACAATACTCAACTTCATATGGAAAAACAAAACACCAAGGATAGCTAAAAAAAATCTTATACAATAAGAGAACTCACAGAGATATCACCATTCCTGATCACAAACTCTACTACAGAGCTATAGAAATAAAACAGTGTGGTATTGGCTTAGAAACAGACAATGGAATCAATGGAATCAAATCAAAGACTCAGACATAAATCCACATACTCATGGACACCTGTCTTTTGACAAAGATGCCAAAATTACAGCGGAAAAAGGAAAACATCTTCAGCAAATAGTGCTGGCACAACAGGATGTTGGCATGTAGAAGAAAGTAAATTGGTTCATATCTATCACCCTGCATATAACTTTCAAGTCCAAATGTATCAAAGACCTCAACATAAGTCCAGTTACACTGAACCTAATACAAGAGAAAGTGGGAAATACCCTTGAATGCATTGGCACAGGAGACGACTTCCTGAATATAACAGCAATCACACAGGCACTAGGATTGACAATTAATAAATGGGATCTCAGGAAACTGAAAAGCTTTTGGAAGGCAAAGAACATAGTCAATAAGACAAAACACCAGCCTACAGAATGAGAATAAATTTTCACCAACTCCACATTAGAATTCTCAACAGAAGAAACTCAAATGACCAAGATACACTTAAAGAAATGTTCATCACCCTTGGCCCTTAGGGAAATGCAAATCAAAATGACTCTGAGATTGTATCTTACAGCTGTCTAAGTGACTAAGATCAAAAACACAAGGGACAGTTCATTCTGGAGAGTATGTGGAGCACAGGGAACACTCTTCCATTGCTGGTGGGAATGCAGACTTGTACAACCACTTTGGAAATCAATATGCAGTTTGTCAGAAAACTGGGAATCAATGTACTCCAAGATCCAGCAATACCACTCTTGGGAATATACCCAAAGGATGTTCAATCATACCACAAAGACACTTGCTAAGTTATATTTATACAAACTTTATTCATAAAATCCAGAACCTAGAAATAATCTTAGATGCCCCTCAACCAAAGAATGGATAAAGAAAATGTGGTGCAATTTCACAATGGATTTATTACTCAGCTGTTAAAAACAATGACATCAGGAAATTTGAAGGCAAATGAATTGAACTAGAAAAAAAAATCATCCTGAGTGAGGTAACCCGGATCCAGAAAGATAAAAATGGTATTTGTTCACTCATAAGAAGATATTAGCTCTAAAGTGAATGATAACCATGCTGCAATCCACAGCTCCAGAGAGGCTAGGTGAGAAGGAAGGCATAAGGTGGGACGAGTGGATCTCCCTGGGAAGGAGAAATAGAAGAGATCTCCCGGGTGGACTTGGGATGGGTAGGACTGGGAAATTGAAGGATTGGGTTGTGGGGCGATTGGAGGGATGACTGGAAAAGAGCATTTCAAAGTCAGGTAGAAAACCAATATAAGGGAAACTCCAACGGATCTACAAAGATGACCCCAGCTACGACTCCTAGCAATAGTGGATACTGTGATCAGATTAATGACAACCCTAATTGTCATCAGAGAACTTTTATCCAGTAACTGATGGAAACAAATGCAGAGAACCACAGCCAAACATTAGGCAGAGCTTGGAGAATCCTGGTGAAGAGAGAGAGGGGGAGGATTATAGGAGCCAGCAGAGTCAAGGACATCATAAAATAATCCACAAAAACAACTAACCTGGCTCATAAGAACTCACAGTGTCTGACTCAACAACCAGGGAACCTGCATGGGACTGACCTAAGCACCCTACAGATATGTGACAGTTGTGTAGCTTGGTCTGCTTGTGAGACTCCTAACAATGGAAGCAGAGGCTGTCCCCAACTCTTTGACTAGCTCTTGGCAACCTATTCCTCACACTGAATTGTCTTGCCCAGCCTTAATAGAAGCAGAGGTTCCTTGTCTTACTGCATTTTGTTATACCATGCTTTCAAGGTCTGCCCCTTTCTGAACAGAAACAGGAGGATCAGATTGAGGTGGCAGGCAGAGGGGACATGGGGAGAGGGAATGAGAGGAGAGGAAGGAGGGGAAACTGTAGTCAGGATTTTAAAAATATAAATAAAATAAAATAAAATGAAAAGTCCTGTTATAACTTTCCCATAAGTTATTTATATACAAATCTATGTGCATATGCAAAACATACATACATTGTTTTAATTTCAACTATGTTAATGTAATTTTTACAATCTGGCTATTACTCCAGTTCCAGATTTCATCAAGAAATGTGTGATAATTGAGACTGCATTGCTGAGATACTGATGGGATTTACCAATGAATGTGAAAACTGTGCATGGATCAAACCATACAAATGAAGACCAGTTATTTCTTTCCTTCCTATGATCTGAAATGGAAGTTAAAAGAAATGAGTTCATCTAATTTTGAAGCCATTAAACATGGTAGCTTTGAATACTGAAATTTACTTTTGAAACTATGGCTTCTGTAAATAAATGTTTCAGAAATTTTAGTTATCAGCCTCCCAGTGAAATAAGTTTTGAGGAAGATATGTAGCGATGTGCTGTTATTTGGCATTTTGGTTTGTCCTTTTAAAGTACAGAATGTTTTGTTACTCTAAGTGCTACTGGATTGTGTTCTGTGGTGTATCTAAGACACTTGGAGACACTTTAATGATACCAAGTCTGGCTGCTAAGCTTTGTTGGGCTGCACAAGTGCTGCTTTTGGACTAGAGCTAATTTGCTGCCTTATTTTTGTTGCTGTTGTTGTTGTTGTTGTTTGAGACAGGGTTTCTCTGTGTAGTTTTGATGCCTAACTTGTATCTCGCTCTGTAGACCAGGCTGGCCTCGAACTCACAGAGATCTGCCTAGCTCTCCCTCCTGAATGCTGGGATTAAAGACATGCACCACCACCACCGCCCGGCTATTTGCTGCCTTATTGAGACAAAACTTTCCTAAGTCTTCCTACCCTGTTTCCAATTCTCAGGGAGCTATTTCAGTCCTTGTATACACCATAGCTATCCTTCACTCTGATTTTTTCTGGTGTTTCATCCACCAAGTAAAGGCCATTACTTCACAAACATGCATCAACTCATGTCTAGCTGAAGAATCGTTGGCTTTTGTGACCTCCTGTCATAGTTAGCTTCTGCTGTCAATTTGAAAAAAGACAACCTAGAGTCGTCTGGTTAGAGGGATCTTCACCCAATGAATTGTCTTAGACAGATTGCTCTGTGGCCATGTCTGTGCGATGTTTTCTTAATTGCTAGTTGATGTAGGAGGGACCTGCCCACCCAAGGTCAGTGTTATCCCTATGAAGTGGGTCTCTCCTGTGTAAAAAAGGTGGTGGAGGAAACCAAAGGGACTAAGTCAGTAAGCAGTGTTCCTCTGATGATTTCTTCTTCAAGCTCCTATCTTGAGTTCATGCTTTGGCTTCCCTTAAGGATGGACTAAAAACCTGCAAGTTAAAAATAAACCCTTTTATCCCCAAGATGTTTTTTTTTTTTTTTATCTTGGTGTGTATCACATTAACAGAAAGTAAACTAGAACACCTCAGAAATACTGTCAGCACAAATCTGAACTTGAGAGTGCTCTATCCTGTCGACCCTGGCCGCTTTTCATTCCCCCAGATACTTATAACCATATCTCTTTCCTTTTTGATGTGTAGTTATTATGTATTCATTGTACAAAATGACTCTCTCTTGTACCTCAACCCTCCCTGATCTTCTCCTCTTTCCTTTCATGTAAATTACTTGGTTCTGCCTGTCATCCTCCTAACTGTATCATTACCAGAAGTCTTCGGCTATAAAGTAAGGAAGGAGAAGTGCATTTATTTCTAAAGGGTCATTGTTTTTTTTTTTTTTTTTTCTCAGTGCCATTCCATGTCTTGAATACCGTTATTTCATATTTAAAATTCTGCCGTGGCGGCTGAGGAGATGGCTCAATGAAGAAGAATTCTTGCTACACAAACATAATGACCCGAGTTCAGACACTTGCCCACATGTGAAAAATGCTACAGCCTCCAGCTCGTCCTCAAAGAGATAAAGCTTAGAGGGGTTGAATGGGACATAAGATATTCTCCATCGGCCTCTGCATGAGCACCAACAGGTGCCCCTTACCAATGCATGTGAGGATATACCTAAACATATGCACAGTGTACACAGGCACCCACAATATCTGACTTAGTTAGTTCAAATTAAATGATAAATATAATCTCTGTTACTGTATTTAGTTAAAAAAAGGAAATACCAATGATAATTTTATTTAATAAAGGTATCAGACAAAGAAAGAGAAAGTACATGTATATTAAAACACACAAAGTCAATGAAGGGGTGTTGTTATAGCAGACCCTTTTCCAATTATTTTGCTAGTTGTAGTGTAATGTTAGTGGCTTTCAGAGCCGGCAATAGTTTGAGAAGTATCACCGAAGATCTAGGCTACAAAAGCTGGGTAGCCAGCTTGTGGTGCTGTTGAGTGATAGGTAAATCTTTAAGAAATGTAGCCTAGTAGATGGCTGAAAGTCACTCAGGACATGCCCTTGCAGGCAAAAGTGAAGCCCTGGATCCCTTCTTTAGTCTCGTCTGCATGTGAGCTACTATAGGTGCTTATCATAAGTCTTTGCCATTCCACAGTCACAACATGATTGATGTCCTATCATAGGCTCCAAAACTACAGAGTCATCTTACTATGCTTTGCTGTTCCAGGCCTAAAAGCGAAAAAGCCATCCAACCAGGAACTTAAGCCCCTGAAACTGTATGCCAAAATAAACTTCTGTCTCTGAGAAGATTATATTAGATTATTTCCTACCGTGAAAGATCAGTATAACACAGGACTTGAACTCACATCCCTAGACAATCACTTTACTATTGTGACCAGTGTTTTCTATACATATTAATGATTGCTTTTTTTTTCAAACATGTTCAAGAGTGATAGAAAGTGCTGATTGTTTTTTATCAAGTTGACACACACATAGACACATGTAGGATGAAGGTATTTGATTGAGAAAAAGCCTTCATTATATTAACTTTAGGGAAGTCTGAGGGATATTTTCTAGATTAATGATTAATTTGGGATGCCATGGGGGCAGGCAGTTACATCCCTGGGCAAGTGGTCCCAGGTAGTATAAAAAAGTTGAATGTGGAAACAAGAGAAGCAAGCCAGTAAGCAGTGTTGCTCCACGATATCTGTTTGAGTTCCTGCCTCTAAGTACAAGCTCAGTTTTCTGCTCCAACTTCTTTTCATAATGGGCCATAAACTCTAAGCTGAAATAAACTCTTTTCTCCACAACTTGCTTTTGGCCATGGTGTTTTGTCACAACAATGCAAAGCTCACTAACACAATATCTGTTTTCTTTTCTCAGTACATTATATATATATATATTTGTAAATAAAGTAGCTACCCATCATTCCTTAAAAGATGACAGAATTTATATAATTTAATGGATGTGATTTGTATAAGATGCCTTAAAAGGCCAGTGATTCTCAAAAGGGAAGGAGACTCAGAAGTAATGCAGAATGGATTCTCATCCTTTAACTTCTTCCATCTTGCTGTGAGAGCCATAAATACTTTTTAAAGAATTGCAGACTCTACAGATGAGGGACGATCCCTCACCCTTGTGTCAAGTACTCCTTCCATTCAAAACTTCCAATTAAATTATAAGATAATTTACATTCAGCTCTCTAAAGATTTTAGTTCCTAATCCCTGATTAAATGAAGGGTTAAACTAGGTGATTACTTAGAGCCTGGAACTCAAAGTTTCCTGTATTATTTATTTCTATAGATAAGGGGGCTTCAATAGTATATGAATTTTCTCTGTGAAGAAATTTATATTTTTACATGAAGAATAATCGAACAAGCAGTTTCATTTTCTATTATTATTTTGAAAGCAGGCAAAAGGCAAAACTGGTAATGATTATCGCAGTCATCTGCCAAAATGTTTTGATTATATTCCTACCAAATTGTGTATGATCGTCCATCCCATATATTACTGTTCTGTGACTAGTTGTGACTAATGAGCTGTAAGTAGAAAACAACATGTCACTTTATGACAGACTATTTAACTACCAGTTTGAAGGTCATCCACGTTTTCATTTACATCTGAAGCAATGATGGGCAGTGCTCAAAATGTTAGATGGTCTAACATTTTGCAATGAACAGGTACTCTCTTGCAGGAAGCCAATTTTAGATTGGCAAAAGAAGATGGAGATAGTATTGATTATTTAAATGTGTTGATTTTAATCATTGGTACATGGAGGTAATTTGTACAATATCACTCTTGATTAATACAGTTTAAGTAGTAGAAAACTTAAGGCCATACTCTGGATAAACTTAAACATTCTTCTCAAAGGCTGTTATCACGGAGTTTAAGTTTGTAGAGGTGAGGGAGTTTTGGCTTTGCTACAAAAACTAACTACAAATATACAGCCATAGTAATAAGAGGGATGCCTAAGTGATGGTAAAATGTCTGTCTTCACAATCTTAGGGGTCTTGATCATCCTCAGCTAAACACTGGGTTCCAGAGCAATATGAGCTACAGTTTGAGACCCTATTTCAACAAACACCAAAAAGCTGAAATGAGTATTCAAAAGTAAGCACACATAACATGTGTATATGTGTGAGACTGGGTGCACCGTGTAGGCACGAGGGGTGTGTGCTCTCATGGATTTGTGGACACTCGCACCTGTGGGTGCTCATGCCTAGGCCAGAGGAAAATATCCCATGTTCTCAGTCACTCTCTGTGATGCTCCTTTGAGGAGGGGAGCCTGCTGCCATCCTCGACGTTTTCCATGCATGCTGAGTATCTGAACTAGGATCCTCAGATTTGTCAGCAAGCTCTCTTACCCACTGTCGAGTTACTTTGTGTATTTGTAAATAAGCTTTGTTTTGACACCTCCCTGTAATGGAATTAGTGGCTATTCCTGTGAAAGCAATAAAATAAGGCTAAGTTAGTCCAAAGATAAATGGAGTGATTGTTAAGTACATTTTAAAGTAGGCAATGCTGTTACTTCAATTACTCTTTTAAAAATCTCTTACTTTCGAAAGGCCAATATAAAACTATCAAAAATATTTGTGTATTTTGTTTTAGGAAAACATAAGAGAGTGAGAAATTTAGCACTGACATTTATTTGCATTGCTGTGAAAGGCTTAGCAGAATACTTGCATACTAATTTGGAGTTTTGTCAGCTTTTTAAGTGTCTTCAACACTTTCTGTTTTTCTCAACTAAAATTTTAAAGAATTTAATCTCTTTCTCTCTTCCTGGCACATTTAAAATTTTTAAAGTAAACATTTTATCCAATTATATAAGTGTTGTTCCACAAAGAGATGTCCCCATCCCTAAACCATTCCTGGCTCTTAATTTCATTTTGAAAACAATACATTAAAATGAAATCAAACCATTAGAGATATTTTACCCACATTTCTGCAAATTTATCTCAACAAATGTTTTCAGTTGTTCCAATTTTCTTGTGATTATAAACATGCCAAATATTTGTAGGCATAAACTAAATTTGTTTTACTTAATTTAGTTTTAATAGTTTCTTAATTTACATTTTCTACAGATCTGGGGAAGAAGCTCAGTGGAGTACACACACTAGCCTGCCTCTCTTTTACTTAAACACCGTTTCATGGTTACACATTGGCTCTGTAATCAACAAACTTCCATTCTCATCCCAACCAGACAACTTGACAGAGAAAGATTCTTTGGAAAGCTAGAAATACTGCTGGGCTGCTAGCAATGCTGAAGAGCAGCCATCCGCATTGCAACCTCTCAAACCCAATCTCCCTGTTCAGTAACGAGTTCAATCTTCTACCCAGCAGCATAAGTGCTAAACTGACTAAGATGACTGAATACAGTCCCATCGGATTAAATACTGTTACAAAGAGACTGCTTCTCTTTAGAGTAAAAATTCAGGTTCACAGCCTCATTGTTTTTGTTTTGTTTTGTTTTTTGTTTTCCCAAAACTATTCATAATCTTCTGTGTCTAGTCTCTCTTGTCTTCAAAGCAACATCTGCCTTGTAGCCAGAGGAATGTGTAAACATGGTCCTGTCTTCCTCATGATTAACAATATTTGAAATACTTCACATTGACTAGAGGGTAATGTCCACATTCCTTAGAATCTCTTTCAAGATATTATATGATCTGTTTTCAACATACACGTCCATCTCTGAAGGCTTCCTAATCCATTCAGACAAACTTAGTCACACTTCCTTCAGGCTCTGGTTGCCTGTGCGCTGCTTATTATGTCACTTGTCTCATTTGAGTCCAGTCATCTTGGGTGTCTGTCCACTGGTCTGTGAACCCTTAAGGGAAGAGACTGTAATTGATTCTCTTTTTGTTTTGTTCTGTCTTTCTATCATGAGTGTCTCCCACTTGCCTTCATTCTGTCCCTGTCTCTCTCTGACTTCCCTTCCTTATTCTGTAGAGGATTCAGCAGATAAGAGAAAGACAATTAACATAGTAAACGTGTCTGGAATAATAAAGATATTGTTAACAAACCCTTCCCTAGGGTCAGAACCAGTACTGCACTAAGTGCTTTGTATAGATTACCTAATGTAGTGTGTCATAACACATTATGAAAACAAGAGAGTTTTATAGATGTTCTTCCTCTTAGATAGTGTTTCTATTGCTGACCATTTCAAGGCATGCTCACACTACTTTCTTATAGCATCCAGGACCACTTGCTCAGGGGTCAACTAAGAATCCTCTTCCCAAATACTCTAGCTTGTGGTGTCAAGTCAGCATAAAATGAGCCATCACAGAAACATGTAACTATTTAACTAGAATCTTTCCTTTCTCATTTGTCCCCAAGATGGTGTGTGTGTGTGTTAATATTAATACCACAATACAAAACATTCAGAGTCACATAGACTTTAAAAATTCAAAAAACTTTAAAAGGTCATTCTCTTTATGATATCTAAAGACTCTTTCTAAACCAAGTCCCTCTAAATATCTAATGTCTGTGTATTTGAAGTCTCAAAACTGTGGGTTCCTATAAAACAACACCAACAAAAAATCAGTTAAGTACTTCCTTATTCTAAGAGGAAATAACCAGGGCAGTTATAATGAAATCAAAGCAAAGTCAAAGTTCACCAACATAAAAAGTTCTGTGCTTAATATCTGAGAACCCACTCACTATTTCCCTAGCCTAGAGGTATGTTCTGATGGTGACAGTACACACAGATCCACTCCATGGCTGCTGCTTGACAGTCATCCTATGGTGTACATATCTCCAAAATTCTGGTGTCTCACGCTGTAAACTAGGCTATACCATCACCAATAGCCTCTCCTGCTCCCTCAAGGGTCTCTGACTCTTCCACATGACACCAAGCCTAAGCTCTCCATGACCCCTTCAGTCCTATGCCTTCTGCTACAACTGAAGGAACTCTTTCACCAATATCCTCCTTTCAGGGACTCCAACCCTGTCACTTAGTGCAAAGTCTCAGCTGCTTCCCATTACTACCTAATTCCTTCACAGCCAGCATTACTTGCCTGACTCACTACCAAGTTCTCATGCCTCCGCCCTGGGCCCTGCTCTGGACCACAAATTCTGTGTGCTGACCCTGAGGAAATAGTCTCAGATTTACTGGCCTCAGTGTTGTATGTCTCTTCTTAATCACTGCTGATCTCTTCTTAATTTTCTCCTTTATTTTTGAGATCATTCTATGATTACATCATTCCCCTCTTCTTTTTCCTCCCTTTAATCCCGTCTACATATCCCCCTACTTTTTTACAAATGCATGACCTCTTTTTTCATTAATTGCTGTTACACATATATATTCCCAAATACATAAAACAACCTGCTTAGTCTGTGTCTTACTTGTGTTTATGTTTTCTTAATTACCATTAATTTCTCTTCTCCAGTTAACCATCATCAGTGGTCCTAGTAAACAAAAAGTTTCACTTCAGTGGTTCTGGTCTCTTGTTATTCACCTGCTGACCAGAACTGAATATTAGTAATTCAAATTATTACATAAATGTCCCCAGTGTTCTTTGCTTCCTTCAGAGACTTCACAAGCCAGGCCTCCATTTTCTGTATTGCTCTCAGGATTACTTTCCTAGTTCCCACAACAGCTCACTAAGCTCTGAACATTCAATGGCTTTTATGGCCCAAAGTTCCAAATGCTACCACATTTCTCCCAGAAATATACAGTCAGGTCAGTCACAGCAATACCCCATAGTCTAGTACAAATTTCTGTCTTTATCAAGTGTCTATTGTTGTGATAAAACATCACAACCATAAAGAACTTGGGGAGGGAAGTATTTCAGTTTATAGCTCTCGGTCACTCTCCATTGCTGAGGGATGTTACAGCAGGCACCTGAAGACAGGGGCTGGTGCAGAGGCCAGGGAGGTATGCTGTTTACTGTATTGCTCCTTGTAACTTGCTCAGCTGAATTTTCTTATGACACCCAGGGTCACTCTCCCAGGGATGGCACCACCCACAATGGGCTGGACCGTGCCACATCAATTACTACTGTACTACAGCCTTGCCTACAAACCATTGTTATGAGGGCATTTAATCAAATGAGAATCCTTCTTCCCAAATGGCTCTAGCTTGTGTCAAGTTAACATAAAACTAGCCAGCACATTGGCAAAACATACTTTCCTACATATCTAATTTTACTCATAAATGATGATTTCAATATCAGAGAAACAGTCATCAAGTATGAGTTAGCAATGACTTTGTAATGTAGCTTAATTGGAAAATGTCAATTACTAATGTTTTATGGAAAGAAAACAGTTTAAATACCTGTAATCTATTATTTAGAATAAGTTCCTTTATATACTACACACGCATTTAGTAGAACCCTGTAGTTACATTTCATAGTCACAGATGAATCAAAGCATCAGTTTAGAAAAGAACTGAGAGAAAACCAGGCACTGTATTCCTATAATCTAAGCACCAGGGGAGATAGAGACAGGAAGATTAGAATCTAAAAGCTATCTTTGCCTACATAGTGGCTTTGATGTCAACTTAGGCTACCTGAGACCATGTACGAGAGAGAGGACAAAGTGGGGGAGAGGCAGAGACAGAGACAGACCAACAGAGAGAGAGAGAGAGAGAGAGAGAGAGAGAGAGAGAGAGAGAGAGAGACAGAGACAGAGACAGAGACAGAGACAGAAACAGAGACACAGCAGGAAGGTAGACAGAGACAGAAAGAAACACATAATATATTGATGCTGAAAGAAAAAAAAACTACTCCTAATTCCTGAAACTTCAGCATTTAAAAGCTGAACACCAACCTGGGATAAATAGTAGACTTCCGAAAAAAGCCCCATAGTACAACAAAAGAAGTGTTGTTAAACATTTTTGATCATTTTATATTCAAGGACTGCCTCTCCTAAATATAGAATAACTTAGTATGTCTGGGATTAAGATTGAATTCACTGTAGAAGCAGACCTGAGACAAAAAGAAAATGACTACAACAGTTTTCAAACAGTCCTTCTCTGTGAAATAATCATAGAAACTCTTGGATAACAGATGGGGATCATGAAGAGATCAAATCCAGTGCCTGGTCAAGCTCCTCTTCACTGGAAGCAACTGAGGCTCAGCCCCGTGGATGAAACTCTGCCAGACAGCTGAGAACGTGCTTTAGAGCTTTCCCATCAGAAAACTGCTAGTTCTCCAACTCTCATTTCTTCAATAGTTGATTCATGTTCAAGAGGTTATTCAGTCTTCTCAGAATATCTTGTCTCCCCAACGTAGAGATATGTGTGGATATGCATGGTCCATCATTGAGCTTTATAGTAGGTCACATGGCTTATACTGAGAAAGTGAGTGCTAAGGACTTATTTCAGGTGTACTGGCATCATTAAAGATCCTCCAGCAATAGATCTTTGCCATAATTGTGTTTTCCACAGGAAACTGAGTTTGAACGGAAGGTCTCATACATGCTGACCAAGCAGTCTACCACTACACTACATCTCTAGACCCTACAAAAACAGATTCTTATCTTAAAGTCCACACAGATGTAGAAGGATGTGCGTGTGTGGATAGCCTGATTAGACAGGTGCCCAATTGGTGACTGCTAGATGACAGGTAGTTTTGTAATAGATACAGATAAATGTTGCTGTCCAATTACATGACATTTTGACACCTTCACCGTCCAAGCTGAACTTCACTAGCTTTATTCTCAATCATAAGATGCTTAAAAATCAGTTGCTATGTTCAAAAAAACAGGAGCGTTCGCCTGTCTGTGTCTCCCAATTACAAAGTCATGACAGTTCTATTTGAAAATATACCTTGAACCTGCCTTCTACAGACCACCTTCGACTTTTAATTGTGCTGGTTAGTTTTTATCTAATTAACAGAAATTAGGAAAAAGGAAAGTCAGATGAGGAATTGCTTCCCTCAGATTGGCATATTGGCATGTATATGTCACATTTTTCTTGATTAATGAGTGATATGGAAGGGCTCAGCCCACCGTGGACAGTGCCACCCTTGGGCAGGTGGGTGATCCTGGGTTGTATAAGTGATCAATGGTTGATATCAAAGGGCTCACACACTGTGGGCAGTGCCACCCCTGGGCAGATGGGTGATCCTAGGTTGTATGAAAGGGATTGATAATTGATATGGAATGGATCACACACTGTGGAGTGTGCCACTCCTGGGCAGGTTGATGGTCCTAGGTTGTATGAAAGTCATTAGTGGTTGATGTGAAAGGGCTCACATACTGTGGATAGTACCACTCCTGCTGTGGGATGTCTTTCTGTAAGCTGTGAATATGTTGCTCCCATTGGATAATTGATAAAGCATGCATATGGCAGGGCAGGATGGAGCCAGGTGGGAAAAATCCAAGAAAGACCATGAGAGAAGAAAGGGGGAGTGGAAAAGGATGCCAACCTGCCATCCAAGGAGCAACCTGTAATGGGACACAGCTAAAGCCAAGGAACACGTGGCGATGCATAGATTAATAGTAATGGGTTGAGTTAAGCTATATGAGCTAGCTCGCAAGAAGCCTGAGCCATAGGCCATATAGTTTGTAACTAGTACTGAACCTCTGAATGATTATTTTATAAGAGGCTGCAGGACCACGGGGCCAGATGGGAGTGGAGAAACTTCCGGCTACACAACCCTGAGCAGGTGGATGATCCTAGGTTGTATAAGAAAGCAAAGGAAGTAAGCCACATAAAGCAAGCCAGCAAGAAGCTTTTCTCCATGGCCCCCACCTCATTTCCTGCCTCTAGGTTCATGACTTGAGTTCCTGCCTTGGTTACCATGGAGATGGATTGAGTAAGGCAAACAAGCCCTTTACTCCTCTTAAGTTGCTTTTAGTCTATGCTTTTTCTCAGAAATAGAAAGACCAAGGTAGAATTATGTAATTCGAGAAGACACTCCAAATTGCTTCAAGGGCCATCTTTTAGCCTACAGTATGTAATTAAACACCTACACTATACATTCTATTGCAAACATGACGTGGTTTCTCATTCTGCCTTTCTCATGTTATTGTGAGTGTCCTAGAGTTACTGCACTTTACTCATTGTTTTCCGTGCTGGATATTTTTATATCAACCCGACACAAGCTAAAGTCATTCAAGAGAAGGAAACGCCGACTAAGAAAATACCTCTTTAAGACTGGGCTGTAGGGATGTCTTGTAGAGTATTTGTTTAAATTAGCAATTGATGAGGGAGGGTCTAGCCAATTACATGTGGTGCCTCCCCTGCTGCTGGCCCTGGCTTCTATAAGATCTGTGGTTGGACGCCCGGAGCTCCACCTGGGGCTCGACCATGGATCTCTGCATCTGCTTCCATCAGACACTGGATGAGAATTCTTTCATGACAGCCAGGGTGTTTGGCCATCCAATCACCAGAGCAGGTCAGCTCAGGCACTCTCTCGACCATTACTCAGCCTTGGACCTGCCTCGGCTGAGTCTACCAGGCTGGGTTGACTTCCCAGGGGAGACCTTGCCTTGGAGGAAGTGGAAATGGGGGGTGAATTGGGGGGGAAGGCTGGGGGGTGGGAGGACAGAGGACGGGGGAATCCGTGGCTGATATGTGAAATTAAATTAATTATAAAATAAAAATACTATAAAAAAGAAATAAAAAGAGAAAAAAAGACCTGTGATTGGTATGTAAAGGGAATAGAAAATGTATTAATAAAAAAATGAAAAAGAAAAAAGAAAGCAAGCTGAGCATGCCATGTGGAGCAAGCCAGTAAGCAGCACTCCTCCATGACCTCTGCATTAGCTCCTGCCTTCAGGTTCCTGCACTGCTTGAGTTCCTGTCCTGACTGCTTTTGGTGATGACCTGTTATATGGGAGTTTGATTAAAATAAACCCTTTCCTCCTCAAGTTGCTTTTGGCCATGGTGTTTTAGGTAACCTTCAACTAAGACGGAAATTGTGTCAAGGTTGGGGCATTGCTGTGACAGGCCTGGCCATGCTGTTTTGGGGAGGACTGTGGAAGGACTTTGGAACTCTGGGCAAGTAAAGCTATTGAGTGTTAAAAGATTGGTGAGTTGCTCTGTCGGAACGTGGAGGAGTATTGACAGCAGTACAAATGCTCTCGGGCTAGCTTGTGCCATTCCAGAAGGAAGTGAGAATGACTTAGAGATTATCAGAGCTGTTATACAGTTGCTAGTTTGAATTAAAATTCTAAGGTTCTGGGCATCTGTGGCTGAAGAACCAGCCATCATAAACAAGAGAGCAGAGCCACCAAAATGAAACCTTTGCTTTCCTGGGACAATTGAAGCTGGTTACCTGGAGCTGAGAAATCAGCAGTGATTAAAAAGAGATCAGCAGCACCCCTGAGGTGAAATCTCCTTAGAAGTGCTTCTGGAGAGTCAGCAGACAGAAGCTATGCTGCAGAGGTGGCCAAGGTTGGACCTTACAGTAGCAGCTGAAGTCGGTAGTGTAAGAGTCACCCAGGTGGTAGTGGCTTTGAAGACATGAAGGAACTATGGAGGGCAGCTGAGGTTTGGCCCTGTGGGAGGCCAGGAGAGGTCATTGGTGAAGGGACAGCCTCAGTAACAGTTGAAGACATAGGATTAAATGGGTCATGCAGAGTATTTGAAGTTTGGCACCATGAAGAGAGCCCAGGAGAGGCTATTGGTGAAAGTACAGCCCAGTTTCAGCAGGAGACCCCAGCATTTTGGAGATGCCAATAGCATGGGATGACTACCCAGAACAGCAGCAGCAGTACAGTGGAGACTGCTAATCTTAGAAGACAAGCCGAGCTTGTTTCAGAAGAGGATGGAGCCTGGGAAGTGAACCAAGACCCTCTGAGCATCCCAGAAGATCTTAAGTGAATAACTGATATTGGATGTTGAGTTTGATTTCACTTTGATCCAATTATGACTGTGCCCTAGTTTTTCCTTCTTGAAATAAGAAAGTATTAAACTTATTTTTTATTTACTAGAACTGTACAGCTGAGAGACTTTTGGTTTTAAAAAGAGACTTTGGATGTTAAAAGAGGCTTTGGGATTTTTAAAGAGACTGAATTTTTAAAGTGAGTTTGTAAGATCATGGATCTTTTTAAGTTTGTAAAATGTTTTATACTGTGATGTTTATATTAATATGTGATCGTGGGGATAAACAAGAAAGGAAAGGTTGTGGCTTTACAGTGAGGTGTTTGTGTGTCAAATTGACAAGGGTCAATTGTGCTGGATATTTTTATGTCAATTTGACACAAATTAGTCATCTGAGAGAAGGGGACCTCAATTAAGAAATTATCTCCATAAGACTGGACTGTTGGGCATTTTCTTAATTAGTGATTAGTGGTAGAGTCCATCCTACCCCTAAGTGAGTGGTGTCATCCTGGGATGGTGGTCCTAGGTTTTGTAAAAAAGCAGGCTAAACTAGGCAGAGGGAGCAAGCCAGTAGGCAGCACCCATCCATGACCTCTGCATCAGCTCCTGCCTCTAGGTTCCTAGGCTTTTGAGTACCATCTTTCACCGCTTTTAAAGATGAACTGTTATATGGGAGTGTGAACAGAATAAATCCTTTCAGCCCAAGTTGCTTTTGGTCATGGTGTTTCACCACAGCAATGGTAACTCTAAACTAAGACATTTTCCAATTTGGACTCTAGCTGATATCAAACCCTTAGTAAACCACTGAATGAATAAATAGAAAGTGACCTTTCACTTTTCATGTGTGATAATAATTTTAGTTTGTACTGACTGAGAATATTGAAAACGTTGCCTTTTTTAATTTTTTTAATTTATTTTACAAACCATAGTTTCCCCTCCCTCCTCTCCTCTATACCCCACATCCCCCTACCCTCCCATCCACTCCCCAGAAATGTCAAGGCCTCCCATGGGGAGTCTGCAAAACCTGCACATCAAGTTGAGGTAGGACCAAGCCTCCCTACGCCGGCCTGGCATTAAGGCTGAGCAAGGCATCCCACCTTAGGGAATATGCTCCAAAAAGTCACCTCATGCATCAGGGATAGATCCTGGTCCCACTGCCAGGGGCCCCACAAACAGACCAAGCCAAACAACTGTCACCCACAGCCAGAGGGTCAGTTTTTGTCCCCAGCTGTCGGTACAGAGTCTGTTGGGTTCCAGGAGCTCCAGACAGCAGTTTCTGTGGGTTTAACACTTCCAAAGGAAAAAGTTTGTATGGCATTAGATTAGTCTTACATAGTTCTGTTTTTGTTTTGTGTTTTTATTTTTTTTTTATTTTGCAAGACTATTTACATTCATTTTAGCATCATGGGCTTGTTGTTTAGGGAATACTACATGGATAATATAGTCTTTGCTTAGTTCATAAACAGTTGGTATGAAAAAAATGTTGTCTTTGTGTTTGAAAAATTCCTTTATTTTCTTATAACTGCCATTTGCTTTCCAACAAGACTGGAGAGTGTGACAATTCATGTAGTAGAGTCAATTACTTTGTGTATTGATTATGGATGTATAGAAGCACAATTATCTTGAACCTTTGGCTACATTCAGAAGTTCAGAACTATGATGTGTATGGAATTGCACTGGCTCTCCTTTCAGACCTGTCGATTGCATACAAAGTCAACTGCCTCACTGGGTTCCATTAGAAATTGCCCATACATCTCTTCTTCATCTTTTAAGTGACCCTACAATAAATCTCACATTTTTAAAATATTTCAGTGTTATATCTCACTATAATATCCATGGGTTTCACAATTTTTTTCCATTCTTTTAAAAAAACATACAAATCTACTTGGTAGGTAAATATTTTTGAACATAATAGGTTTTATAATTAGTAGTTTATATAAGGATACAAGGTAAATTATTCCTTTCTCAGAGTGTGTTGCAATGAAAACTCACCTTTAAGATTTCTTTTTAAAGTTTTCATGAGGAGTGTAATATTGTCTTTATTTGGATACTAAATCTATGTGGCTTGTAAGAAGTAAATGGTCATTTAGAGTTAAATTTTTATTTAATGTATGGAGTTTCTTCTCCTACCATGTCATAAATACCTTCAAGCTAATAAAACATGCCACCGTCAAAACTAAATAATTCAACAGAATTATTAAGGAGTTAGTTTGCAAAAACTATTCATGAATCCAATTTAAAACTTAATCATATCTTCCATGGAAATTATTTTAAATAGTTGTTATTTATACTTATTTTTATTAAGTAAAAGTGTGATGGCGTGATAATGGCTCCACGGATAAAGTCCTTACTATACACGCATAAAGACAGGCCTGAGTTCAGATCCTCACTACCCACATAAACAGTTGGGCACAGTAGTATCTTCCAGTAGCCTTAGTTCTGGAGAAAAGTGGATCAGAGATTTACTGGCCTTATTCAGTTAGAGGACCTTTTGAAAAAAAAAAGTGGAGACAAAGATAAGCACACCATTATACAGCATGCACATGGATGTACAACACACACATACACACAAAGTCACATGCATGCACACACTTACATATACACAAGACCTATCAATTTTATCATGACCATCATATCTCAACATCTTGAAATATTTGAGCCACCTAAATACAAAATATTTTTTAAGTGAGAGTGAGAATGAGCAAATAAAGATTCAGGAATGAAGAGAATATCTGTTGTAATTCACTATCCCTGGTTGGAAGCTATTTGATGAATCCGTGAATTTATCATTATCTATAACAGAAGGAATATACTACAGTGTGATCCATGTTAACAGTTTTTCATTGGACATCTTTTCTCCCCCTTGTTTTCCCCAGCTGTAAGCACAAAATGTACCTTGAAAGGCTGCCAAACACCAGCATCATTATCCCATTTCACAATGAAGGCTGGACCTCACTCCTGCGGACCATACACAGTGTGATTAACCGAACCCCAGAGAGTCTGATAGCAGAAATCATTCTAGTTGATGACTTCAGCGATAGAGGTAAGCTGCACTAGTGACATTTTGTCTGAGGTGGTAATTGCACATAATTGTGGAAACAGAAAGATAGTGAGATGGCTTCTTTTTCGTCCCTTCGGAAAGATAATCCTGAAGTTTTACCTGTGCTGTGATTGAAGAAAAAATGTTGGCCAGTTGCAAAAGGAACATAATGAGAAGCTACTGGCGTGGGAGATTTTGTTGTCAATAAGAAATTTACATTGCATTCTACTGAAAATCAGACAGTACTTGGGAAATTGCCTCAAGCTCTACTTCCAGGCATGATAAACCTGGAAACTATGTTGTTGCAGGCACATGTCAGTAGAAAGTTATTCAAATAAGGCTCCAAAGTGTGTTTCTATTTCTGAATAGTATTGTGCCTTGTTGTTTACAGTCTACTACATCCTTGATGGTATGCTAATGTGACTTTACAAATACTACAAGTTACAAGGGACACAAATATAAATTTTTACTCGAAGTTTCAGTTTTGTTTTTTAAATTGTGTCTGAGCATCACAGAAGCAATTGCTATACCAACATAAAAGAAATCCTGACACAATATTAATGATTACCATCCAGAAAAAGCACAATTTGGCTCATAAGGGAGGGATGAAGTTATAAAATGTTTGCTGAGAGTTGGAATTCTTAAATTATATTTGGCTGAAATAAGAGATTGACAATGTAGAGATAGGAAAGCGCATCTCAGTGTCCATCAATACACGAGGAAGAGGTTTGAAGATATTCATATATTTGTGAATGTATTTCCATAGAATAGTGTACTACATAAAGGTGCTTTAATTAGCATGACATCTGCAAGAAAGAGTGGCAGCAGATTATTTGTGCCACTATTATTATTTCATCACAGAAGAAAACCTATCTTGAAATCATAAGGCTGAAGTTCTGTTCTGGAAATTGCATCAGCAACAAAGCATGATGTTTTTTACAGAATCTAAAAGTTATATAGAGGGAAGTTTAGTGTGCTGTATTGAGGAGGATTGACTTGAAATACAGATGAGAGAATTGTCAAAGATAAGTAGATTGTGGATTTTATGTGTCAAAAGTGAACAAAATCAATGTTCTTTTCTGGTGGATGTGGCTACCTTGGTCATTTCTGTCTGATTTTACAGAGGTTTCTCCATTCTGTTGCTTAGTATGTATTTGGTACTCTCTCAGAATGAAATCCTATGTATAAAACTGCAATAGTCACATATCTCTAGAAATTAAAAGCACACTATTTTATTTTTATTATAATTAATGTTAAATTTTTCAAAGTAGCCACATTTATCTCACATAAACATAAGCATTTAAATAAACATAAAACTTTGTTTACAAAAAGTAAAAAGTACAATAAAATCCAAGGTTGCAGATCACCAAGTGAATGGTCTCTAGGGTTGGCTGGGGGCAGATGATATTAGGCAGTATATGTGTGGGTAATTTTCTGCATAATTAACTTTGTCCCGGTAAACTGTTTATTATGACAGAATTTTTACCCTGTGGTACTGCAGTGGGTAATATATGACAGTAGAATAATGTGCTTTTGAGAATAGTTTGCAGAATATACTCAGACACATTTCAAGTGAAATTCTATAGATGAAGAGGATCCATGGTACCTAAATTTCTTAGCTCCAAATTACACTTGGCTTTGGTGCCAGTAGCTACTTTACAGCAGCCGTTTTTCTTCCGTTAGTGTGACCAGTGGTACAGATGTCAAACAAACCAAACAGGGCCAGTTAAAGATAACAATGGTGATCTTTCCCTTTATTACTGGACATTTTTAAAGGGAAATGATCAAATGCTTATGTGAAGTTTTCACTTAAATATTCCATTCATTGTAATACTTATTTTATTTTTAGACTATTTATTTTTATCACAGTCCTTTCAGTCCCCTCAACTTTACACAAATCTGCCCCACTTTGACCCACCCAATTTTATATTCTCTGTCCTGTCTCCTCTCTCTTCTTGTCTCAAAAGCAACAGCAAAGGCAATTAAAAATGTGAAAATCCAAAGCAAACATAATAAGACAAAACAAAAAACCAAGACAAAAAGCACACGTCAAAACACAAAGAGTCTATTTTGTCCCTGCTGGCTACTCATGGGCAATGCCCTGGGCTCTGGTTGGTATACCCAGTAGCTCTCCATTGGAGAAAATTTAGCTGTAAGCCACATTTTGTAATGAAATGCAAGACTGAATGTTGAAAGAAACAGGTGATAAAAATGCATCTATAATCTTATGTTTTACACTTATGAAATTATATGAAACAGGAAAATACTTTTTCCATATTTTTATTTGGGATTATGATATCTTTTGGATAATTTTATTTGGTTTGTATATTATAATCCTATATTATATATTATAATCCTACTAACTCCTTCTAATTATATGACACTGAGTTAGTTAGTTAACTCTTAAGAGCCCCACCTATTTTATCAAAAGGAGAGAATGGTATGTCTCCTCATGTAAGTTATGATGAAGATGAGTCTTGGGTGGTCAAAGGACTAAATGGAGTATGGAACAAACAGAACAGGTGAGACACTGACTTCATCTATTTGCTTGTACTGCATACTCCCATACAACTCTAAAATGGTCTCCATTCTTTTCTGAGAATACATTTGTAATTTCATCAAATAAACCCCACGAAGTTCTTCTTTGTCTATCAAAATCTCTATTCATCTGTCATCCAGCTGTTTCCAGAATGCATGTGATGACTAACTATGGTGATTCATAAGTTTTGGAAACTTTTGGAGTACCTGGACAGAAAGAACCACCCATATGAGATTACTAACTCATTATAGACATGTTAAATAAATAAGATCCCAAGAATTTAATGAAATTGGAGATCACACTGTCTGACAATGTTATGTGAATGGACTTAAAGTTGTGTTTAACAGAATATTTTCCAAAAATGATTTTTACCATGGTAAGGAAAGATAAGTAAGATATCCCAAGGCTGGTCTTACTTCCAGAGCCTCTAAGACAGGAGCTACTTCTATCCTTTTTTTGAACTTGATATATCAATATAGATATTCCATTAATGCTATGATTAATAGCATATTGATAAGGATATATATACATCTATATTGATAACAGTGTGCATTAGCTTTTTTTATAATTTCATAAATTACATCCTTATATTGCTTAAAGTTTTTTTTTATGAACTCTTTAAATCTCAGAACAAGTAAGCTTGACAAATTTAAAGTCTGTAAAGATGTAGTAAATCTGTTAGTTTCCTTAAGGAAATTATTTCTGAAGTTTTACACTTTATTTTCAGTAATACATTCCAGTCCTAGTTCCTTTTAGTATGCGACCTCACTCCTTCCCAGCATATGTGTTGTGGATATTTTGCAATGTCCTTCAGCCAAAGGCAATAAAAGTTTGACAAGACTTAATCAAAATTCCCTGCCCTATATTTTAGATGCCCAAAGTCAATAGAATAGTGACATATGACAAAAAATGAGGGATGGCAATATTTCAGCTATCTTAGCAGCTTATGTATAATATCACTTGGATATACCTATTTCTAATACATGTATGTATTACAGTAATTGGCAAATTCTATTATAAAGAAAACACTAAAATATCATGTAGTTATGAATAATTCTGTTTCATTACTATGTGGTTTTCTCAAAAATCTGCCTAAGTAGAATTGACCTAGTTCTCAAAAGTTATTTTTTAAAGTCAGTATCCCACCCAGGAGTTCTCACTTTAGGTACTTTTCACAAGGCAAGATTGGTGAAAAACCATTGTTTTAGTCTCATAAAAATAAGCATACCATCTCTAAAACGTTAAGTTTGAGGCCTGCAGCTAAATTTTCAAACAACCTCTGCCTTGTTTTTACTATTTAATGCTCACCTTTCCGTAGTGAGTGAGTGTGTAGCTTTGCCCCAACTAAGCTCATAGAAATACACTTTAAAACCTAACTTGAGGCCTATATCATGGTTTCATGGGGGACTTTAAAGCAGGAGTAATCCTGAGCTTATCTCCAAATTCCAGGCCACCTTAACAGTATCCCCATGAAAACTGTTAAAATGTGTGAAATAAGCTAGGGTTTATCCTCAGAGATTGGGTGTGTATGAACATGACAATTCTGTATGTAAGCTTAGACAAGCACACATCCAAGTTAGGGGTAGTCACAGGAAGGCTCAGACACATTTCTGTCAACAGAACATGCATGTAGAGGTTTCACTATGCATCTAGGAATATGCACTAAAGCACAGATATACATATACACACTCACACATTATTGGCCTTCTTTGTTTCAAGTTTTATTATGAACCCAGGTAGACAGTTTACATTTATATTTCCTCTCTGTGTGCTAGATGGGAGGAAAAGAAAGAGACCTTAACTACCTTCACAAGATGGCAATTGTGGTAATTTTGAAGAAATCCAACTTACTTTTCCCCAGATACTCTAGACTGTTGTGGGACATTTGTTTACTGCTGTGGCTATCACTCTGTATGCTGTGAATGTGTTGCTCTGATTTGGTTGATAAATAAAATGCTGATTGTCCAGTAGCCAGGTAGGAAGTATAGTATAGGCAGGATAAGCAGAAAGGAAAATTCTGGGAAGAGGAAGGTTGAGTCAGGAGATTCTGCCAGCTGCCGCTATGAGAAGCAAGATATAAAGATACCGGTATGCCACGAGCCTCATGGCAAAGTATAGTTTTATAGAAATGAGTTAATTTAAGATGTAAGATCTAGCTAGTAAAAAACCTGATCCATTAGGCCATACAGTTCATCATTAACAGTAGTCTCTGTGTTTTTATTTGGGTCTGAGTAGCTGCGGGCCCAGGCGGGACTAGAGAAAACTTCAGCTACAATTTACACTTTGTGAAGATGTGTCTATGTTTTGCCAGACCTGCCTAAGGTGTCTGATTGGTTTAATAAAGAACTAAATGGCCAATAACTAGACAGGAGGGGATAGGTAGGACATCTGAGCAGAGATAGGAACTGTGGGAAGAAGAGAGGTAGGTTTGGGGAGGGAGTCAGACTTACAAAATGGAAGAGAGGTAACCATGTGACAGAATGTTAATTAATAGAAATGGGTTAGTTTAAGTTGTAAGAGCTAATTGTGAACAAGCCTAAGCTAAAGCCAAGCTTTCATAAGTAATAAGAAATCTCCATGTCATTATTTGGGGACTGGTGGTCCAAAGAAAGTCTGACAAGAATGACCTGCTGCACTAGACTGTTGCTGCTGAAGACGTGACCTATGGGCTAGCAGCTTTGCCATCATCTTGAAGCTTTTTAGAAATATAAGATCTCAGGTCTTTCTCAAGTAAAACAGACTCTTAATTTCAATCAGAGCAATTTCACATTAAATTAAAGTATGAATCACTGTCATGAGTGGCAGGTTTAAAACTGAAATCCCAGTGATAACATGGATGAATAAATAGCATCCATGCCAAAGGATCTCCTTCAGAAATATGTTTGTATATACAGTAATAATAACAAGCTTCTACTTGCTTGTATTGCTGAGAACATAATTAACATCAGATTCTTAAGTCTAAAATGGGGAGTGTTATTTTATGTGATGTTAACCTATTACATGTCTTTGAAAGATCCTGGCATGTTCATGAATTTGTATACCTCTGTCTTGCCTTCTTATGAAAGGATTTTTAAGTGAATTTAAGTTCAGTGATACTACTTTCTCCTTGACAAATCTCTTCTTTTGTTTTATAAATAATATCTTCAGCATCCTATGTCTGTCTTGTTATGGAATTAGTCAATAGTTCTACATGCCAAACTCCAAAAGAGTCCTGAATTTCTGTATAGATAGATGATAGATGGGTGGATAGATAGATAGATAGATAGTTAAACAGACAGACAGAATACATTATTTATATATATATATATATATATATATATATTACATTTTATATATACATATAATTTGTGTTAAGATCCTCACTATCATAAAATCCCAGATCTCAATTCATTGTTTATAAAGCTCTAAAATAGCAGTAATATTTTAATGACTTCATGAATAATGATGATGCATCCTTAGTCTTAACATCCATTTATACCATTACTTTCAAGAATGCATTAGATTACATTTCCATGAGTAGACCAATCAGCTAGCACAAGCTTCACAGGTACTCAGAGTGGAACGATATAATCAATGTGAGAAGGTTGTGAAACAGATGAAGAATATCAATGTGCTTCTGTTTTATATTATGAAATACTAACATTAAAGTGCATGTAAAACTTCTGAGATGACAGTCAACAAAAATATTTTAGTGCTGGCATTCCATCAGCAACTCCCCTAAACCATGAGACAAGCACTTTTTATGTGAAAGCTAGCTGATCTTGGAATTGTGTAGATTTAATATTAATATTTAAAATTAATAGAATAACTTATTATATGTCAAAGTATAGTATCAAACACAATACTAATAAGTAGTAAGAACTAAGCAAATCTTATAAAATACAACCTTTTGCCTTTTTTTTTAGATATTCAAAATTGTTCACTGAAAAACTGAAAGAAAGTTGTTCTGATATCTGATGTTGGCTGATCATATACCATAGGATGGAAACATATTGGTAATTTTGGTAAAGTGATTAAAAAAATCATCAGTTCACTCATCTTACTGTAAGAGATCCTGGATGTTGATTGGCATTCCTTCCTGTCTCCATAAATACAATTGTAAAGCAGTAGCATGCTCTCAAGGTCAGAAGGTAATTAACCTACAATGCAGGGGAAGGAAAACAAGAAAAATTACAAAAATGCACAACTCATAAGTGGGACTATTTTGCATTCATAAAATATGAGATTTATCTACTAGTTGAAGCCTGTTTCAAATAGAATTTGAGTCAGAAAACCTGTAGTGTTTTTCTTTTGTGTGTGGAGGGAAGGGTCAAGAGTGGGATTCTCTCCTTCCTGCTTTGAAGTTAATCACCTAATCTCCTACAATGCCTGTATGTAGAAAAGCAACAAAAACAATGGCATACTTCCTGGTTGAGCCTTCTCATTACCTTCAACTTAGAGTAGCTTTTTGTTTTCCCCCCTTTCTCCTAAACTGCAAATGCCATAACCCCATAATTTCAGGAATGTTCTGAGAATTACAACTGTCCAATTTTCATGATGTGACTGCAATGCTTTCTTTGTCCTCACAGAAATCTCTGATAGTTAGGTGCTCCCTTTACAGACTAGGATAAGGATTCTCCTATATTGGTATAGGTTTCTAATAAAATATTTCATGGATTTACCTTTATGATACAGATATTGAAAAGTAGATATATGTAGATAATTGTGTATTTATTCCTAAAGAAAATAATATTTCTCACTTAACTGAAGCTATTTTCAATTTTTATTATTTTAGTATTTATATGAAAATCTTTAATGTAGATTTTCAGAATGTTTTCATCATAATGGGCTATATCTAGACTACTTTTGCCACAAATACAAGTATTGTGGAAAATATGGGATTAAATGAAGTAATACAGTCAAAAGGCACAATGTTAAGTTCTACTACTTGCACATATTTTTGAAAATTAAATATTCCACATAGAATTAAAACAAATCCCATAATTAAATTTATTCTAATTGTTCTTTTAAAAAATCAGCCGGGCGGTGGTGGCACACGCCTTTAATCCCAGCACTCGGGAGGCAGAGGCAGGAGGATCTCTGTGAGTTCGAGGCCAGCCTGGTCTACAAAGTGAATTCCAGGAAAGGCACAAAACTACAGAGAAACCCTGTCTCGAAAAACCAACAACAACAAAAAAAATCAAAGTAAATCAATAAGTTATTATCTATCATGAATATATCATCATTAATATTTTGCTTTTATGGTGGGATTACATTCTTAAATATTAGTTTGGAGTATATTAAATCCTTCATTTTTGAAAGACACTAATGCCTGACATTTACTATTTCAACTTCAAAGAACACATATCTGAAAATAGGTCTCTTAACTGAGTCTACCCAGTGCTCATGTTTTAAACCAGTACATGTAAAGGCAGAGAAAGGCAGAAGATTGACGGTGGATAAGCTGACATGGCTTTCCAATCGCTTTTCTGGAGGGAAATTCTATATGGTTGAATTAATATGGATTTGGCATAGGAAGAAATGTGTTGGGTTTTTTTTTTTTTTTTAAGCAAAACTGTTTCAGCTCACCAGTGTCACAAAGGCATGACTTCCTCAAGAAAACAAATCGTGCAATTCATTTTATGGCAGATTAAATCCCATTTATTTTCCCTGCAGACAGCTGTTTTGAATGGAATGTCGCTTGTGTGAAACCATTTTGTGGATGTTCAGCTTCAGATCTTGGGCAGGCACAACTTTCTCTGATGAAATGAAAGGTTATGTTTTACGATTGCCCCTCCTGTCGGCAAACCCTGGCTTGTGAGCTTTGATAATACACTGCTCCGTATTTCAAGCTGCTCTTTTGATGTCTAAATATCCATCTGCTCTTAATTTTCAAAAATGCATGAATATAATGCAAAATAAAGCCCCCCAAATACAAATATTTCCTCCTTCATTCTGAAGTATAACACTTACTTGGGTAATTATTCTCTTGGCTTTCAAGATTTGTTGATTAAATGATACATTTTGAACATTTAATTAACCTGTGTTTATAAGATAGGCAATTAACAAAATTCTTCTAATAGGAAGGAGATGCTTTATGTCAACTGAGTAAAGGTACCATAGGGGAATGACAGAATCATTGAGATGAAAATTTTCCCACTGATATGGCATATTTGTAGCATTTAAAAGATGGAAAACAGATTCAGAAATTCAAAGTTCCACTTTTTTACACACTGTGGTAGTTTTCTATGCTGAGATCAATGGTAGGCTAAATGAAGTTGGATAGAATTTATGCTTCAATTTGTAAGTCTTCCTTACTGTGTAGTTCATTTTCAGGCATCTAAGTCTGAGAAACAGGAACATTTATGATAACTATCTTTAACTTCATAGAATGATATTACAAACATATAGATACTCTAGATAATTGGATCTAATTTATTTTTGCCTTATCATCCCAATAATAGAAACTATAATTTTTCTGTGTGTATACACAAGTGTGGGAATAGAGGACGCATGAGAGTAATCACGAATTGCACATGAAATTTCTAGTATCAACAATGGCCTTCCAGGACTGCAGGGGGCCAATCAGAGTGATCCTCTTAGAGAAATCAATGTTTCTAGTGGTCTGAACAGCTCTCGGAGAAATGAAGCGGGTCATAAAATAGAGTTAAAGATGTTCCTTTAACTTCACAATGTGATATATAATCAAACTGATGAGGTAGATGAG
Organism: Peromyscus californicus insignis; assembly: GCF_007827085.1. Taxonomy (NCBI): domain Eukaryota; kingdom Metazoa; phylum Chordata; class Mammalia; order Rodentia; family Cricetidae; genus Peromyscus; species Peromyscus californicus. Next base: position 48,421,268 of record NW_026294534.1, on the reverse strand, counting down.
TTCTTTTGGGCTAAGCCATTGCTGGTCATCAGATTCTGTCATTTTTGTGGATAGATTACGGCATCTTCCCAAGGCTTCTTCATTTCTCCACTGCACTAAGCTCCTGCAAAAGTTCCCACAAAATGAGAGTTATTTGGGGGACAGAGAATTGAGTTGGGAGTAAATGTAGAAGGGATATCTAGCATTGGCTTAAATAAATTAGATTATAACCATTGCTCTTCAATCTGTTTTATCTTACCCCATAAGACCTAGAAGAACACTGAATTGAATGGGTAATTTTTGCTTTAATTTTTCATTTGTTTCTAAGCTGCCAGCAGCTATCATTCCTCACAAAAAGCCTCATTCTGATGTCATTCTGATGTAATAACACTATAAAATCTACTAAATGTTAGCAACTGAGAGAAAGGTAAAAAACAAAACAAGAATGATTTATATATTGAATAAAATATAGCTGATGTCTTATACTTTTGATGTCTCTCTCTCTTTCTCTCTGTGTGTGTGTGTGTGTGTGTGTGTGTGTGTGTGTGTGTGTGTATGTGTGTGTGTCTGTGTCTACACAAATGCACATGTACATTTAGAGGCCAGAAATTGATATCTGGCATTTCTTTGTTTTTTTCTTTCAGAAGAAATTTTTTACTCATTTTACATACCAACCACAGATCTCCCTCCCATCTCTCCTTCCGCTCCCCACAAACCACCCCATCCCCTCCTTTGAAAAGGTTAAAGTCTCCCATGGGGAAGCAGCAAAGCCTGGTACCTTCAGTTGAAGCAGGCCCAAACCCCTGCGCCTTGCTTCAAGGCTGTTCAAGGTGTCCCACCACAGGTAATGGGCTCTAAATGTCAGCGAATACACCAGGGATAGATCATGATCCCACTGCCAGGGGCCCCTTAAACTTACCAAGGAACACTACTGTCTAACTTATGCAGAGGGCCTAGTCCAGTCCCATGCAGGCTCCACAAATGATGAGATTTCCTGAGTAATCTGTGGGGGGGGGGGCAATAGAGAGCAGAGGATGGAGGATGAGAACACAAAGGAATGGGATGATCGAGCTGGAACAGGGACCGAGTGGGAAAGCAATAAAAGAGATATCTTGATACAGAGAGATATCATGGGAATAGGGAGGAACCTAGTACTAGGGAAGTTCCCAGGGATGCACAAGGATGACCTCAGCTTAGACTACTAGCAATAGTGAAGAGGGTGCCTGAGCTGGCATACCCTGGTAATCAGATTGGTGAATACCCTAACTGTCATCATAGAACCTTCATCCAGTAAGTGATAGAAGCAGATGCAAAGATCCACAGCCAAGTACCAGGCCAAGCTCCAAGAGTCCATTCAAAGAGAGGAAAGAGGGATTCTATGAGCAAGGGACATCAAGATCATGATGGGGAAATCTACAGAGACAACTGAACCAAGTTAGTGGGAACTCATGAACTTTAGACCTACAGTTGTGGCATTTCTTTTGATTAAGTTTCATCTTACTTTTCAAGACCAAGTCTTTAGCTAAACCTGGAACTGGCCTATGTGGCTAGGCTGGCCAGCCAGTGACCTCCAGGGAAACCCCTGTCTCTGTGGTCTCAGTGTTTGTACTGTAGACATTGTGCGGTGCATAGTTTATAAATGAGTGTTTGGATGAAGATTCATCTCCTCAGCTTACCTGGCATGCACTCTACGGACAAAGCTACCACTCCATTCCAATTTTGACTTTTAAAAGATGTATTTCCACGTCTAACTTAATGCATGCATTTTGGATTGCCTTAAAAAATTTAAACAATTGGTTATTTTAAAGGTCTGGATATATCTTTCCCTCTGCTTTATAAAGTTAAAACACTGCTTCATAGAAAATTGATGAAAGTCTCCATGTAAAAAAAAAAGACTTGTATTTTATTTAAATGTTTATCTATATATTCTGTATTACTGAGTGTTATATATTTATAGCCTCTTGGGATATAAAGTAATAGAGTAAGTATGCCAAAGCCTCTGTGCTACAGACAGTCTTCAATTTTTTACTCTGTGATTCACAAGCCCTGCAGCCTTGGAAAGGATAGGGTTGGAAGTGGATTAGAGAAACAATAGGATAGTGGTTCCTTTTTAAAAATTTTTTTTCAAGAAATACTATCTCTAGTAAATGACAGGTAAAATAAATACCTCAATATAGAAATAAGGCAGAAAGGTAGTTCATGACTCCTTCAAATCAGTTCATATTCAAAGGTATAAGCCTTTGTAACATGCTCACAGGAAATATAGATTTTATATTTTTGCCATGAATAATTTTCATGAACTGATGATGAAGTAATTGCATAAGACCGGAGTCATAAAAGCTAGGTCCTTGTATACAAAAAGCAAATTGTATGATCCAAAGTTAACATACTTCTTTTTTAAACTGTGGGAAAATTCTGAGGACAATCCAAGTTTTTGTTTTCAATAATTAGAGAAATAAGCAATACGAGTTAACATGGGTTTGTTAAATTGTGATCAAATATTGTCCCAGAGAGAGGTGTATGGCTTCAAAGCTCAAGTTTCTTTAGAGTCAGGACTTTCTCCCAAGCAGAATGGTCTGAAATTACCATTTTATCACAATGGCCCACCAGACCTTGCTACATGGGTTTTCCCAAGGCTGTTTGCATGCATACCCACTGAACATTCCACCGAACTTCATAGAGACAGGCCTGGGCACTGAATGCCCCCTACCACAGTCTGCAAGGTGAGACCAGATAATTCCACAGCAGGATGATTCTCAGTGCAACGCTAAGATACTGGAAGTTTTTGAATGTTTTGTCTTTGCTAACATGATCCAGTACCCTTTTCTGTATTCAATTCCCTTATACAGCAGAATCAAGCTGGAAGGAGACCCTCATGGCACTGGAAGTTTTTCTGATTCACAAAACACTACAGATGACATGGCTATCTTATAGAATTGTATTAACTTCTCATTGTAAAGAGATTTATGATTCAAAAGAAATTGTAAGGAACAGGAAAGACTCAGGAATGAGTAATCCCAAGACCCAGGATGTCTACATTTAAATGTCTACAGATTCTGGGCAACAAATAAGAAATTCTAAGGGAGACATTGAAGCTATGAGCTGAAGACACTGTACACATTTTTATATTAACCACCTTATCCCTATGGGAATGGTTTGGTTTTGGACAGCTGGCCCTTAATACCAACAAACAATATACACTTATTAATTGGTGCCTTGAATTTTTGGCAAGTGGTATCAAGAAAAGTATATTTATCTGTACTTCCATGACATATTTTGAAAGCACTGCATAGTCATATATTTAAATTTAAAATGTTAAAGGAATCTCTGCTATTTCTAGAAATTTCCAAAGTGTAGGTACCACCATCACCCAGATGTATCCAGCACCATCACTCAATTTGACTAAGTCCACATTTACTAGTAAGCAAGGCACTGGGAACTGATCCCTAAAATTGAATCACAAAGTACAAATGAATCCCTCAGTAGACCCCCCAAGAGGACATGAGACAAAGGGCATTAAAAATAAGAGAAAGCTGCTGCAGCTGACTGACTGATTGTTCCTTTGCTTAATGGTCTGTGGCTATATGGTCTAGGTGGACATTGTGAGATACTGTTAGAAGTTAAAATTTGGAAGAGAATAGCAATCAGTCATTTCAGTTCAGATGTGACTCTGTTGTATCAGATACCACTCTTCCATCCAGAATGAAACATGTTTCCATGTCTCTGTGAAACATGCATCTCAAGTCCAGGTATCAAACCTGGCACTGCTTGCAGGCAATCTTGTTCAGTTCCTGCTTGGAAGCTCACAGTTTCTTCAGCTTGTTCCCTAATTTGGTTTCTCAGTCTCTCCTTGTGGCTTAAAACAACAACCAAAAAAGGCACACTTAATTTGTTAACACCTGATAAATATGGGCAGAGAAAATAAATATAAAACAATTACATGCTTCTAATTTTAGAAGATCAGTCACAAGGGCTCAGTTGGTTCAGGATTTGTCATCCATGAAGACCTGAGTTTTATTACCATTATCCTTACATAGAGTCCAAGAGCTGTAGTATGAGCTTGCAACCCAAGTTATCTACTATGTGCATGCATGTGCATGTGTGTGTGATACGTGTATGTATATGTATACATATATATGTTGTATATGAAAAATGGTGCAGCTTTTTCTTTCAATGTAAAAACTGAAAAGAATTTCTAAGAAATCCAAAGCTAGTACTTTTATGACTCACAGTTATGTAACATTTTTAGCCTGTTTCCTGAAGCCCTTTCACATCAAGTTATGGCAACCTCTTGTTAGGCCTTGAACATCTCTCTTCAAAAACTGACTACAACTTAGTTTCCCCAAGTATAATGAGAATATTTTAACTGTGTCATTTTATTTTACCAAGAAATAGAACTGTGAGGAAAAAAAAACTTCAAAATACAGTACCTTTAATTAAAATAATGTCATTATTTGCCTTAAATGAGTCTTCAGAGTCTTAGGTTAAATAAAATAAATATACTATTATTTTGGCTGAAAATCTATTATCCTCTGGGAATTTTTAATTTTAAGAGTATAAATTTATTAATACTAGAAAAAATAAAATGTTTTGTATGACATAAGAGAAAAGAAATACTAAGAAAATATATTTTATTGCTTATAATATAAAAAGGTTCAGCACTGCCGGGCGGTGGTGGCACATGCCTTTAATCCCAGCACTTGGGAGGCAGAGGCAGGCGGATCTCTGTGAGTTCGAGGCCAGCCTGGGCTACCAAATGAGTTCCAGGAAAGGCGCAAAGCTACACAGAGAAACCCTGTCTCAAAAAACCAAAAAAAAAAAAAAAAAAAAAAAAAAAAAAAAAAGGTTCAGCACTATGTATAGTGTATGGAAGACTTGTTTCATACCTAATTGTCTGTAATTGAAGTGAACCTTTAAGTTATACAGTAAGAATGTTCAATTGATGAATGAAATAGGATAAAATTAGAGCCATGAAAGACAGAGGAAGGAGAGGAAGAAAGAGAGGGGAGGAAAGGAAAAAAAGGAGGGGGGGCATAATAGGTAACAGATCAACAGATAATATAGGTAGATAGGTCATAGTTATATAGTTGGTAGATGATGGATAGATAATTGATAGATGACAGATGATTTAGAAAGGTGATTTATGTAGATGATAGAAAGATAGATGATAGATAGATGATTTGGATAGGATAGATATAGGTTAATAGATAGATATAGATAGATGATTTATATATACATAGTTTGATAGGTAGATATAGATAGATAGATAGATAGATAGATAGATAGATAGATAGATAGATAGATAGATGGTTTAGATATGTAGATATAGACGATAGACAGACAGATGATATAAATAGACAGATAGAGTGGCTGACAGAAAGACAGAGAGACAGATAGACAAACAAATGGATGGTAGATGGCTAGGTAGATAGTAAAACCACCCAGAATTATTCGTTCACTATCTTTATCTAATTAAAGTAGAAACTATAGGTCTACCTCCCTAAATGAAACTCTGTAAGGACAGTAGTTGTAACTTCCTGTTTTGTTGCAATTATGTCCTCAACGGCTAGAATATAAAACTGTGAGTACCTAACCCATCATCCCTGATTACATTAAAGTATCATAAAGGGAAATACAGTCTCTCTCCACCTTTGAAACTAGGAACAAACCTCTCAGCACCACAGCTCTCGTCCTTCCTTACTCCTTCAGCATCCCTTTGCATAAACTTGTGAGTTCATTGTCTAATATGGGAGACCTTTTCTTTACAAAACTTAATGTGAGTAGTGAGCACCTCCAAGTTTTAACTTTTAAGGGAGGACAAAAGTTCACGGAGTCCTATTAATTTGGTAACCTTGACAAAAATCAGAGACATTTTAAGAGCTTAAAAAGCTAAGCTGACCCACCTTTAGACATTGGGTATAATTGAAGACAATTTCAGCTTCCATTAAGAGCTTTGTTATGTACAGGCTCTGTCAAAAAAGAGGAAAAATGAGCTAAGCCTCATAACACTGCGTAAGAGCAGCGATTCATCTGCATTCACTTCGGCTTGAAACCTGTGCTCAGAGGATGGGAAATAGATCATTTGACAGCTTGGGCATTAGGGATTGTTTTGCCTTCTGGAGACTTTCTAATCTTCTTTGTCCCCACATTTATTTCTGAAGGTCATATTCCCACACCACATAATCATAATACTAAAGATCATATAGAAAACTCCATTGACATTTCCCTGAAAAAAATGCTTCATATTGACCCAATTAACAGAGTTAAAATACATTAGTCGAGTGTAAACTTCAGATGAATATGTTTAACCTAAGTTATTTCTTTATAATTTTGGTTGCCTAATCTAGTAGCTCCCCTTGAAAGAAGAGTGGCTATATCCAAACTGGTGGGACCTGAGTTATAAGCAAATAATATTATTTTCTTTTGATAGGTTTAGCTATAATAGAGTGAACAAATGTTTGTGTATGAGTGGAGTATATGTGTGTGTATGTACATGTGCGTGTGCATGTGTGTGTGTGTATGTGTGTGTGTGTGTGTGTGTGTGTGTGTGTGCATGTGTGCACATGCAATAGGGAAGAAGGAAAAGGGGGAAGAGGGAAGAGAGGGGCAAGTGAACAGGAAGTTTAGGAGGAAAACAGGAAGTGGTTGGGGGCAGGGGAGGAGGAAGAGAACAATTAGAAGGAACAGAAAGAGGGGGAGACTTTTAGACTTACGTTTTGATCCTCCCTCTGTATTGTACTGTCTGTTAACTCAAACTAGAATGGTTCTTTTGTTCCCATGTTATTTTTCTTTGTGAGTGCTCATACTTATTAGTCATTAGCTTGAGTTTTCTGCTGAGATCTACTGACAGAACAGGGTTTTAGAAATTACACAGCTCAGACATACTTTAGACAAGATCCTGGTAAATTTACCAAGACAGCGAATGTTCCTACGGTGCCACTAGACAGACAGACCTTCTTGAGGTGTTGCTAATAACTTATTTCTATATCTGGTTATGATATGTTGCTATTGGAGAACCTGCTTTAAACCATGTAAAACATGCAGATCCTGTATGTCATTACATACAGCTTAATTAATTTAATTCATTTTTCATTTTCTGTAATACTTCAAAGATCTGACTTACATGCCAGAAATGAGGACAAAGGTTGTGCTAAATATCCATTTTCTAAATTAACACAGTTTTTATCATGCGTTGGTTTGTCGTTTGGTACTTCTGCAAGTGAACCAAAACAATATATCTAATTAATATTTAATTGGTAATATGTGAATCTTAATTTTCATATATATTATTTTAAGTAAATTTATCTTATATCACAGATATGTCTCATTAATATATTTCAGATATTAAAACAACTTACCAATACTATTAACATTCTACAAAATTGTAAAAACTGATTTTTTTCTGTATTAGTAAAGATATAAAATGGCAAAATGTATGTGAGGAACCATTTGTGCTTCATAATAAATCTGGAGAAAAACAGACCAAGCAAAATGGTGTTTATGAATACCATAGAAATTGTTGTATGCAGAGTTTTGCATTGGCTCCTGGGACATACTAATGCTATCTAATACTAATTCCAATAATATCAAATACTAGCACATTGAACTATCTCATGACACCTTTAAAGACTACGTCTCTTCTGCATATGCTGATCTGTAAGTGGTTTTAAGACAGCAGAAATGCAGAGGGGAAAGGATGTGGCCCAGTGTTTCAAGCCCAGAATACATCTTTCAGCACAAGTACCACCTAGGATATTTGCTGCATATTATGAAATAAAGTCCCAATATGAAACTTCTTGCACCTACAAGAAATATTTGGGAGTCCAGTGCTCTTGTACTAATCTCAGGAATAAATATTGATGCTGGACCACTTTTCAGCTGAGGAAGAGAGAAGCATTTCTTGATTGCCTATATTCTCTCCTGCAAAATGAGTAGCAGATACCTACAGGCAAGCAGAGGTTACTAGAACAATGAAAGGATATCACCTGTCTGGTTTGGAAATAGTGAAGCACAAAAATAAATGCTAATTAATTTAATAACTCTGACTTGTATATTCATCTTGGAAATATATGAAAGCAATCAGGAAAATGAAATACTGTAGGTTTGATGGAATTCACATAAAACACACATTAAGATAAATTAGAAAGGGTTTTGTTTCATTTTCTTGCATGATATAACTTTCTGTTCAAATGAACAAATGTGATCATAATTTGTAGCTACTACTCTGGAAGTTTTTTTTCCTTTACCCTAGGATCTTAAAGTTTGGTGGTTACATAAATTATACATTGGTACCATAATGTGAGGAAAGTATACTACATCATGTTGATTTATAAAATATGCATGTTATCAGCCAAATTTTTGAAGAGTGTATCCCTGAAACAATGCATTATAAATTTGATGATGTTCTTCTTATCTTTTATTTACATAAATGTCATGTATGAATTCATTTTATTAAATATTTTATATTTTTTCTTGAAGGTTATATAAAATCTTTTATAAAAATCTTTTAATATTCAACACTAGAGTGGGTCAGTATATGGTGGATATTATTTTGATGTCACTTAACTTTTGGTGTCTATGTTCTATTTTTAAATGTGAAAAGAAATACTGTTAATTTTAGGATAGCTAGACATTTTCCTGTGATGCATACCAATTAGCACAAGTCGCCGATTTTAATGGTACTTCAAACCAAAGAAAGCTCTTCCCTAAGGCTTACAAAATGTAACAAATTTGTGAAAAAATAATTCATAAAATTTACCATGATATAGAAATAAGTTACAATTAATATAGTCACCTTCTTTTTGGGGGGATTGGGGAGGCATAGGTCTATGTCACTTTGCAACAATGGAGACAGGATATCTCATCATGAGGGAATTTTGCTTTCTTTTTATTTTAGTTTGTAAAATTCTGTATTTCTTTTGGTGTTTGCATTAGAATGACAATGAGAACAAATTTTGTTTTGTATTTACATAAATTTCCAACAGTTAAATTTAAAGACATAATCTGACAAATAAAGGTATCATATTAACAATCGATTTTTTTCATTATAATATGTGGATTTGGGTTTCTGCCCTCTGATAGGCACTCTTGGTGAATTCATGCTGACTATTGCAAAGAGCAATGTATACATAAGCTTTTAAATATTTCCATGATAGCCATGTTGAAGACATTTATAATGACCTTAAGGATGAACTAAATTATGGTGCCAAACTCCTCTTCTGCTCAATGGCCTTTTACTTTTCTTTGTGAGAGAAATACATGTTACTCATATTTTGACTGTTTCACTGCTGAGTTGAAATGGGTCTTAGTATTTCTAAATATGAGAATACAAGTGCCATGCAAACTGTAGCATTTGGAAGTATATTCCCACATTGTGTGCATTGCTTTTGTGTTCCTGATATATCCTTGAAATACAAAGCTTTGTAATATTTTCTCAGTCTCCTCCCTCTCTTCTTCCCTCCCCCTCATATGTGTGTGTGTGTGTGTGTGTGTGTGTGTGTGTGTGTGTGTGTGTGTGTGTATGTGTATCTGTGTGTCTATTTGTCTATTGGTCTGTCTGTGTGTGTCTGTGTATCCATGTGTGCACACATGTGCATGTCTTCTGCCTTTCTGCTCTGTATCTACCACAGCCTAACAAAAGTTTGTGAAAAGCTACTCTGTGTTTGTTCTTTTGAGCTTTATGTAATTTTAGAATTTACTTACAGGCATTGATCAATTTGTGTTCATTTTTGCCTGTTGTGTTAGGTAAGGGTCCAAAGTCTTCCTCTTTTATACATATCTACCCTTCCTAAGCAACTGTTAAAGACTACTCTTTCTCCATTGAATCTTCATAGAATTTAAATGTAAAATCAAAACTAATAAATGTAAAGTCAAATTTCATGACATTCAGGCAAGTCCTTTTTGTTCTATTTGTCTATCAGTATGAACTACACACTGTGATAATTAATGAAGTTTAGTAACAAAGTTTTAAGTCAGAAAAATGAGCCCTTTGGTTTTTAAACTTGTGAATGGTTACTATGACAATTCCTACACAATTGTATTCTCCAGTACATTACAGAGTCAGCTAGCTGAATTCTACAATAGAATAGGGAGCAACTGAATTGTTTTCTACACATTCCATTTAACCTGTGGAAAAAACAAGGTTTTCAATTATTAAATTATTTATTTATTTGTGTGTGTGTGTGTGTTATACATGCATGCGTGTTTTGGGATGTGCACATATGAGGAGGCCAAAAGAAGTTGTCAATATTTCTCTATGATCAATGACAATGTCCCTTCTTTCATTGCTGGACTTAGTAATCTTTTTCTCATGTCATCAAGCTAATATTTGCCCACTTTGTAAAACTTTTGTTTGTTTAATAGTTTTCTTTTCCTATTATCTATTCATTTATTTCTAAGATCATGGTACTGGCAGTTGTAATGTGTGGTGAGAACAGTTTATTAGCTTACAGTTAGCTATCTGTTCAATATATCCTCACATGGTAGAGAGCACCCAAGAGAAAAGTAGTCCCTTATTTACTTGTAACTGTGCTGTCCTTAAAAAAAGTCTTAAAGAGGTAGAGCCAGCAGGATACATAGGGACAAACTAGCAAGAATTTATTAGAGACACTAGATCACTCACTTCTGAAGGCTGGAGAGTGTCCCAAGAGGCCACCAGGAAGTCCAGCCCCTGAGAAGTCTTATGCCTCAGTCCTAGTGCAAAAGCCTCAGAATTAAGGGAACTGATGAGCCAGCTTTCAGCCCTAGTCCTCCAAATCAATAGCTGGTGAAAAATAAAGAGCCTACCAGGAGAGCAAAGCCCTCTGAATCAACTAGGCAGGGGACATATGGCTCACAGAGACTGAAGCTGCAAGCACAGGACCCACACAGGTCTACACCAGGCCCTCTGCACATGTTATAGTTATGAGCAGCTTAGTATTTTATGGGACTCCCGACTGTGAGAACAACTGGGTCTCTGACTCTTGTGCCTGCTCTCGGGACTCTTTTCCTCCTGATATGTTCCAACTTCAATATGTTAGTTTTCAGTTCATCTTATTTATTTTATTTTATTTTTTGCTGTTGCCTGTTCCTTTCTAATAAGAGACAGAAAGGGAATGGATCCAGAGGGAGGGGAGATGGGGAGGAACTGGGAAGAGTAGAGGGAGGGGAATCTATAATCAGGACATATCATATTATCGTATGAGAAAATACTCTATTTCCTTTAAAAGAAAGAAAAAGCAGAGACTAAAGGCTAATGAGATTGCAGTGCTGTTCCGTTATTTATGTGGTTTGTGTCCAGTCACAGTTTTTCTCCCTGCTCTCAATTCCAATATTTCTCCAAAGTTCATAGCATGAACTTTACTTCTTCCTATCAGATATATTTCAATTTTGTATTATAATACAAATGTGTCACTATCAGCCATGTTACCACGAAGTATAATTTTTTATTTCTATGCCAGATAAAACCACATTATTACTGTTTTGTGTGTATGAATTTTTTCTTGGTGCTTCATTTTTTTTGTTCTGTTTTTGTTCATCTATATATCTATGTATATCTATTTTTCATCTATATATCTCTAATATTCATCAATGAAGCATACAGACCGGGAGTTAGTCTGCATTTTTTGTTCTTTGTTCATCTGTATTAGAAAGATCTCACAATAATAAATGTAAAATAAAGGGTCTTTGACCCAATTACTATTTTCGTTTCGGAGTTGTCCGATCTTCATTTCAGTGTATTCTTAAAGTTTAAGACAGAGGTGTAAGCTTTTATCTATGAGTCACAGAAAATCCCTTTTGAAACAAATAAGAGTATCTATTAGGGAAGCTTCCTAGGAAAGTAATGTCTCTATGGAGTCTTTAGTGAGCATGCAAGAGAAAAGAGCAATCAAAAGGCAGTCCTTCACAAAGGAGCTAGCTCCTTAAATTCAGATTTCGGCATGAGCGTTTTATGTCTTTCAGTTGAATTCTAGTGTACTATACTCTGTACACTGTTCTTATTTCACTATTTTCTGATACTCATCCTCAGCTTATTGCAAGAGACACCCTTATTGTAGTATCATAGCCAATACATTGAATAAGCCCTCCAAGAGGAAATCACTTAAATTTCATTCAGGATGTCAGACAGTTCTGCACATCCTCCATTCTCTGTAGGAGCCTATGTATGTGCTTCAGTGGGGAAAGTTAAATAAACTGAGAGGACAGGGTGGCCAAACCAGGGCCATGACAGACTCCCCTAGCAGCCCTGACACAGACTAGGCCTTAGTTTCGGTTCGCTAGAACCGGCGGTAGCTGAGAAAGCAGCTCTCAGGAAAACCACAATTGAGGGGCAACCAATCAACAGGCGCCCCCAGCCTCCTGCTGACTCAGCAGGCACCCCAAGCCCCTTCTGCTCGCTCAGCGGATGTCCCCACCCCCCAGGATTCTGCTACCTAAAGATAGCTTTCCCTACCCTCTTGTCAACAAGCCCCTAGACACTAGACCCCACCACCACCAATGGGCCCCTAACCACTACAGCCTCTCACCAATCAGCTCCCAGACTAATCTCACCTCCCCCAGTCCCTAACCACTAGACCCTCCGACCAATCAGCCCCCAGACTAATCTTTCATCCACCAATCTACACCAGATTAATCCCTGCTCCCTGGAATTCTCCTACCCGCCCTTTAAAAGGAGCTTCCGACCTCCCTTTGGGGTCGCTATTTGCCACCCCAACTGTTGGAAACAATAAACACTCTTGCTAAGTTGCATACACGACTGTTGGTCTTTCTTGGGGTCTTCTCTCCTACCCTAACACAAACTTAAGTGTTAAACTGGTATTTCGAGTTCCTCCAAACTGAAACATTCCATTTCAGAAGGAAGTTTCTTAAGGCTAGTACAATTCTAAAAGGTGAATCATTAAGATGCGGGAGGTAAATAAAAAATTCACAAGCCTCAAAAAGTCCCTGAAACTTACCAGATTCACAAACTCCACTTTCCCCACGGATAGATAAACAGGACTTCTGAGGAGAGACTCTGTGGCCTGTAGAGCTGCTGGCAAAGTGTGCAGAGAGCTAGCTCCAGGTTTTGGTTTCCATGGATCACCCATGTTTAGATGTCGTTTCGGTGACCAGCTGCTGTTAAACCATCAATGCCCTTGTGAGGAAGCCCTTACTCACACCCCTGTAAATAACCCCAATACACTCACTCGTTTGCCCAGTTGGACTTTGGTGGTGTCATCAGTTTGTCCTGTTGTCAATTCCCTGTCTGGGGAACATAGACAAATATTTGTTCGTGTCCCCCTATGATTAGTGTCACACAACACACAGCTATACACAGATAGGAATTATTATCCCTATTAAGAGACACTCAAATATAAACAACCGTCAAATAAAAAACGTTGGCAACATACGTATATATGTATGTATGTGTGTGTGTGTGTGTTTAACATTGTTTTTGAAAACATTTGTAACATAATACACAAACGTTATTTTCTTTGGTGACCCCAATTCATAGCATCCTGAAGACATACGTTTTTAAAACAACATCAAAATTCACCACTAAATTATTATATTAAATAAAATATCAGGATCCAAACCTTAGATTTTTGTCTTATTTTAACACAAAAATCCTTTAACACTATATGGGATAAAATATCTGTAATTACTGTATATATATTTTCATATACATTTAAACATTAATTTAAAATACTAATAAAAATTTAAATGAAAACTATAATTGTTTCAACCAAGATAAAATTAATTAGCTTTCTCTATGTCAAAATATTTGAAAACTAACAAAAAAGAGAAAAAGGAGAATAAAATTAAATTGAGCAGAAACTATTAAGATAGTGAAAAGGAAACCTTTAATTGTGTTTCAAACCAAATAATATTATTTCATTTAGAAAGTCTAATTAACCGCCATGTATTGTATTCCAAGGTTTATTGCATAAATTAATTGTATACATATTAATTGAAAGATTAAATATTCCATACAGAATGAAAATAATTATAATAAAGAAAAGTTGTAAGCTTTATTTATGTAGCAATGGAATAAAACGATCAATAAACACATATCATATCAAATATATTTAATGTCCAAATTCAAACTCAGTGCATGGCTACTTACAAAAAGGGCTGTACGCAGATATCACCAGATCCCCATCGTCCTAGTGTCCAGTATCTCATTTTAATTCTGAGAAAAACAAAATAATGTGAGCAATGTGTCATAGAACAGTATTTAAAAATACTGCTGGTAGTGTTTATATGCTTTAAAATTCAAAATAATATATCAAGTAAGTTTAGGGCTGCTGAAGGACAATAAAAACTAACGTTTTATTTTGAAGGAAAATCCCATTAGTTCACAATTAAAAAAAATAACACTTGCAAGGCTTTCTTGAAGAGTTACAGCTTTCTGTGTTCCCATTTGACCATTTGGATTTAATTTAGTGACAGATTCACAGTGGATGACAGATTGCTTGGAAGTGACTAATGATGTACTTCCTAACGTTCATTTGCTAACTGAGCACTAAACTGCTGACGAGCACATTTTCTACTGCTTGGATTTGATTTTTTTTTCTTATTAGTTTAATATGTTTTTTTAAATAAAGGTCACCGGGGTTTTTTCACTAAAAGATCATGACATGAAATATTCTCAAGCCTGCAGTCTAATATTTTGAAAATTTAATTTACTTTTCAAACTCTGCAGTACAATATCTCTCATTTCCAAATGGTGCTTTTTAACACACTCCTGGATTTTCGTGGATTATATTTGCAATACAGTGAGTTTGAACTCTTTCGTATTTAATTAGTAGGAAAACTGCAATGTTATCAATGGAAAAAGAATAAATGTAACTCTTTATGTCTTGGAACACTGTACAGTGTTCAAACCAGACATAAGAAAAACAAACAAACAAACATACAGTTGAATTAGTTAGTGTTACCCAGGCACAAAGTAGGATGAATTACAAAGAGACCATACTGAAAATCTCAAATTCTTTGATTATAAACATTACATGTAAGCCAGAAATCATGGGCTCCTTAATGTCATTGAAGGGTGATGCGATCCATTTCCTGAGGTAAATTATTCCAGTGGGCAGTAAGGGATTCTAAGGGGCAAGCAAAGGGAAAGAGTATTAAAACACCTTAAAAAACAAGTGAATATATATTTGTATTCAAACAAATTCGATTCATTCAAGTCTATAAATTTATAGATTAGCTGAATAAGACTCATGGTACCCTGATTGTAATAAACTCCGTTGGTGTTGTGGGCAATGAGAGAGTCCATCTGAGCTTCTGTGGCACACCACCACAGCCTGAGTAATGTATAATAACACTTAGTCCTGCCATGCTTAGAAACTAGTGAGGCCAAGGTCTAGATGTTAGTATGTTCTGTTCTCAGGGTCTTGTTTCTGCTTCCATGATGGCACCTAGAGAAATGTGCAGGAAAGAAGAATTGTTCTACCGTTCCATGGCAGAAAGCAGAAGAAAATGAACAAAGGCTACATTCAGTCTTCCCTTAAGGTCCTTAATGCTAGATGGTAGAACTCTTATGATCTATTTACTTCTTAGAGGCCCCACATCTAACATCTCACTTTAGCTGAGATTTCATGCTTAGGTTTTAGAAGGGACACAATCAAACCATACCAGCTAGTGAGATAGTGCTGTAATACCACCACCCATCTACCCCCAACACACACACACACTTAATTTAATAAAAGAAAAATTTTAAAATAATATCATTTTGGCTCAAGAATTCACAGGATTAGGGTTTGAATCTTTCCTTTTTGGCTTCTATTGGCCCTTCGATATTTGAGAAAGAGAACCAATTTTTTCCCTCTCCATATTTTCATGCATCAAACAAGTTAAGTATAAATGACCTCAGTGAAGCTATCTACAGTGACTTCAGATGAGCATGTAAGAAGCACAGTCCCTAGGAATCAAAGCCTGAGAAAAGTAAGAACAAGATTCAGACTTCTGGGAAGTGCATTACATCACCTCAGCGTGTCTGTGCTGGGCATTCAACAGAACAGAGTGCTAACAAGGCGAGTCCCCAGCACTGAGAAACAGATTCCTTCTACCTTCAGGAAATGTCAGAGGTCCTCCTCAGGTACTCAAATGATGAAATTAGGTGGGTCACATTATTATTGTTTTCTTTAAAATTCTAATAAAGCTTAACTGAATACTTGTAATAAGTATAAGAATCTTTGTGCTGTGTATTTGGGGGCTACAAATAGTGTATATTTTACCTACATGATTTTCTTGTGACAACCCCACCAGTGATCTTGACATCCTAAATTAAATATGTTAATAAGCACCTGACTAGCTGGGCTTTTAATTAACTACTTTCTAAAGTGCTTGATTTCTCGCTACTGTGATATCCTTAATTATTTAAGCTATCACTTAATGCTAATATATTCAGGCCCCTGCTAAGAACTCAGAAGATTGGACTCTATATTGATGTTCAGTTTCTAGTCTAACTTTAGTTCAGTTTTCACATTCTAAACTTCAAAACTTGCCAAGTGGAGTATGTGCTCTTTCCCCTTTCATTTCCTAAATAAATTACATATAAATGTTCAATCAAACGTTTCGTTGGATTAAAGTGATAAGGAATGCTGGGCTATCCATCACTCGTATTCATTTAAACATCACCATGCTGGCAACCCTATTTTCACAGCTCTATAACTTATAGCAGCTTCTAAGTGTCTGTGAGTTTCTCTTTGCCACAGCTTTATAATACCTGCACACATAGCATTAGCCTTTCAATGTCTGTATTTTAATTTTTGGTAGCTAATTTTAAACATTTTAGTGAAAATAAAATATAACACTGAGAACTGTTGTTCTTTGCTGAAGATATTGTAAGGGACTTGGAGCTAAGTGACATCCATCTACAGGTGTTCACTACTGTCTTCAAAAGGCGATGTGTGGTGTGTGTGGAACTCAGAGGGAGAGCCCCAGTCAGGTTCCTCCATTCAGCACTGAGAAAGAAAAAAGCAGAAGCACTTGAGATGTTCGAAGCACCCTGATAGCATTCCTGTGAAGCAGCTGATAATATTTACTACTGCGTAGTAACTGTCCATGATGTGATTTTATCATGATGTGTTTGGTCTGTGCACTGCCTGCTCTACAGACAGTGAAGCTCGTTATTATGTATGTTAGGCATTCTCATCATCTGTTCTCTTCAACTTCTTCATAGTAAAGGGAGAAGGAAAGCAGCATGTTTTTTTATCTAACACACCTAACAATAAACTCTCCCAGAAAGAAAATATGTTGAAAGGTTTTCACCATCGTTTTAGAATTCTATATCCATGAATGAACAAACTCAATGCAAATCCAAAGAGGCCACCATTCCTTAGACAAGAATTCACTCATATGTCCATAGGTTTCCAAGCTGAAAAACTTTGTATAAGAGTTGGCATCATAGAGAGATGCAATATGTTATTATCTTTTTAATTTTTAATTGTTTGAGAATTTCATCCTTGCATATAATGTATTGATCAAGTCTATTATTCATGCCCCCTCCATATTCTCCTCTATCCCCACCATAAGTATTCCCTCCCAAGTAAATGTGTTCTTTTTTCCCCTTAAGCCCACTAAGTCCACTCAGCACTGTCAGTGTGTGCGTTGGTGTTGGGCATCTACTGGATCACAGGCAGTTTCAGGGAGGCTGCATCTGTGTGAAAGCTGACATTCCCTCTCCCTCAAGCCATCAGTTCCCAAAACTCCTCACCTAGGTATGGTACTTCATGACCACACGCAGTCATCGATTCTTCTGATTATTACAATCTTTCTTTCTCTCCTGTGGTGATCTCTCGCCCACGGGACATGGTGATGCATATGTTCCATTTAGAGCTGAGCACTATGGAGTCTCTTACTCTCTACACAGACCAGTTATAGATCTCTATGTAAATCACCATCTAGTGAAAACAATCAGGAAATACAATAATCCCATGATTATAATGATAAATCATTAGAAGTCGATTTAAGACTGTGTCCATTAGCCAGTAGAATGATGCTTTCAAGAAGGTCCAAGCTTGATTTCTCCATGTTACGGAACTCAAGGTTGTGGTAGCTTAAGCAATTCGGTCTTACCACCAAATTCTGGAGCACCAAGAGCAGTGGCAACAGCTTTTAGTGTTTGGGGTTGATCAAACTCCACTGACCAATAGCTACAAAAGAGTAACCTAAACATGGCAATGTTTTTGTGGTTGTTTGTGTGTTTGTTGCTTTGCTTGCTTACTTGCTTTGTGACCTATTGTGTATGGGATGGGAGATGCATTATTGTTTAGCTGTACATATGCGTTTATGAAGCCTCTATAATAGTAAGCTTTCATCAAAGGTTTTTATTGGTACTTATCCCACCACATCCTCCCTCTTCTACCCTGTCCCCTCATTTTCCCACTGTGATTTACTCCTTCTTGCTCTGTCTGTCATACTTGCTGCAAGCCATTTCCCTTTCCTTGGGAGGTTTTCTCCCATCACCTCTGACAAGTTTCATTAACTCCAAGGATCTAAAGATTCAAAACTAAATATCCAAAAGGAGAGCAAATGTGTGACATTTGTCTTTCTGGGTCTAAATTACCTGACTCGGGATTATTGTTTCTAGTTCCACCCATTTGCCTATGAATTTCATATTTCTCCATAACTGAATAATATTGTATTATGTGAATGTGTCACATTTTATATCTATTTACTATTTCATGAATTCTAGGCTCTTTCCATTTCCTAGTTATTGTGAATAGAGCAGCAAAGAGATCTCTATATTAGGATTTAGGGTTCTTTGGGTAAATCTCCACCCTGACTTACTGATTTCCGCAAGGGCAACAGCACTTTGCCCTTGTATCCAGCAATGACTTGGTGGATAACTGTTCTGCTTTCCTGAATCCACATCTCCACATATGTACCTGTTTTCTCCTCCTCCTCCTCCTCCTCCTCCTCCTCCCCCTCCCCCTCCCCGTCCTCCTCCTCCTCCCCCTCCTCCTCCTCTTTCATCTTTGTCATAGCCATTCTAATTGAAGTAAGTAGAGTTTCCTAGGTAGTTTTGGAAGAGGGTCTCCAGATAGGGTATCGTTTTAATTTCATCATTCTGATTACAAGATTTACAAATAGAATGTTTAAAAATTGCAAAATATAAATGGCTTGCTTATTAAATTCAAACAGAAAAGGCACACACCTCTGAAATTGTATATTTTGTTTCAAATTTAGAGTTCTTTCGACTTCCATTGTGTCACAATGATATATAGCATTGTCCCCACAATGTTTAGTAAAATCCTATATTACTATTGCTAAAGTATCTTTTATTCTGTTGAATGTGTTGATTTTTGAGATAATTGAATCAGAAGGACTTAACAATTTTATATTTTTACCCAGAGTAAAATAAACTTCTAAGTTATACCATCTTTAAAAAAACAACAATAATTATGTATGAATTAAATTTCTTTTAGGTGAGATTAAATGTAGTTCTGTGAAGAAAAACAATAATTCCTGTAGCTCCATATCCCAAGATAATTACTAGTGAAAGACTTGAAATATTGAAGATTTAAAAGAGAATTATTAAAGGTTGCTATGGAATGATCAGTATTTTGTAAAGAGAATCATGAATATATCTCTCATGCAGGTTTATTTGTGTCATTAATTGTCAATCCTGGTATGAAAGCTTGGGGTATAAACACTGGGAATTAGAGAAATGATTCTCTCACCTCATACATAAGCAAAACATGGCCCTATCCGTGTGCACAGGAGCAGGCTTTGGTGACCTCATGCCTTCCAGAGTTCCTTCCACAACTCCAACTGCCTAACAGCCAAGTCACACGTGTGCACTCTTCCACCTTCCGAAGATTCTGCCCTCGTGTCCAAACAGTTGGTATACAGAATGTGTACATTGTCCTTGTATGAACTATAAAACTGTCAACCTCTTTCTCACTCACCCAAAGCCTCCTTTGGACAAGCAGAGAATCTAAAAGCTTCCTTCATCCCAGTGCTAAGAAATCTGATTGCTCCCAGTGTAAACACTATAGGGCAACATACATTTCCTTTCATGCCATTCTAAATTTCCATGTGCACCCTACTCTTTCTTTCTTTATTTATTCATTACATCCTGACCACAGTTTCTCCTCCTTCCTCTCCTCCCAGTCAGTCTTTCTCCATCTTCCCTCTCCAACTCCAGTCACTCCTCCTCCGTTTCACTTCAGAAAAGGGCAGGCCTCCCATGGATATCAACCAGCTATGGCATATCAAGTTGCAATAAGACAAGGCACTTCCTCTCCTATTAACACTGGATAAGGCAACCCAGTAGGAGAAAAGGGTCCCAGAAACAGGCATCAGAGTCAGAGGAAGCCCCTGCTCCCACTGTTAGGAGTCCCACAAGAGGACCAAGCTAAACAATTGTAACATAT
Organism: Peromyscus californicus insignis; assembly: GCF_007827085.1. Lineage (NCBI taxonomy): Eukaryota > Metazoa > Chordata > Mammalia > Rodentia > Cricetidae > Peromyscus > Peromyscus californicus. Next base: position 48,400,941 of record NW_026294534.1, on the reverse strand, counting down.
GTGCAGAGGGCCTAGGACAGTCCCATGCAGGCTCCCTAGTTGGTGGTTCAGTCTCTGTGAGACCCTATAAACCCAAGTTAGTTGCTTATGTGGTTTTTCTTGTTATGTCCTTGACCCCTTTGGTTCCTACAATCCTTCATCCCTCTCTTTTGCAGTATTCCTGAGCTCCACCTAATGTCTGGCTGTGGTCAGTCTTTGCATCTATGTCCATCAGTTTCTGGGTGAAGCTTTTCTGATATGGCTAGGCACTAATCTATGATTGGTGTGGATGATTGATTGATAAATAAAATGCTGACTGGCCAGTAGCCAGGCAGGAAGTATAGGCAGGACTAAGAGGGAGGAGAATTCTGGGAAGTGGAAGGCTGAGACAGGGAGACGCTGCCAGCTGCCATGAGGAGAAGCATAATGTAATAATATACCAGTAAGCCACGAGCCATGTGGCAAGGTATAGATTTATAGAAATGGGTTAATTTAAGGTATAAGAACAGATAGCAAGAAGCCTGCCATGGCCATACAGTTTATAAGTAATATAAGCATCTGAGTGATTATTTTATAAGTGGGCTGCAGGACTGTGGGGGTTTGGTGGGACCCAGAGAGAAACAGTCCAGCTACATATGATTGTAGAAAAATATCATTATGAATCATTTCATTTGCTTTTTTTTTTAAATTTTTGCCAGTCGTGTTTGGCTCTATCCTAGGTCTCTGGGCTGTCCAGCCTCTGGATCCTGGCCTTCCAGGCAGTGTCAGGAGTGGGCTCCATCTCATGGTATGGATGTCAAGGTGGACCAGTCCTTTTTTGGCCACTCCCACAATTTCTGCACACCTTTACTCAAGCACATCTTGTAGACAGGACAAATTGTAGGTTGAGAGTTTAGTGACTGGGTTGTTGTCTTGGTCTCTCCACTGTGAGTCTTGCCTGGTTATAAGAGATGGCCGGTTCAGGCTTCAAATCCCTCTTACTAGGAGTCTTATCTAGGGTCACCCTCATAAATTTCTGGGAGTTTCCATTGCACTAGGTTTCTAGTTAGTCCCAGAGATGCCACCTACACACAGTTCCAGGTGTCTCTCCCAGTACACTCTCCCTCCATCCTCCCCCAACCTGATTCCCTCTGTTACCATCCCCCATCCCCCCATACAGAGTCCTCTCCCCATCTACCAGCAATGTCTATTAAATTTCCTCTTCACAGTGAGATTCATGTGTCTCCCCTCTAGACCTCCTTGTTAATTAGCCTCTCTGGGTCTGTGTATTGTTGCATGGTTATTCTTTACTTTATAGCTAATATGCACTTATAAGTGTGCACACACCATGTTTGTCTTTGTGTGTCTGCATTACTTCACTCAGGATGATCTTTTCTAGATTTATCCATGTTCCAGCAAATTTCATGATGTCATTGTTTTTAACAGCTAAGTAACAATCCATTGTATAAATGTACCACATTTTCTTTATGCTTCTTCAGTTAAGGGACATCTAGATTGTTTCTAGTTTCTGAGTATTACAAATAAAGTGGCTATAAACAGAGTTGAGCAACTGTCCTTGTGGAAAGGTGGTACATCCTTGCATATATGCCCACGAGTGGTATAGCTGGGTCTTGAGGGACATAGAGTTCCAGTTTTCTGAGAAACTGCCATATTGATTTCCAAAGTGGCTGTACAAGTTTGTACTCCCACCAGCAATAGAGGAATGTTCCCCTTGCTCCACACCCTCTCCAGCATGCACTGTTACTTGTGTTTTGGTCTTAACCATTCTGGCAAGTATAAGATGGGATCACAGAGTTTTTTTGATTTGCATTTCCCTGATGCCTAAGGATGTTGAACATTTCTTTAAGTACTTCTCAGCAGTTTAAGATTCCTCTGTTGAGAATTCTGTTTAGATATGTACCCAATTTTTAATTGTATTATTTGGTTTGTTGCTGTCTAGTTTCTTGAGTTCTTTATATATTTTAGATATCAGCCCTTTGTCAGGTATAGGATTGGTAAAGATCTTTTCTCATTGTATAGCTGCTCTTTGTCCTTTTAATGATGTCTTTTGTCTTACAGAAGTTTTTCAGTTTCATGAGGTCTCATTTATTGTCAGTCTTAGTATCTGTGTGATTGGTATTCTATTCAGAAAGTTATCTCCAGTGCCAATGTATTCAAGGCTAATCCCCACTTTCTCTTCTATCAGATTCAGTGTATCTGGTTTTTTTAAAATATTTTTTTATTTAAAAATTGTAGCTGAACTTTTTTCCAGTCCTGCTCAGCTCCCATGACCCTGCAGCTGCTTGTACCCAAGTTAACACACAGAGGCTTATATTAATTGTGAACTGTATGGCCTAATGGCTCAGGCTTCTTGTTATCTAGTTCTTACATCTTAAATTAACCCATTTCTATTCATCTATAAATTGCCACGTGGCTTGTGGCTTACTGGTACTTTACATCTTACTTCTCATGGTGGTGGCTGGCAGCATCTCCTGACTCAGCCTTCCACTTCCCAGAATTCTCCTCTCCACTTATCCTGCCTATACTATACTTCCTCCCTGGCTACTGGACCAGTCAGCATTTTATTTATCAGTCAATCAGAGCAACATATTTACAGCATACAAAAAGACATCCCCAGCAAAATTTTTTTCTTTCCTTTTACATACCAACCCCTATTCCCCCTCTATCCCCTCCTCCCATTCCCTCCCCATCTATCCCCATCCCACCCCCATCCCCTCCTCATAGAGGATAAGGCCTCCCTTGAGTACTCAATACAGGCTGGCATACCAAGTTGGGGCTGGACCTAGTCCCTCCCCCCTGCATCAAGGCTGAGTAAGGCATGGTACCATACAGAAAGACAAACACCGTATGTACTCACTCATTAGTGAATATTAGACGCAAAGCAAAGGATAATCAGGCTACAATTCACAACCCTAGAGAAGCTAGGTAAAAAGGAGGACACTAAGAGAGACACATACTGTGGGATGGTCTGTATGTCAAATGTGTTGTTGATTGGTCAATAAATAAATCACTGATTGGCCCGTGGCCAGGCAGAAAGTATAGGCAGGACAAGGAGGAGAATAGAGCTGGGAAGTGGAAGGCTGAGTGAGAGACACTGCCAGCCGCTATCAGGACAAGGAAGATGTAAAGTACCGGTAAGCCACAAGCCACGTGGCAAGGTATAGATTAATAGAAATGGATTAATTTAAGCTGTAAGAACAGTTAGCAAGAAGCCTGTCACGGCCATACAGTTTGTAACCAATATAAGTCTCTGTGTTTACTTGATCGGGTTTGAGCGGCTTGGGACTGGCGGGTGAGAGAGATTTGTACTGACTGTGGGCCAGGCAGGAAAACTCCAGCTACAGACACACATGGATCAGCTCAGGGAGGGGAAAGAGTTAAGATCTCCTTGGTAAACTGGGAGGGGAGAATAGAGGGAAGGTGATGGGAGGTTGGGAACATGAGGGCTCGAGATGGCTGAGTTGGGGGAGGGACAGCAATAAAAGAAATATCTTGACAGAGTGTACCATTAAGGGGATGGGGAGAAATCTGCAGCTAGGAAAAACCCCAGGAACTCACAAGATTTTCCCCAGCCAAAACTCATAGCAATGGTGGAGAGGGTGCTTGAACTAGCCATCTCCTGCACTCAGATTGGTGTCTACCCTAATTGTCATCATAGAACCTACATCCAGTGACTGATGGAAACAGATGCAGAGACCCACAGCCAAGCTCTTGGCCAAAATCCTAGAGCTCACTTGAAGAGAGGGAGGAAGGATTATAAAAGCAAGGGGGAGGGTCAGGATCATGATGGGAAAAAAGAGATAGCTGACCCAAGCTAGTGGGAGCTCATGGACTCTGGAATGACAGCTAGAGAGCCTGCATGGGACCATACTAGGCCCTCTGAATGTGGGTGAAAGTTGCATGGCTTGATATGTTTGTGGGTCCTTTATCAATGGGACCACGACTTATCCCGGGTACATGAACTGGCTTTTTTTTTTTTGTGTGTGTGTGTGGTTTTTCGAGACAGGGTTTCTCTGTATAGTGTAGTTTTGGTGCCTTTCCTGGAACTTGCTTTGTAGACCAGGCTGGCCTCGAACTCACAGAGATCTGTCTGCCTCTGCCTCCTGAGTACTGGGATTAAAGGCGTGCACCACCACCACCGGGCTATAAACTGGCTTTTCAATGTATCTGGTTTTATGTTGAGGTCTTTGATAAACTTGGGCTTGAGTTATGTACAAGGTAATATATATATATATATATATATATATATATATATATATATATATATATATATATATATTTGCAATCTTCTACATGCTGACATCCAGTTGGACCAGCAACATATTTTGAACATGCTTTCTTTTTTTTTCCACTGGATAACTTGGCTTGTCAAAAATCAAGTGTCCATAGGTGTGTGGATTTACTTCTGGGTCTTCAGTTCTATTCCATTGATCAACCTGTCTGTTTTCATGCCAATACCATGTAGTTTTTTATTACCATTGCTCGATAGCACAGCTTGAAATCAGAGATGTTGATACCTTTTATTGTACAGGATCCTTATAGCTATCCTGGATTTCATTTTTGGTTTTGGTTTTGTTGTTGTTTTTGCATATGAAGTTGAGTATTGTTCTTTCAAGGTCTGTAAAGAACTGTGTTGGAATGTTGATGGGAATTGCATTGAATCTATAGATTGCTTTTGGTAAACTGACATGCTGTCCTTTAGTTGGTAACATTAAAGGACTGTGGCCTCTTAGGTTGCTGTTTCCTCCAGGGCTATTGGATTTTCCTGTCTGGTACCCTACTTTTTTATTGACTAAGACTTTCATTGTAAAAGGTATGGCTAACATGGGATCCATTACTTTTAAATTTACAAAACTTTTCATGAGAAAAATAATCTCAACAATCTCAGAGAACAGCTACATCTACCAAAGTTTTATTGAAATGCAAAACACATAAGAGTCTTGTCAAAATAAGAGTTAGTTATGTATCAGTGTCCAAACCTAGTGATATTTTTCTCTTTATTTAAGAACAGTCTGCAATAAAATGCTCACCTAAATAATTATGATTATGAAATTTTTGATTGCAATTATAGTTCCTTCAATAAATTTGCTAACATAGTTTCTAGGATATGTGAGATGCTTTAATGAAAATGTTATTATAGCCTGAATAAAGAAACAGAAAATATTCAGAAGAAACGGATATTGCTTTACTTTTACATAATTTTCAGTATGTTTCAGTTAAATGAAATATATTGAATATCTGACTGGATGCAATTAATGTTTTTCAGTGCACTTCATCTGCCTGTTTTCAAGTCTAGTAACAAAGACCCATTATTTGAAAGATAGATATTATTAAAAGTGTTTGAAACAAATTTGTCTTTTAAATCACATTTAACAGAATTATCTGATGTTTTTGTATTACAATTACTAACAGAGTAAGAAAATTTTGGTAAGCTTTAAGATGTAAGAGTGAGATGGATTGAAAGAATGTATGATGGGAGTTTGCCAAGACATATGTCTGCTTTCCCTACTGAGAGAGACCTCTGCATACTTATGTGTGACTTAGAGGAATTAAACTACTTAGTGGATTTACGAGTCGTTATTAATGTTTTCTGTGAGTTTATATTTATATGTGAACTTATTTTAGTGCATTAATGTTAATTCTTTTACATTAGAATTAATTAGGTGGTAGCAGAAATTAGGTCATCTCCTTGACTCCCACAGAGGGTGATGATAAGAGCATTGCTAGAACTTGAAGTCATGATTTGTAGCATAATACTTTACTCTGCAGTTGTGATGTCAAATGGCATAATCTTTGAAGCACTAAAATTGCATTCTAATTTCTAACAATCTCCAAACTTTCTTAATAATCATATTCATAAAGCAGTTTAAATTTAATACCACACATAAACTTTTAATAAACAAAAAAATGGATTTAATTGTCCCGGAAATAAAGATCTCTTTTCCTCTCCCCTTTTTCAAATATGAGCACAGTAAGTATAACAGAAGATTTAAAATTATTTTACCCTTAGAATGTTCTAGCCTGTCAAGAGTTAATTTCAGCTGTCACTTTGACACAAACTTAGAGTGATCTGGGAAAAGAGAATCTCAACTGATGGGTTGTCTTAAACAGAAGGGCCTGCTAATTGGTGTAAGAGGGTCCAGACCACTGTGGTAGTGCCATACCTAGCACGGTGGGCGTGGATGTGTAAAAAGGGAATCTGAGCAAGCAGGAGGAAACATGCCATGATCAGCATCCCTCCAATGCTCTGAGATTCAGTTCCAGTGTCTCCTAACTGACTTCTTTTGATGATGGCCTGTAACGTGGGAGTGTAAGCCTGATAAACTTTTTATTCTCCCAAGTTGGTTTTGGTTGATGTTTCATCACAGCAGCAGAAATTAAGGAAGGAAATACCTTTAAAGGGATTTTTCATTATTATGAACTCTTTCAAATTTCTTTTCTAATTGCATGATAGCTATTTGTAATTATTTTACTGTTCTATTTATGAAGAAATACATATCTTAGAAGATTTCTTCACTACATGTCTTTAATATAATGAAAGAAAAATTCCATCTGAAAAACAAAGCATTTTTCTGGCTGGTAATACTGCATATTCACCAGAGAGAAAGCAAATGCTCTTCAATTATGACAGGGTTGGAACAAAAAGAGTTAATGTTTATTTAAAATAATTAGTCTTGACTTAAGTGATACTGACTGGTGGTAATATGAAATGTCAAAATTATAGGGCATCTGTGCAACAGAGCTTTTGTTAAAAAAATTAGTGAATATTAAAATGGCAGTTATGAAAAATGACTGATGGTAATAGTGTGCTGCTATTATTCATATCCCATTCAGAGCATGCTCATCCGTGATGGGGAAAATGGGGAAAGTGCTTATTTTTTTATCTGTTGAAGGGCTCTGTCATTTTCAAAATGAAGGTACTTATCTGCTAGAGGTTTGTTATTTGAATTTTCTTTTGAGGTAAAAGAAAGGAACTGACAGACAAGTCAGAATTTATTCATTATTATTGTGAGATAAACCACAAAATGGGTTCTTGTTGAGCACTGGCAACAACCTAAACACCTAGCCTAAAGAGGGCCTACATCAAAAGAATAAATTCCCTTAATCTCAAAAGTATTGTGAAAGAATACACAATGACATAAAAATACAATTATGTTAATTTATACTTACGAATTTGTTTTCATATATAGTTGAGTTTCTATCTCAACTACTCTGACATTTCCAAAGTTTCCATTGGTTTACACACATTGGTTTAAAATATTAACCGAGCCTAAACTCTGAAAAGACCTTAATATCTCACTTCCATATAAATTCAAGTTAGGCAGTATTAGAATTAGTGAAAGAAAAATTTAGCATTTGAATTATCCTTTATTAATTGTTTCCACACATTTGAGAAAACTACATATGAGTTATTTCCAAACCATATATTTTATCAGTATATTTTTAATGGTTGGAATATACGATTTATCTGCCACCTGGGTCCCAGAATATCATATTGTTCTTCATGTAATATTATATAAAATAAGTGCTTACATCATTATTATGAGTTAAATAAAAGAATCATTGTTGTAATAATATAGTTACACATGTATACATGTGTATGTATATTTATAAGTATAAATATAAGTTTCTTTGGTAAGATGTTAAAAGTCTTTAACTCAATGGTCCATGAATTTTTTTTATTTTGTCTCTCCTATATTTTTATTAAAAAGTTCTGCATTAATATGTTTATGTTTTATTTTCTTTTTTGAGATAAGGTGTGGCTATGCATTCAGTCTGGCATGTCCTCACCATCCTGATCCTATTTCCTCAATTCTAGTTGTGGTAAAAACACATTCCACTTAATCTACATAGATTATTCTTTTAATGAAGACTTACACTACATATCTAGTGAAAAAGAAACACTTGATATTTCTGCTAATGTGAGTGAGCAATTACCTGACAGGCTCAGGTAAATGAACATTTGGTTCCCAGTTTATGGCTCTGTTTTGGAAGGTCATGATGGAAGCATCAGGAAGCAGAGCTTTATGGGCCAAGTACCGAGCTGGGGTGGGATAGGAAGATGATAGCTTGTCCCCAGTTCCTGTTCAATGTCTCTGCTTCCTGAGGGTAAATGGAATGTGATTCCCTAGCTTCCTGATCCTGGAACTGTGCCTTCTCTGCCTGTCGCCATGTCCACCCCACCATTATGAACTCTATCCCTACGGAAAGGTTACCCAAACAAACCCTTTCTCCCCTAAGTTGCTTTTGGTCAGGGTTTTGTTTGTTTCTGGCTTTTTTGGTTTTCTTTTTGTTTTTGGAATTTTGCCCCAGCAACAGAAAACTGTGCAATACAGTGAGTATTAGGTATGTCTTAGTTGAAAGCTGTTTTTAAAATTCTATTAATTAAGAATTAAATTAGTAATTCTAATAAAACTACTAAGAATTTTATTTTCTTCTTTAATTTTACCATGTTTCTATAAGTCTGTTCATTTACAAGGACCACTCAAAAATTAAAAAAAAATAATGTCCAGATTCCCACACTGCATCCTAACAATCCAATTAATTTTTTAGTTGTAATTTGCTTAAAATACAGATAAATATTTACATGTGATTATTGTTTCTTATAATAGTAACCCTGCATATGTGCCTCCTTTCTAGATATATGATTTTATCATTTTCTATTACTTAATCTTAAAGTAAGGTAAAACTTCAGGAATACATTTATGAATATTTTTCACTCACCATTAAAATACAATATGACTGAAAAATCAAAGCATATGCTTAAATGAAGACTAATTTTACTTCTCTTTGAGCATTTTTCTTACCCTGTGTGCACTACTGACTTGATTCAGCCTTAGCCAGGGAAAATATTTATTTTTCTCTGCACATAGCTGAAGATCTTCCTCCTGTATTCTCCTCTTATATAACTTGTCCTGACTTATCAAATAAACCAGCCAATTCCAACAGACTCAGCTATTGGTTTTTCCTGAAACATTATTGTAACATAAATAGTGCCACAGCAATACAACGATATCAGTAATGTCAGCTGCACTTATTGGATTGTGTCCCCGGTTATTATAAACACGCATTTTTCTGTCCGTTGGATCTAACAAATGCATGTATTTTGGTACTATGCAAGCTTTGGTAGTGTTCAAGGGTTTAGACAAAACTCTAAGTCAATGCTCTCTCTGAAAGTTATATCGTACTTGGATTGCAATGCTGTTATTAACCTCTCAAGAAAATGAATTCCAATCCATTTTAATTTTATAAAATTGATCTGCTAGCATAATTTTATCAATATGGACAGAGATCTACCAGGAAAGTATCAAAATAAATATTGATAAAGTGATGGATTTGCAACATTATATGATGAGTGGGGGACAATACATCATTATCCCTAAAATACTGTCTTGCAGATGAGCAAAACCAGCCACTATGGGGTATCTTAAAATCTATATTGTTAGACAATAAGGCCCAGAGTGAAGTCTATAGACATAGAGGTCAGAGGAGAAAGACTTTGTGAGAACCCAGGCCTTCTGGAAACTGCTTAAAGGCCATGTCAGGCTTAGAAGGTGGACTGTTTAAAACAGGAAGTATCAAAAGGAAAGAGATGATAAGAGAATTCCCTGGAAGGAAGCAAGAGTGGGTAGGTGTGAGGGTGATGATACAGAAGTGATATAGAGGAAGTAGGCTTCCTGAGCCCCCAGAAAGGATGGTTTACTTCGGAACAAGCCTCTGTGAGGGTCAGGCTTCTTAGGGAGCATGTTTGCCAGACACAGTCACAGGACCAATGGCCTTGAGTGTGCATTTCTGGTCACCGGGAGTGACAGACCAACATTTCTCAGGAGAGCAGTTGCTTTTGTGGGATGACATGTAAAAGGACAAAACCCTCTAGAATGAAGGATGCTTGAGACAACAGCAAACAAAAGCAACTGGTGCAAACAGAGGGGAATGAAAACGAAGCAGTCTCTTATGCTTGTTGGGAGCAGACAGACAAGAGGGTACTTGGGATAAGTCACATGAGATTTCATGGTTTCTGCAAGTACTTTTAAATTATGGGCACTCATTTTTCTTCAGTTCCCCTTCTTAAAAACAGTACTGAAATGTATTTCCACTTTTCTTGTCTTCCTATGAACATATGACCTGATTTCAGTACACACATGTTCTTCTGACACCCTGGAACGGGGAGGCTTTGCTTCTAACCGATGGTTTCATTACATTTGGCCATGCATGGAGTTGTATCGTAGGGATGAAACACACCTTTGGGGCTGGTGAGATGACTCGGTGGATAATAGTACTTTCTACCGAGCCTGATAACTCGAATTCAACACACAGGACTTGCACACTAAAAGAAAACCAGCTCTCACAAGCCATCCTCTGACCTCGGCATGAAGACCATGGTCCATGTGGCCAACACCACATAGACCTAAATGCATTGAAATAAAAATCGCAATTATAAGCACATGATTTAGAAGCAGGCCTCCAAAATATGGAAGGGATTTCCTTCTGAAATTTTCACTTGATAAGAAACGCGTGTGGAAAAGATTTTAAAGCTGTTTTGTACTAGTAAATCTATGCAAGATTTAGGGGACAGGAGAAACTTGCTGATACCCACTTCCTCAGCTGAGGGTCTCTGTGAGGCCTCTTGGGCTTTCCCTCGTCTATGTTAGCATTTCTGTTGTTTTTGTTGTCCTTGTTATTAAAGTCCTAATTGTCCAGCAATTAATGAAAAAAAGAGACCACCTTTTGAAAAGGAGAGCAAGGAGAGGTATATGGGAGGGTGTGGAGGGAGGGAAGGGAAGGTGAAATGTCATAATTATGTTATAATCACAAAAAATAAAAGAAATAGCCTTAAAGGAAAACCAAAATGCTCAGACACTAAAATTTCTATTCATCATACTTCTTAAAAAACTTTTTTTTAATTATGCTTTTTAATGATACTTCTGGCTCATGAAATATTTCTTAGCAAAGGTATCATTTGGGCTCTTACCTATTGGTGGTTGATTTCATATGATATACTTACTACTGTGATGCTGTCCCTGTGGTTTCTAAAACAGTTCTTCTATCCTCTTGAAATTGAATCTGTGTTTAACTCTTGGGCTCAGCAATCTCTATGGAATGATTTATAAACCTGTCATTGTAAAAGATAACATGGGAAATCTCTCAATGAGTTGAATACCATTACTACCTCTCAGTAACAAAATTTCTACTATCAAAATATGCTTAAAACGTAATTTTGAACCGAATGCAGTCTATTGCCATTGTTGGAAAATTGGAGGAAACAATTTTTAAAGATACAGTTCTCCAGAATTGAAAATGCTCCCCACTTTCTTCACTATAATACACACTGCATTGAAGAACAGCATGCCCCTGGAAAGACTTCTCTTGACTATATTGTGAAAAAGCACTTCTCCATAATGCTATAGGAATACAAATGATCTCAGTTTCTTATTCTAACATTTTAATTTATTTCTGCATACTTATTTGTATTAAAGGTGGCAGGACTTTCTGAAAGTTTGGCTTCTAGACTAAGAGATGCTCCTATACTTCTGTCTCAAAGGATTAAGCTTTTGGTCTTCATAAAGTTTATTTTCCACTTTCAAAAAATGAAAAGAATACTAATTATTGCATTACTTAGTAAACAAAGAGAACATATCCATGAGCATTAATTACTTGACCCATTTGACTCAATACAGTAACGTAAAATTAAGAGTGATATAAAATAAGAAATGGGTGGTAACAAGGGCAAACTTATAGCATATTGTTTTCACTGTACAAAAAAAATGGATAACTCTAGAATGATGGGTTGTACAAAGATTTCAGTTTACTGTTGCTGTGCCTTAGTTCTCTAACATTTAAAGCAGTGTATTTGTTTTCTGGAATTAACTCTCTAGACAGTAGTGCTATTGTGATCTCCATTACTCCACATTTTCAAATAATTTATACAAGGAAAGAGTATTCTACTCACAGAAATTGAAAGCACGAAGCCAATATCCGATGTGGTTGGCATCTGATACGGATGGCATTGTTCCATTCCCAGTCTGATCAGTCAACACATCATAAAGCAAAGAGGCCCTAGGGTAAGCTTAGGCTTCCTCATCAACTCAAGCTAAGGGGATAGTAACATGGTATTTTGTTGTCCCAGCACAACATACACATAGATTACTCTGAGACTGAAGGCGCCACGTACCATTAATCTTCTTCAATTAGTACAGCTGAGAATATATAGGATATCTAGATGAAATATAGAATGCAATAGAACACAGCTGTACTTGACAATATCTACCCTGAAGAGAACTCATGGAATATGTTCAAAGAATCATATCTTGGAGATTGTCATACGGCTCGATGGGTAAACAGCTTGCCCTCTGTTTTAGTTACCTTTCTTTCAGTCACTGTAATAAGACACTACAACTAAGGCAAATTATAAAAGAAAAAAAGTTAATGGGGTTCACAGTTCCAGATGGTAAGAGTTTGTGATCACTTTGGTGGAGACCATGGCCATACGCGGACACGCCCGGCACTGGGTCAACAGCTGAGCAATTACATCTCAATCCACAGTCACAAGGCAGAGGGAACTAACTCACAATGGTGTGGGCTTTTGAAACTTCAAAGCCCAACCCCATTCATATACTCCTTCCAATAATGCTATACCTAATCCACCAACCAGGGACAAAGCATTCAGATCTATAAGCCTATGTGGGCCATCCTTATTCAAACAACCACATCACTTAAGGGTAAGGACCTCACTATCAATAGTCAGAACCAATATAAGAGCTGGGAATGATGGTGTACTGTCATTTTTCCCAGAGGAGACAGAAACAAATATCTATTTACCCCAGATAGGGCACCTACGTCAGATCAAGTAAACAAGTTGGCCTAAGTCCAATTTGATGAAACAATAAGTTTTTTGAAGTGATTCTCAGGAGGGTAGCTGGTGTACTCCATAAGCATGGATGACTCAAAGGCAGTTGCACCACCAGAAAGCCCCTCTGGCATGGGTGAGGACTCACAAAAGCTGTGTCCCAGAGCACTCTGACTAGTTACATAGTTCAGCAGGTAAGAGCTACACAGTTCAGAGAATTTTCTCTCTCACTTGTTTCCTGCTTCTCTAACTTGGTAAGGGGCCCCGGGAATCTTGTAAACTCCCTAAACTTGTCAGATGTATCTACTTCTGGAGTTTCCTAAGCATTTTTTCTCCCTTCAGGAGAGAGTATTTCAATTCAGAGGGAATTACTACACAAAATGTGTCATCTCAGTGCTTCTACAAAGATGGAAGCAGAGACACAGGAGTCCCTGGAAGCTTGCTGGCCAGGTGGCCTGGAGTATTCCACGCCATGGCCAACAACAAAAGAGATCTCGCCTCAAAATGTAAGGTGAAGATGGACACTCAAAGTTATCTTCCAACGTCCAATGTCCATGTGTGCTCCTATGCATACACACACACACACACACACACACACACACACACACACACACACACACACACACACTCACATATTCATCATAGATGCACACACATAAGGGATATTTCATCACTTCAATGAACAGTTAAACAGTTAATTCAAGACTAGGCAAGAAGATAAAAGTCTTGGCTTATTGCCTAGCCAAAAAAAATCATGTGTTGACTGTAATACATCCAGTAAACTCTACGGGCAGCATCTCATGATTGTGCACAGTACTCCATCCCTTAGGAGAATACAATCTACTAAGTGAGGTCAGACACAATCACATAAATACTCATGCTCATTCTAACCTTAAAAGTTTCACACAGTTGTAGAAGGAAGAGACTGCATTTGGTTTTCTAAAGCAATAGTTCTTTAATCACAGAAAACTCCAAATCCATCTGTTATAATAATTGCAGTTCAATTCAAGAATTGTTGTTGATAGTCTTCTTAAATGCCAACCATTTGAAGTTTAAAAAATGAAGTAACGTAATTCCTGATGTAAAGAAGAGTACAATTAGAGGGGATATGAGGCAGGAGAGCTGTAACTTCAAGGTCAGTATAGATAATTTATCAAGAGATTGTCTAAAAAAAATAAACAAAAAGTGAAACAAATGGGATTGGGGCTCTGGGATGCATGTAGCTCATTGGTAAAGCACTTGATGAGCATGTGTAAAATCCTGTGTTAAATGCCTTCTTAGGAAAGAGAAAACAAAATTGTATTGTTGGAGCTTCCCATTCTTCCTCATCCATGCCAGTTGATTCACCCACTCATTTTTAGAAGGTTAATCTTTTGGAAATTGTCTGTACCTCATGCATACCCTCTGACTTACTCAAAGGAATATGCAGTTGTTAGCTTGAAGCAAGGTACTTACATTTAATGCAGTGTGGTGAATTTTGTTTGCTAAATCCAGCAGTCCTTCTTGGAATCTCCTACAACTGCCCCTCCTTGTGATTGTTGTGGCCAGTATGCAAAGTGCTCAACTGTCAAACACTCACAGCAGAATGAACTAACAGCAGCCATCCTAACAGCTGACAGAGACTGCGGATTGAGTGCTGGGAATGACACACATTGAAGGATAGCTCATTAATCTGCTTTAACCTAATTTGAGTCTTATTCAATTCCCTGTACCCAGGCTAGAAAATGATTTGGCTCAAAAGAAATTTTACTCTTTCATTCCTTGGGGTTATGTTTTTGCTTTGGACGTCTACCCCAAGAACTTTGTGCTTAATATAAAATATTCTGACCATAAATCTTGGCTTCCCTCTTTAATTATAAAAATGTGACTATTATGTAGCTGTTCCTGTGTATACAGAGACTTTCAGTGTTTTAATTAGACTTACTTTACTTAAGTGTTAAAGGAAGTAACAGGCCTGCGATTGCCCAGGCACTAATAGTACATAATATAGCCAATTGCAAACAGCAGTCTAATTTGTTGATTTCAACTGAAGTGTAATTATATTGCTTCATTTGCTGAGCAAATCATATGAGAGTTTCTCTAAATCAGCCTGATTGTGTAATGAAGAGCTAATTACAAACAGCAGTGTTCTTGCAGTAAATTCATTGTAAGTGCTAATGCCAGGTTGGCTCCATTGTGACAATGGCTCATTAGTACATTAACAAAAGCAACCGTGGGAACATGCCCAGTGCTGGGCTGCTGGTCTCTTGGTTTCTGAAGCTGCAATGATTGCATCCTTCAACATATAATTACCAAGAAAATGGTGCTTGATTTAGGTTTTGGCAATTTTTTTAGAAAGAACACAAAGACATTTTTAGAGCAAAATAAAATGATTTGGAAAGTCTTCCTGTCAGGCTTAATGTCAGCTTCACTATACCAGGTGTGCCCTGGAAACCTAGTTTCACAAGGGGCACTTTTAGTTGAGAGGCCATTCTTGACAATTGAATTTTGACATCCCACCATGCAAATGGATTCCATGACATATATGTGTCTCTGAAGACGTGTGGAAGTGTGTGTGTGTATATGTGTATATATATAATATATATATAAGCATGTGCATTTATGTGTGCCTCCCACCTATAACTGAAAGTGATTCTACTGAAGGATGTTGCAGCCTAACACCTAAGCAGACACAGGTCAGTAGGCCCAGGCGCCTCCATGCCATTAAGCATCCTTGAATAGAGAGAGACAGACTTTTCAAACTTAATTCAATGCTGACATCTAAACTTTGAATTTTGAAATAGCTCCCCACCTCCACACAGCTGGACTGTATACAGTAGCTAGTTCAGGTTAGAACTCTGGTGCTACATGGACTTCATGCCATTTTCATAACCCTAATTATGATTTCATTTTCAGGGTACTCCAAACTACCAAGCAATTTCTTCATTTTTTTTTTTATTTTTTTAAATGATGAGAAAGTTCTCTCTCTCTGCATATTCTACTGCGGAGTTTCATGATGTAGATTTTTCTATATTCTGTAAGAGCTCAGTACATCACCAATGTTTTTAGTAATGCCTTCATGAAGAATATTCCTGCCTCACATATGGATTGTATTTTGTCTATAAATAACAAGCTACAGTTCCTTCTACTCTGTAACCTTACAGCTATACTTTCTACATTGATGTTGTTGGCTTTCATGTTACCATGCCACCAACAAAACGGAATTTAATTCTAATGATCCCCAAAGCATTTCAGTTTCTTCCCCAGTAGAGAAATCATTAAAAATAGAGATGTAAACTTTAAACGTAGGCTAATCACTAGGAATTTTATAGATTGTGTGTTAACAAGATTAAATTTTAGAAAAGTACTGAAGAAGGATTACATATTTTAAAGAAGTAAAAAGATTAAGTAAGAAATAAATTTCAGTGAAAAGTTGTAAAAGGAAAGAAAACATATGTATGAAGACTACAAAACAGATAAAGTTGTGTAGAAATGATGGGATTCATTTTATTCTTCATTCTAGGAAGTAAAGACCATAGTCCATTACAAACATGGGTGTACACACACACACACACACACACACACACACACACACACACACACACACACACATCCAACAACAGTCATCAGGAAGAAAAAAACTACAAAAAATAGGATAATAATTTTTCCTTTAGAGCCCTGAGTATAATTTTTTCAGTTTTTTCTGTTTTCAAAATTATAACCCAAATGCTAGAAGATTTATTGAGTGAAGCCAAGACAAAATTGGAAAAAAATTTACCCAAATTTTTGCAACTCATTCGTGGCTTGGCAGAATAGTGGTATTTGCTTTCTGACTGTGGGTCCTCTACCTGCAGCAAGACACAAACAAGTTTTCCAATTTTAGGTAAAGGAAAGAGTGTTTATCTGACTTCTCAAAGATAAAAGGAAATTTTCCATTTTCAATAATTAATAAAAAGTCAATATTGAATAACTTTGTGTCTACACATAAGTAGACATATATCTAGTTTATCATGATACATGTCTTCAATGGATGGATATTGATAATTGTTGTCTACTGGTTATTAGCTCTTGTATTGTGGTTTGCTTGAGTTTTGGTTTTCACTTTTTGAGAAAGGTTCTCATTCTGTAGTTCAGACTGACTTAAACCTGACGATGTCCTAGACAATTCAGAACCTCAAGATAATCCTCCTGCCTTAGCTTCCTGATTACTATTAGTACAGGTGTGAGCCATTCTGTCTAGCTACATTCCTTGTAATAACTAATTTTAAATTGCTTGATATGAATTTTATTTATTCACTTAAATTTTTATTGTTGAAGGTCCATTGCTGCAAAGTTTATTGGGCTTCCAAGAACTTTCGGGGTCATCTGCAATGCACATAAATTAGTTTCTGCTCTTCCTAACTGTGGTTTCCCATATTCCAACGCTCGTTAACCTTTTGCTTTTCATGTTTATGGTCATTTGTCTTATATCACAGTATTAACTTCACCAGATCAAGCTGCTTAGACTATGAAAAGGAAACCACATGATTGCCATCAGTGATGACTAATGCTTGGGAACATGGTAGGGCTGGGAAGTATCTATTCAAAAATCAAAGCAATAAAGTGAGCTCAACCAAGTAATAAAAAATTCATGAAAATGCAAAATTATTCAGGCATGTGACAGATTCTATGACAAAACCTATAGTTATGTCTACTATGTGTAACATTTCTTTCCGGGGGTTTATATATCAATGCTTCTATGTTTTGATTTGTTTAGAACCTATTTGAATAATTCTGTAAGATAATTGAACTCTCATATTGGAAAAAAATGATCAATGTTTATATAACAAATTCACTTTTTATTATATTTGCCCAAAACATTACATGAATATTTACTATATCTGATGTTTCAAACACAAAGTCCATTGACTTTTCAGGCAGAATGATTTTATTTCACTTTATAAGACACCAAAGGAACCATATTCACCATTAAAACACAGACTGCATTTATTTTATGTGGAATTAGCATCATTAAGGAGAAAATAGATTGAATGTTTAGCTAATTCTATGCAATAGCTCTGCTAGCCTGTAATTTACAAGCAGCAGGTAGCCTTAGAGTGTGATTTATTTCTTCAAAATTACTGCGTTGAGTACAGATACAAGTTTTTTATTTTAAAAGCAACAATTTGATAATATATTGTCTTGCTAAATATTTTTGAAAGCATTATTCAAACAGAAAAAACATACAGGCATCTATTAGAAACCTCGAGTTCTCATTGTTACTATGTGAATAGGAGCAGCAGCTAGTTTTATTTATTTATTTTTCTTATTTTTGTCATACTGTTTGGGGATTCAAGTAAAGTGCCTCCTTGGGAATGTTTCTTATCATCCTTTATCTTTACCGATCCATGAACTTGAAGTTATATCATAAAATATTGTACATATGAGTAGTAGAAATATATTATACAAAAGCAAAATCTATGATCTGATTGTTTCAAGCACTTGAATTTGGCTTCTCTGTGCAGAACCTTTATAGACAGGAAAGATGTAGACTTCATCTAATACTTCTCTATCTATACCTGAACCTATGCAGATAAAACACAGCAGAGAAAGAATTCTGAGGATTGAAAAGGCCTGTGTTTGGGATGTAGGTGTCAAAATTAGTAATAACCAATTTTAAAATGTATTGACATGTGTGTGAGTAGCCCATTTTATGTTTTTGTCTGTGTGATTCACAAATGCTAATATGTTAAAATAAATTGTGTATTCAAGTGAAAACAATTCAATGCTGCCCTTCTCTGTTTTGCTTATGATATTTTCTAGATTGGGGAGGGGAATTGATAAACCTGAAACCATAAACTGTTTGAGGTGAGTGTTAATTATTTATTGAACTAAAGTAATGGAATTATTAGCCAAGGGAAGATGTTGCAGAGATTTAGCCCTAAAATGTTTAGTTAAGAGCAAGAATATTTAAAACCCCGATCTGTCTACTTGAAAAGAAACTACTATTTGGAAAATAAAGCTGTGATAAATGCCATTAAACCATGCAATATTGGTGAAATTATTAAGGCCACTCCACGTAGTTAAAAGGAGATTTATTTAATGGTGTAACTTACAAATTAAGGGATAGGTAGGTCGCGGAGTCTGGGGAAGGTGTATCACAGTCCAGCGGTGTTCTCTGGAGCTCTGCTAGGTCCACCTCCACTATCCAGGGTCCCGCCACAGAGAGAGCGCCCGCCCATCCAGATCTCGGGTCCCCAGGCGTCTCCCTTGGCCCCGCCTTGTAGGCGTGACAGTTGCCGAAGTCTCAATGGGGGTTGGAACTTCCAGATCAAAGCTGGAATGGCTACCCACTACAATGCAATTATCGCCTAAATTTTCCAGAAAATCTTTTCAAAGAATTAATGTGTTTCAGGCTCGAAGAAAATTAAAGAGTAGATAACCTGCATGTGATGTCTCAAATGAATGACATGGATTAGCAAACAGTTGGTAGTACTGTTACCAGGAACCAAAAAATCAACAGACACTCAAAATTCAAAGATAGACTTTATAGGGTCCTCATTATCAGCTTAAAACTACATTATACAGTAATCACAATTTATTATTAGACTGCATATTCAAATGTCTAATTGCTGTCCCAGAAGTGCATTCATGATGTTTGCATCATATAGGAGACAGACATTGTGGATTTTATAATTCCACATATCTAACTCCACATCACCTATGCAATGTTTTTATATTAATCAAATGAACACACAATCACATGACAGCAATTCTGAATTTTCATAAACAGGACACCAAAATTTAATATCTCTCAAACTATACAACACTAGCAACAAAATCTTAGTGAAGAAAGAAATCCGTAGAATACAAACCAGAAACTTTCTATTTGATAGTATGCTTCATATTTCCATATACATTTTCTGATGTCAGGATTTAAAAGTGAAAACAAGTGCTATCTATTTTAGATATAGCAAGTCCATTAATGTATTTACTTGTTATACACAGCAGCTACACTTACAGTCATCACTGTCCTTAATCCGATAAATCAAGGTGGCATTGAATACTAACAATTTATCTGATAAAGGTTTAACTAAAAGAAGTAATTTTAACTTTGTTGAGCATCTACTGTGTCCTGCACACAGTACTAGATAGGTTTTATGCATTATCTTGATTAACACATATCCATACCCTATAAAACATGTATAAGAAAAAAATTCATGAATTCTTCAATTGATAAGTTTTAAGTGTGAGTTGATAAAAATTTCTGGATTTTATACTTTTAAATATTACCATAAATATTCTATAATATGCAGAAACATAAATCTTCAGTCTTCAAAAACAAATAAATTCATAGTAAGTTTTTAAATCAGAAAAAATTTATCTAAATTCAATAGAAACTAAGGAGAAACTCTTCTTTAAAATAGCAATCCCTTTGGAATTATTATTTATTATTATGTTAAGAGAGAAGTTATAGTAATTTATATTATGTAATTTTCCTATCAACAACATTAATTTTAGTTGTTGCTATATAGCATAAAATCTTAAATCCTATCTAATTTTGTAGATATACATCATAAGTGTTATATGTATCCATGTTTTTTTTTCAAGCAATGCCTCCAATTTTGTGATGCAATTTTATTTTTACTTCAGCATCTGAGTAGAAATAAATTTAGAAAACAAACAAGCACATATTGTTGGATATCACTCCTAGAAATATCTCTTAAGATATCATTGGTCTCTATAGGAGGTAACTGTTACAACAGTCAGTTTGCAGCATCGGTATTTATAGACAATGGAAATTACTAATTAGATAACTGCTACAAATATTTGA
The DNA here is from genome assembly GCF_007827085.1 of Peromyscus californicus insignis. Taxonomy (NCBI): domain Eukaryota; kingdom Metazoa; phylum Chordata; class Mammalia; order Rodentia; family Cricetidae; genus Peromyscus; species Peromyscus californicus. Next base: position 48,380,323 of record NW_026294534.1, on the reverse strand, counting down.
GTAATGGTGTCTTGTGCTCAAAATTTATTCTGCAAAGTAATTCCCTAACAAGAAGGGATTTAAAATGTAACTTTACTTGTTTAGGGAATCCCAAAGATATCTCATGAAAACCTACCCCAAAAGTAAAGCATAAAAACACATCTGCATTTTAAATTTATTATAGTATGTGTGTAAACTCAAACACTATCAGTTAATTGTATTGGTTTTTTTATTGGCTCTTTTATTTCTCACTTTATTCTCTAGGTTGCTTTATGATGTTGTGACACATTGATTTTTCCTCCCACTCCTTACACTAGAAAAGTCGACAGTAAATAAAATATCTTTATCGTTATATAACAACACGAATCATGTTTATTATGGAGCCAAATAAATGAAAGACTGGTTCTTCATTGTAGACCAAATGAGCTATGTTTGAAAAGACCCTGAGATATGAAAGGTCACAGATTGAGCAAATTACAAAAATGATTCCTGATTAAATGAGCTATGCTGTCTTAAAAGGAAAAGCTATTTCGATTTTTTGTGAAATTTAATTATTCATCTTTAATATGTGAGTATGAAGATGTTTACTCAGCAAACATGAATGTATATCTGCTGATGAAGTGGTTACATTAGGACCAAAGGGCTTTTAATGTAGTTTAAAAAATGGTGAAGATTTATATAAGCACTCTGGGGTGAGCTCTTATTATGGAAAATGATACATGACTGCTAAAGAAAAAAAGCAAAATTAAATCAGTTTGTATTGGTGATGTCATAAACCACTAATGCTGTTTGAGTAGTTTATAAATATTAAAGGAAGTTGGTAATGCAGCCACTGCATTAGTATGCACTTGCAATCTGCTTTTGGCCTTCCAAATAAACTCCAAATGAGCCATTTATTTGTCCTTGGAGGATGATAATTGTGACTGATTTTCCCACTGATTTTCAGTAAGAGTGTCTCTCACTTGTGCTATGGAAGAGTAGAGATTTGGAAGTGAATGGCGATGGCTGCAAACATCCTCAGTGCATTCAAATCTTCGTCATAGGACCTATTGAGGAGAAATGCAAGGCACCCTGTAATAAACTGAAAGTGCTTTTTGCAGCCATGAACTTCCCTGTCCCTCCAAGCTAACAAGTACATCTTAGTTCACTGGCAACATCTCTGGGACACACAATGTGCTATGAAATAAGAAACTCTCAAATATGTACCATGTTCACATATCTTTTCAGCACATGCTTGTTAGATGCCTACCATGTACCAGTTGGTTTCTGGGCTCTGTGGTTCAGTAGTGAAAAACCTTCGGGGGGGGGGGGGGGGGACAAAACTGTCTTCTTGAAGCTTATGTTCAGAAGCGGAGATGGAAAGCCCACAGGCTTAAAAGGAGCAGGTTGTATGATAACTCTCTGAAGAAGAAAAGTAAAAGAGGCAAAGGGAAACATAAAATCCATGCTAAATAATAAAGTCAGGGAGAGCTTGGAGAAAAATGAACTATTTAGTAAAATGAAGGAGAAACGAAGGCGTTAACTACCAATTGGGTAAATTTCACGAAAGAATACTGTTTGTGAAAATTCCATATACAATTGTTAGAATCTAAAATTTATTCGTTTTTGTCAAAGTTCACAAATCCATGTATATTAGGGCAAAGGAAGAAAATTGAAAGTGAGAACTTACTATGAACTGTGATTTTAAAAGATGACCTACTTCATTTCCAAAACCTAAGAAGGAGTAAACATATAGAGGTTGCTAGTTTGAGGTCCCTCTCTCACCTAGAAGATTCCATTAAAGGTAGACTAAATAATGCCAACAACGACATAGGACACAGGAGGGTGAAAAATTTACCAAATGATCACTGTGACTACCCAAAACGTTTGCAGAAGCGAATTGCCTTCTACACCAAGTCTCCAGAAGTAGGCTGTGGGGACGGATGGTAGAGCATATGTGTACATATGTCTAAGAAATTACAACTCTGAATAGCCCCCCCCCAGGACTAAACTTTATAACTACTTGTTAAGTAAAATCTTAAGTGATGAGGTTCATATCCAAAGTATGTTATGTACAAAATAAATAACACTTTTCAAAGTTTCTGCACTGTGCATGATTCTAATAAATGGTTGGCACTGGAAGCCAGGCCAAAGCTGCTTTGGAGTTCAGCTAAAAATTTTGGAAGATGAGAAGCATGTATGTCTGAGAATTATTCTTTTCTTCCCATATTTTCATACATATATATATATATATATATATACATATACAGTGTGATTTATCAGATTGGATTATATAGGTTGAGATTCCAGCCCTTTAACAAAGGTGGTCTCACAGTGGAGAAGCCAAGAACCCAGTAGTTGTTCATTCCACAAAGCATGATGCCACAGCAGTTTCAATCTGGTCTGGAGGTTTTCCGAGGAGTTACTGGTGTCCATCTACGTTGGAATCCCAAAGAAGTCAGTTGTAATATTGGTGGAAGGATGTCACAGCAACTGGATCAATGAACTTGCCAGCAAGCATGACGGCAAACAGACAAAAGCCAACATTCTTTATGTCCTCTTATCTGGGTTGCCACCAGAAGGTGATACACACATTTAGGGTGGGTCTTCCTGCTTCAAACAATTTGATCAAGATAATTCCCCACAAGTGTACCCCTGCTACTTGTGTTCTCATTGATTCCAAATGCAGTCAAAAAGGCAGCCAGGGTTTCCAAACACACCTCCAAACTTTTCTTTGGGTGCAGTACACAGTGGCTATTTCCAAGGAAACCGTTATTTAAGTGGTGGTGAAGGTAATGGAGTGGATCTTACCTCTGCAATGGATTGTGGTTTCTATGTTAGGATGTAAAAATAAGACTGCCTAGCTTGGTCTATTTTAGAAATCCCCAGGTATATCTAGAGAAATGAGAGGGAACAGAAGACCTAGACTGCTTCTCCCTATTCCCTGAAAATAGATATGCAAGCATTGTAATCAGAGGTCTGCTGACCTGAAAATACTATCTGCATGCCAAATTGTTGACAAAAATACTTAGTCAGAGACAACAAATATTAGCTAAATCTGATGTTTTGCAATTCTGATTAACTTCACAAATTCCCTCAAAATAGTCACATTTTAAGCTTGCTTTAAACTAGGCTTTAGTACACCAATTTTTCTAACAACAGAGTAAGAAAAATGTGACAAAACGTGACAGACTATTTGATCACAGAGGCTCAGACTGACCAGTAAACTACCACCCAGGCTCACATTCAAGGCCTTGGGTTGGCCCAGCCTAACACCTACCTGATCTGTGACAGGCTGGTGTGTATGAAGGGACCAGTCCCATGGAAAGATTGCTTCAAAATTTCCGTGACGTGGGGCAAAAGCAAGATATCTAAGAGGAGTTTCGATGAGGGTCCAATGATGATAGTGTGACAGAGGACAGAGGCCTTGAACCAGACCCATGACTGCTTGCAATGAACATTTGTGGGTGGGGAATTGGACAAAAAGGTATACTGCACCACAGCTCCCAATGCCACTAGAACTAATGAAGAGGTGTGGGAGAGGAGGGAAAAATGGAGGAGCAAGGTGGCTTTTTGTTTGTTTGTTTTGTTTTGTTCTTCTTTTAAATTAAAAAAATTTATTCATTTTACATACCAACCACAGATTGCCCCTCTCATCCTTCCTCCTGCTCCCCCATCCCCACCTAAACCCTCACCCACCCACCCCTCATCCCCTCCTCCAAAAGGGTAAATTCACCCATTGTGGGGGGCAGCAAAGCCTGGTATATTCAGTTGAGGCAGGACCCAGCCCCTCCCCCCTGCCTCAAGGGTGAGCAAGGTGTCTGACTGTAGGTAATGGGAACCAGAAAGCCAGCTCATACACCAGAGAGAGATCCTGATCACACTGCCAAATTAATTTTTGGAGGGTTTTTTGGGACAGGGGAATGCTGCAGGATTGAGGGGAAGATATGGAGGGACTGGGAGGTAAGTGGGATTGGGGTGTATGATGTAAAATTACCAAATAATCAATAAAGAATTATGTTATTTAAAAGGTAAATTATTTTGTTCTATAGTATTTTAATCATTGTTTTACATTTGTTAATATTACTCATTATACTACTTTGAATATTTACTATCAGTGAATGACCTAGCCACAGTAAATGATTCCCAACAATTCTTGCCTTCTGTAATTTAAACCCTAGCACAGTGTTCTCCTACTTTATACCAGAACTGGTCCATGTGCCTAGTAGTGTATAGCAGAAATTATAATGTAGCATTTTTCAGGTGAAATTAAAATATCAGAGCTTAAACCTGGCTGTCTATGTATTTTTCTCTCTCCCTTCCCCTTTTTCACTTCAATCATTCTGATGCAACAAGCTTCATGTCATCAGCAGCACCATCTAGGATGGTGTCCTCTTGGTGAGAAATAGAACACTACAGCCAGCAGCCTTATAGATGAACTTGCAAATGGAGGCTTTTACTGCAAGTACAATCCTCCACAGACTGTATCCTCCTCAAGTGGCACGAAAATTTCAACCCAGCTGAGTCACTCCCAAATCAGTCGTGTTGGCTGTTTGGGGCCATTGTTTTAAGACAGTTTCTTTTGTGGTAAAAAGTATTTAATCTAATAGCTACTCTAATCAAACAAGCAAACTGTCATTCTCAACAGATTAGTGTATTTTTAAAATGTTATTTGTCATTCAAACAGTGTTCCTTACCTACATGTTCTTGGCATGCATCTGTGGTGGGTAGCTCTTACTCAAGCGCTGACTATGGGAGTAAGGCTCTTCATATGGTATGGCTCGATCCTTTGTGAATTTAGCGTCATCCTATGTCAACAATAGAAGAACAGCAGTGAGAGAGAATGGGGAAATGTATTTTCAAAGGCCAGCTTTGGAAGTGGCAAGCATCTGTACTGCCACCATCCATTGAGCGCAGTCACTGGATCCAAATGAATTGCAAATTATCAAAAGTCTTGGCAAACATATACCATTATCTCTGATGCCCTTGTTGCTAATGAATTGTGACAAAGTTAGTCGCATCTGAGCAATGTGAGAGATGCCCAACACAAATTGTTGGCAGTTCTGGAGCGCTGTGGCACATGAGCTGTGTCTTTCCTTTTCAAAAATTATCTCTCAGCAGAAAAATATTTTCTAGTTAGAAGTTTTCTTTATAGGAATTTAAAGTAAATCAAATGTGAGAAAGTCACAGAAGTGTGTTTTTGACATTAAGGCAATCTTCAGACAGTCTTGGTTGTTAAGATATCAAAAGTGAAATGACATCATTTTAAAGCATCATTGAATATCACTTAATTATAAAAAGAAATGCAAATGTAGGTTCTCAAATGTAGTCTATTCTACAGCAAAGTTATCTTAATGATTCTAAACACGGGATATTTTAAATTGCTATAAAAATAAGTAGCAGCAGGAAATGACATAGTTAAATGGAAGACTATGCTAATGAAATTCCATATATTCACACCCTTTACTAAGAAGATAAATATTAATATTTTAATAGCTATGCTTTCTTTTTTTTCCAAGTGTAGTCATGCAGGAACAAAATGATAATAACACAGCACATGACTGTATTAAACTAAGAACTTCAACCTTCAATATTGGAAAGAAAGTCCATCATTGCTTATCAAAACTTTAAATCAGCTATCTACTATCCTTATGACTCTCAGATGTACAATTTATAAACTGAATTAGTTATGATGATTTGTGACAGAAAATAACAGAAATTCAACCTTGTCCTCTCAAATGTATTCTTGTTAATATAACAAAATCAGACAGTAAATGAACCAGTCATGTAAAGCTGCCATCTCTAAGCTCTTCTGGCTTTTTCTAACGCTGCCTGCTGAAAGCCACAAAACTTCTATTACAGCTCTAGAAACATAGCTGAGTACTCAACAGGAAGATGGAAAGAAAAGCAACAGTGCCCATCAGTTCAAATCTTTCATTAGGAAAGAAAAATTTTCACCAGTTCCTTCATCTTCATCTCCGACAGACTTCCACTTAGTTCTCATTAGCCAAACTGATTCATGTAAGTATTCAGAGCTGAGGCAGGCCGGCAAAACAGAGGGAAGTCCACAAAGGCCTTCACAGAGTTCATCGTCATAGACCCGTCTATATTTCTATCAACTATTCCTGTAACTATACCTATATGAATAATCTATATATGGTTATATAATAGATACATAGTAGATAGATGGATGATAGATAGAGATATGTAAATAGATAGATGATAGAGATAGATGATAGACAGATAGATTGATAGATGTAGAGATAGACTGATTGATAGATTGATGGGTTGATAAAAGAGATAGGTAAATGTTAGATACATCAACCCAAATAAGAGTAAATATTTTTCACTATTAAGAAAAAATAAAGATGCATTTTCTATAATTAATAATACATACCATAAGTAGATTCTTTACTACATAAATAGCTGTCCTTTTTATTACAGTGTCTTGATTTTGAAGTTTCATTTAATTCTAACCACCAATATTGTGTAACATTTCACTGGAGGTATTCTACCTTAATCAAAATTGGGTATAGCAATGTGCAGAACTTGAAAGCAATTGTTCACAAGCACATACCACCATCACAAATATTGTCCTGCAGGTTTTCAGAATAATTAAAATAAATGCAGGTGGCTCTGATTTACCACCAAGCATATTACATGGAGCAGCATAAGCTGAAACTATGCTTAGAAAAGTAGGGCTTTCCTAGCACCAGGTTTCTCCCTATCCCTATGCTGTCTCCCTTTATCAAGATATCTCTTTCATTGCTCCCCGACTCCATCCCTGTTCCAGCTCGACCATCCTGTTCCCTTATGTTTTCATCCCCCATCCCCTACCCTCTATTGACCCCCTCCCCTCCAGTGTACTCAGGAGATCTCATCTATTTATCCTTCCCAGGGTGATCCATATGTCCCTCTTAGGGTCTTCCCTGTTAGCTAGCTTCTCTGAAGCTGTAAGTTGTAGTCTGGTTATCCTTTGCTTAACATCTAGTATCCACTTATGATTGAGTACATAGCATGTTTGTCTTTCTGTGTCTGGGTTACTTCACTCAGGATGACATTTTCTAGTTCTGTCCATTTACCTGAAAATTTTATGATGTCGTTGTATTCTGCTGCTGAGTAGAGCTCCATTGTGTACATGTACCACATTTTTTTTATCCATTCTTCTGTTCAGGGGAATCTAGGTTCTTTCCAGGTTCTGAAACCTGGTGCTAGGGGAGTTCCCAGGAATGCACAAGGATGACCCCAGCTTAGACTATTAACAATAGTGGAGAGGGTGCCTGAGCTGGCCTACTCTGGTAACCAGATTAGTAAATACACTGTCATCATAGAGCCTTCATCCACTAACTGATGGAAGCAGACACAGAGATCCACAGCCAAGCATCAGGCTTAGCTCCAGGAGTGAAGTCGAAGAGAAGGAAGAGGGATTCTATGAGCAAGGGGCATTAAGATCACGATGGAGCCGGGTGGTGGTGGCGCACGCCTTTAATCCCAGCACTCGGGAGGCAGAGGCAGGCGGATCTCTGTGAGTTCGAGGCCAGCCTGGTCTACAAAGTGAGTTCCAGGAAAGGCACAAAGCTATACAGAGAAACCCTGTCTCGGAAAAGAAAAAGAAAAAAAAAAAAAAGATCACGATGGAGAAACCTACAGAGACAGCCGACCTAGCTAGTGGGAACTCATGAACCTTAGACCAACAGCTGTGGAGCCTGCATGGGACTGGAGTAGGCCCTCTGCACAAGGGAGACAGTTTTGTAGCTTGGTCTGCTTAAGGGGCCCCTGGGAGTAGGATCAGGACCTATCCCTGGTGCATGAGCTAGCTTTTTGGAGCCCATCCCCTGTGGTGGGACACCTTACACAGCCATGATGCAGGGGGAAGGGACCTGGACCTGCCTCAACTGAATGTATCAGGCTTTAATGACTCCCAATGGGAGTCCCTACCCTTGGAAGAAGCAGGAGGAGGGAAGAGAGGGGGGTATGTGGTTGGTATATAAAATGAGTAAAAAATTTCTTAATAAAGAAAAAATAAAATTAAATTAAAAAAGAAAAGTAGCACTTTTATGTTGACCTAAAATATAAGTGCTAGGAACTCCAGTTGATATTAAACAGAATACTTTAATTTCTTTGTATTAGTATATTTTTGCTATCTATGAAATCCTAATGATAGCCTATAAAGAAAATATACATTACTTAGGAAAAAAGCACACTATATATCCAAAGTGCTCAATAAACTACATGCATTAAATTAGAGAGATGGGCTCAGTAGTTAAAGTGTGCTTACTACTCTTATAGAGGACTCAAGTTCCATTCCTAGCATGCTCATAGTGACACACATCCATGTATAACTCCAGTTCCAGAGGAACCAATACCCTCTTCTGGCTTCCTCAGGATCCTGAATGTGTGTGGTGCACATAAACTCACACAAGCACACAAGGACAAACACACACACACACACACACACACACACACACACACAGAGAGAGAGAGAGAGTAAATAATTTTTCCAATTGCCATCAATTTTTCTGACATTCATAGAAAGTTAATAGTATTTATTTTATCTATTCCCTGATTTTCCCTGTCTAGCATTGTTAACAGTAGGTCTTAATTTAATCGATTGCCTGAAAGACTTGTCAATATGAATTTTCTGACTTGAGAAAGAACCAAATGAACCTGTTTATTTTGATGTTGATTCTGAAGAAAATGCTGTATCTTCCAAAAGTATAGTTCATTGTAGGATATTTAAAATTTTTGTTCTCCAATTTGTTCTTAATCTTAAGCAAAATAACTACATTATTATCTTTCAGTATTTAATATAATGTTATAAAAGAAGCATCAAAACCAGTCTCCATAATATGTAAATTTACGAAGTTTCAGTCATGGCTACAGAGATTGTTCAATGGTTAAGAGCACTTATTGCTCCCAGAGAGGACCAGGGTTCAGTTCCCACACCCACCTGGAAGCTCACAACCATCTGTAATTCTAGTTTCAGGGGCTCTAATGCTTTTTTCTGGCCTCCATGGATATGAGACACATATAAGGTACACATATATGCATGCATACAAAATATTCAAACATTCATACAAACAAAATAAAATAAATCTCAAGACTGCCTTTTAATTCATAGGGAGTTACATAAAATTTCTAGGAAAACTCCTGCACTAGATACTTCTTTATATAAATACATATGTAGAAGATTCTTTAAATAAATACATATGTGAATGGAATCACCCAATAACAGTGGAGAGAAAGCCCCAATTAGATATCTCTATCCAACAAATGGGATGTCCAATGCCAGGGAGGAGTTACATCTATTTGAGTTGTTGGCCAAAGGGGCTCCATGGAAACTCCCAAACAAGTTAGGCTATTGCAAAGGTTATTGGTTGTTCTCAGCAAACAATGATGGTAAGATGCTATTGCTGAAGACAGCACCTACATATCTCACTGAACTCAGAGGAATCAAGCTGGTACCCAACTAGAGCCATCACCACTTCTGACTAATGCTGATGTACACCAACCCTGCTACAAGTTTTTCGGTCTATAATAGTAACCTGCCTGCATGGCACACTGGTGCAATAGTATCACAAAAGTGCGAGTAAACAACCACTATCTGATTGGCCTACTCCATGAAATGGAACTCATGTCTGGCACTGCTTGGAAGGACAGGAATCTGAGAATAAATAAATAACTTGGGGGAAAGCATATACTGTTGTTTTGCTAAGAGAATACAGCAATAGAACGTCTCCTGACTATATTCAGCTATAGCCATAGATCAATGTCTCACTCAGCCAACATCAGAAAAGCTGTCTCCTAAAGTAGATTGGAACTAACACAGAGAATCACAACTAGATAATCTGAGGAGAGCGAGAGACTTTGTAACCCTTAGTCGTAAATAGAATATCTTCATCAGATTCCTGCCTTCATGACTCAGGGAACTACATAAAAGAGGAGGCTGAACAATTATAGGAGCTAAAAGGGATGTATGAAATCAAGCAAACAGTGTCTTCCAGACACAACAGGGCTGATGCACACATGACCTCACAGAAACTGTGCCAACATGAACAGGATCTACATAGGTACAAGTCACATGCAGAGCCAGCACTGAGATTGGGAAGTAGACACTAATTCCCACAGCCAACCAAGAAGCTATATCTCCAATTAGCAATCACTCATAAAGGAAAAGTTATTTTTTCCAATGGAGTCTCACTGAGTATACAAACCATACAAACCAGTAGTAGATGGGCAAGACAAAATGAACTCAAAGACATTTTGAAGATCCTTTTGTCTCATATTGCATTCCTTGGGATTTTTTTTAACCTTACTGATCTTTTGCATGTATATTATGTTTTCTGATATTGAGTTCTTATGCATTTATGTGTATATGCATCCCTGTGTGTATGTGTTTCTCATGCTTTCTTAGTTTCCTTTTTTCCTTTTTTTTTTTGTTAATTTGGTTTTATACTTGCTTATTTGTCTTTTTATTTGCTTGTTTGATTTCTTAAAAGAAATCTTAAGAAAGAAGGTATGGAATTGGAAGGAGGGGGAGATGGAGAGAATCTGGTAGGAGATGGGAGAAGAGAAACTGTGATCAGAATATACTGCATGAAAGTAACTTTATTTTCAATAATAAATAACATTGTGAAAAGTAATAAATTAAATCGCTGGACTTCAAATTTTCACTTATGAAAATATGGTGATAGGGAGAAGGAGGCAAGAGTATCATAAGTTTTAGGTCAGCCTAGGATGTATAACAAACACACACACACACACACACACACACACACACACACACACACACACACACACGAATCCACCTCACAAATGAAAACACATACGAAAAGATAATTCCACAGAATTTTGTTTTCCAAAGTGCACATACTTCCAAATTATATGTGTTTATACAAATAGTTTGCCTATATTTATGTTAATTAAATTCATTTGTTGACTGTTTTATACCTTCATACTACTCTCGCCCCCCACATTCTCTTATTTCCCTCCCACTCCTCTGAAAACATCTCCTTGGACCTGCCTCTACTGAATCTACCAGGCTCTGCTGACTCCCCATGGGAGGTCTTACCTTGATGTAGGAGGGAAATGGGGGATGAGTTGGGGGGGAAGGCTAGAGGGGCGGGAGGAGAGAAGAGAGGGATCTGTGATTGATACATAAAATGAATAAAAAAATTCTTAATTAAAAAATCTCTTTCCGCCGGGCGGTGGTGGCGCACGCCTTTAATCCCAGCACTCGGGGAGGCAGAGCCAGGCGGATCTCTATGAGTTCGAGGCCAGCCTGGACTACCAAGTGAGTTCCAGGAAAGGCGCAAAGCTACACAGAGAAACCCTGTCTCGAAAAACCAAAAAAAAAAAAAAAAAAAAAAAACAACAATAGGAGACCATGGTAAATGAAGACCACATGAGAACAGGAAGAAGCAAAGTGCTAGAGAGGCCCACAGAAATCCACAAAGATACCCACACAACAGACTGCCGGCAATGGTCGAGAGACAGCCCGAACTGACCTACTCTGGTGATGGGATGGCCAAACACCCTAATTGTTGTGCTAGAAACCTCATCCAACTACTGAGGGATCTGGATGCAGAGATCCATGACTAGGCCCTGGGTGGATCTCTGGGAGTCCAATCAACTGAGAATGAGGAGGGTTTATATGAGCGAGAATTGTTGAGACCAAGGTTGGATTAAAGCACAGGGACAAATAGCCAAATGAATGGAAACACTATGAACTATGAACCAATGGCTGAGGGGTCCACACTGGATCAGGCCCTCCGAATGGGTGAGACAGTTGATTGGCTTGATCTGTTTGGGAGGCATCCAGGCAGTGGGACCAGATCTTGTGCTCATTGCATGAGTTGGCTGTTTGAAACCTGGGGCCTATGCAGGATTGTTTGGCTTGGCCTGGGAGGAGGGGACTAGACCTACCTGGACTGAGTCTACCAGGTTGACCTCAGTCTGTGGGGAAGGCTTTGCCCTGGAGGAGATGGGAATGGGGGGGGGGGGGGGCGTTGGGGGGAAGGTTGAGGGGGACGGGAGGGGGGGAGAACAAGGGAATCCGGTGACCGATATGTAGAACTGGAATTGTATTGCAAAATAAATTAAAATAAATTAAAAAAAAAATCTCTTTCCTATGGTTCTCTTTTATACATTCGCATTTTTTGTTGTTGTTTTGTGACCCACGGAGTTTAAACAGGTTCATCAGGGTCACCAGAGATATGGAATTTATTATCACTGTTATTATTATTATTATTATTATTCAATGGACCCTAGTGGATATAACAGTGAGTACAGTGCTGAAATTAATGATTTCCCTCCCCCCAGAATCTATCAATGGCCAGCACACACACACACACACACACACACACACACACATACACACACACACACACACAGCAGTAATGAAAATAAGAAGAGATCGATATTTGGGTCTTATTGGGCCTTTGGCCATTGAATTCTCTTAAAACTACCTTTCTTTTTCAAATTCTCACTATTATAAAACTCTGGTGCTGACTGTCAAGTTCTTTCATGTAATATTTTACCAAACATTATCAACAGCAAACTTAGTATGCCGCTAGCTGCTGTTTCTACCCTTTCCCCAAGAAAGGAATGTTCTCACTCATAAACAGAATGAATAAAACACTTGGTTTACATGGTTCACCAGTGTTCCAGAATTGAAAAGCCATTTTTTTCCACAGGCCATGATCCAGCTGCCAAGGCAATACAATACACAGGAATTTCATTAGGGTACCCAATAATCAGCAGTATATCACAATATAAATGTATTTCTTTATACCTCACATTCAACACAGCCATGTGAAGGATTACATCCCCATATAATTACTTACTCTTTGTTCAAAGAAAGCTCCACTTACTTCCCCCCTCTTTTATTGAAAACAGATTATTTCTCATACAATATATCTTGATTACAGTTTCCCCACCCCACAACCAGACTTTACACACAGAGAGGGGGAGAGACCTTGGAACACTCAGCTCTAAATGGGATGTCTCCATCAAATCCCTCCCCTTAGAGTTCAGGGAGCCCTGCAGAAGAGGAGGGGAGTAAAGAATGTGAGTATTTCAAAGGGTTTTAAGAAAAACAGACTTTAAGAGTGTAACAATCACCTTGGACTGAGTGAATAAATAACATTTATTACTGAAAGCTCAATTTCTAAGTTATCAAAGAGTAACAATCTTCAAAAACATTAGAAGTTTTAAAAGAATTGTAATTTAGATATAATAGTAAATAAAATAGTGCAGAAATTGTTCATTATTGCATGTTATGTAACTCAGTAACCTTGATTATTCTCAATTTTTCACTTTTTATGTATCTAGGAATACCTATTTATAACAAGTAAAAGGTGCCCAAGTTCATAGTAACAACTAAAATTAGGAGCGTTAATATATGCACAGAACAGTTCCATTTTCTCTTCACTGATAACTTTTATTAGTATAAATGAAGAAAATTTTAATTTATATTAGATTTAAATATGTAAAAACGTAGCTATGAGATTTAGCTTTGAATGAGTATTTTCCCTCTAATGAATATTTTGATTAAGGTAATAAACCTTTAAAAGCAGAGATCATTATAGAAATGTAAATGTGCTCCAAAGTGCAGCTGGGACCACCTGAGACATGAAACATTTAATTTAGAAATGAGCCTCCTTTCACATTTAATTTCTTTTTGTTCATTCTCTTATTTTACAAAATTAAAGACTACTCTCAAAACAGGCTAATTTTTTTTCCCTAAAAATGTATAAGCTTCTGTTTTGTCTTCCCCAGTAAGAGTGTTCAGCCTACTGTTTGGTACTGTTAGCCACTGTTGGTTAATTTAATAAATAAAAAGCACCCCAGATAACAAATCAACAGAAAAACAAAAAATAGTGAGCAAATATTCTTTTTATTATAAGTGATTTTTCTTTTTCCTGTGTGTGTGTGTGTTACTGTTTTTGTAGATATGGAGGTTTGAGTTTGTTGTCAGAGATCATCCATCCTCAGTTGCTCTTCCATCTTATCCACTGAGTCAGTGTCATTCATGAGATCTCTGCCTTTTAGGGCTAGAATTACAGGTGGACCATAACAGCCAAGAGCATTTTCCTGGGGATTTAAACAGCAGTCCTCATGTGTCTGAAGCATGTGGGATCTTTAACCACTGAACCAACTCCCAGCCCCATACACACTTGCTAGTATCTGACTGTGTCTGATGCTTCTGGTGTGTTTTATGAATTAGTTTTCCTTCACATTGAAGACAGTGTTATTCTTTTTTATTTTTTCCTAATGTAGTTCATTTTGTTTCCTTGTTTCAAAGACCTACTTTCCTATACACTGAGAGAGTTCTCTACGTCATTCTTTCAACAATGGCAAGGACACACACATTCAGGCACAAGATTTCAGTTTGTTTACCTGGTATTTTGATCCCAGTCCATTTGTATTTGGTATAGATGGTGATTTTGCCCCCTGGAGTTTTCAATTCTCTCTAAATTCTTCATCTGTTCACTAAAACACCCTCCTTGTGTTATTATGGTGATGTATTTCAATGCCTCTAATCAGGGACTTTCAAAAGGAACAGCAGATATAGAAGTGATATTAAAAATTTTAGTGAAGAGACAAGCTAGAAAGCGAAAGAGTCAGGAGAATAGGCCACTTTATGTGTTTAAGGAAAATTGTATGTATATAATGTTTTGTAAATGAAATATATAGGTCATTTACCCATGTTGTATGAGGGAATACTGGCTGTACAAATTCTTCCAGCTACCCTTGGTCATGCACTGACGAGGGCATACTGATGTGTAGTTAGGAGAAAGCTCAGTATGTAGTTACACTTGACAATAACATCAGACATTCTAAACACCAGCACTTGCAGAAACATTTGGGTCTAGTTCACACAGCTCACCATGACCTTCTGACTTGCACCAAATCGATTGTATTTGATTTCCTGGTCCTTGATAATTGTTCTTGCCTTTCTGTGTATGGCTTCTCCACCAATTGCAAGAAACATAAAGTTAAAAAAAATATTTTTATGCTTCCTTTTAGTCTTTGTTTTCTTGTACTTTATAAAGTTATAAATAATTACAACCATACTCATTCATTTGATTCACGGGGAAAGTGTCTCATCGCTGCTGCAGTGAGGACTCAGGCTTAGAGTGTGAAATTATTCATCTGTTTTGAGTCTGTTTCATTTTGGATGCCACTTTATAATATCTCTACACTTTCAGATGGAGTCAGCACTTTCACTTCCCTGAGAATCATTAATCGCTCTCTACCTGACATCTGGTGTGGTTTATAATTCTCTTAATCTCTTTGTTAGCTAGCGGCAAATGGACAGTAATAGTTATGACCCCATTACAAAGTTTTCCCTATGCTGAATTGAAGATGATGTATTTCGTCTTTGGTTCTTTTATTAATATTTTAAAATGAAAAATAGTAAAACTTCCCTGTTTCAGGTTATTTTCAAGAGTCTATGCATTGCATTAAACTTACTCCGTGATGGCTTATATTAATGCACAGTAATAGTCACTAATCTTCCTGTCTTGTTCGGAAAGTGTATACTCTGTTCTCATGTTGAAGCTAAGCTTGGTCATGTGACTTGCTTTGATTGATGGAAATTTAGCAGACATAGCAGAAGCAGCAGATACTTTAAATGCACTTGTGACGTTTGACTTAGTTTCTCTACTTAGTGAAAACTATAGGATTTCTTGTTATATTTATTTGCTCTTTGGTAGGAGAGACTTCAAAGTGGTTTAGGCATGGAAGAGATTAAAACCCATCCTATAATCTTGAGTAGGATGCCTCCATCAAATCCTTCCCATCAGAGCTGAGAGAACTCTGCAGAAGAGGAGGAAGAAAGAATGTAAGAACCAGAGGGGATGAAGGACACCAAAGAAACAGGCCCTCTAGACATAGAACACAGATTGTGGCAGCATGCACAGGGCCTGCATGAGTCTGCACCAGATGGAGTCTTGGAGCTGAGATAAGTAGACACACACTCCCATCCTTAACCCAGATGCTAACTCTAATTGATAACCACTTGCAAATAAAAATTTAGTTTTCTCCAAAGGGAGTCTCACTGAAGAAACAAACCACTCTTAAGGGTAGGCTGTGTGTCCAGCAGTCACTGGCTAACAGAACAACATAAAAGGAACTCAATGTCATTTTTGGAGGTATTTTGTTTATATGGGACTCCTGTGTGTGCAAACTTTTGTCTCTGTGCCTAAACATGTTTCTCATGCTTTTTCTTTGACTCTTTTTATCCTGTTTGTTTATTTAATCCTGTCCTGATTTTTTTTCAATCTTATTATATTTTATAGATATTCCCTAGATGCCTATTTGTTTTCTAATGAGAGACAGAAAGGATATAGATCCAGTTGGAAGGGGAGGTGGGGGTGGGTATAGTAATCAGAATATATTGTATGGGGAAAACTGTTTTCTATAAAAGAAAAAGGTATCCTATACCTTCGTCCTAAGAGTAGCCAACATATCCTATGGCAGAAGAAAGGGCCACACTCATCCTAGATAACACACTGCCGTCATCTTGTAGAACTATGACTGAGAAGTAAATCCTTGATGGGCAGTCACCACATTTATAGTGGTAGCTTATGCAATAAATAATATCATTGTGGTATAAGATAAATGATATAATGTCTAACATTATAGTAATTGGATGTTTTCTTGGGGCTTTTATATTTAAATGGAAGAAATAAATCTTTGACAAAAAAGAATACTATATCCACATTGAAATGTGCACAAGGGAATTATTTATAATTCTCAGTAGTATTTTCTACAATATCACATGTTAATTCAGAATATTTTTATAACAGCATACAATTTAATTCATGAGTTCCTAAAATAATGATAAGCATCATTTTCATCAAGCTTTATCATTAAACAACAAAAATTATTGTAATTGTCACTCAATTTGCTTTCATATATGCTTATTATGAGTTCCATTACTTGGTTACCTTTAGTTGCCTTTGAGAATGTTACTGTGAAGCCAGTCAAAATGATGCAAGCCTTTAATCCCAACCCTTGCGAGGCAGAGGCAGGTGGATTTCTGTGAGTTTCAGACTAAGACTATATGGTCTACATAGTGAGTTAAAGGAAAACCAGAGCTACACAGAGAAGCCCTGTCTCAAAAAATGAGAGAGAGAGAGAGAGAGAGAGAGAGAGAGAGAGAGAGAGAGAGAGAGAGAGGAGAGGGAAAGAGAATGTTCTTGTGAATATTGTACAGGAAGGGGAAAGTACAGTTATACTGGCATAAATATATTACATGATCATGTGTTTATGCTATATCATAATGTTGTGTTTGGCATGTTCTCCAAAAAAAGGTAGATATGTTCTAGGAGAAATGAGGGTTTTTCAGGAAAATAACAATATTTTTCTAATATCTTGTTTAATAAAAAACAGACTTTGACATACTGAAGATCCAGGAACAGCCTTACCCTCTTCCAGTCTACCAAATTTTATGACAAAAATAATTATGAGATAGATGAAGCATGAGGTGTGTGCACAGTGGCTAGCACTCAGAAGCTGCTCAGATCCGGCTTGGGGAGGATGACTTACAATGGTTGAAAATGTTTCTTTTCAAATCATCTACCTTGTGTTTTACTGCTGATAATTTTTTTTTTGTGGTATGAAGGTTTCACAAATAAAAGTTTCAAAAATCAATCTTCATTTGAAGTTTTACAAAATCAACAAGGGAGAGGTCAGGGAGTGGCCAAAGGTGTATTTGGATATGAAGACTCTGTGTGTTTTCATAGGTGCCATTGTGCTACACTGCACAAAGAGTTCCTAGTGAGGTTTGTGACTACCCGACTTCTTCTCATGTAGAAGTCTAAACACTATTAGTGAGGGACGAATCCTTGTCCAGGATAGATTAGCTTTGTACCTCAGACTGAGACATCTGCGACTTGGTTCAAGGTTTGCTTGATTATTTTCACGGAATTACTAAATCCTTCTGCTGGAACAGGCTCCCAGACCATAGGACAATGGTCTCCATATTAGAGGCATCATTCTGACCTTAAAACCTAGCCCAAAAGCCCCAACACATGACAGGAACAGAGACCATAGTTCCAGGATTCAGGGACATCCCTAAATGTATTGACCTAGCTCTTTTGCTTCTGTAGTTCTGCTTCTCTCTGTCTTTGTCAACTAGAATATAATTTTGTTCATAAAAGACAAAGAACTGTGAGGATCTGGGCTACATGATTTGGGTAAGTTCCCCATGCAGCACCTGCCCTGCCACAAAGACTTTCTTTTCAGCTTTAAGAGTGTCTGTGTGTGTGTTCTCTGATGAACCTACATTATAGCATTGACTTTTGTCTGTTTATAATATCTCTAACTGTAAAACGTTCAGGAATATCCTTAAAAAACATTTATGATCTGGTTATATTCTATTTCAAACATTGGTAAAAGCAGTGGTTTCTATATTCTAAGCTTCTATTATTTTGTGTACGCAACAAGAGGAAGCAAAATCCAATGTTTTAATTAAAACTCATGCTTTGGATATTATGGACTTCATTATGTTCTCATATATGAAAGTCACTATTTGTCTATTACTTGCTGTTCAAAATGACTTGTTTTTACCAGATAAAGGGGTAGAACTTGTGATTTTCTTTCTTCATTGAGTTTCTACTTTCTGGACTCATAGTGATAAGTGAAATTCTTTAGGCTACAAATACTATAAGAGTGAAGATTATGTATGCCTGTGATGACAAAGAATCTCACCTTCCACCTAGGACTTGAATGAAAGAAGAGCCTATGGTGCAGCACCGAGGCCTATCCTTGTGTGTACCTTTAAGGAATGTATTAAACTCATAAATCTGGGTCTTTCTTTGTAACCGCTTCACTATGTATTGTACACAGGTACTAAGCTGCGGTAGATATACCAGGGGGTTAAAAAATAATATGTATAGCTGGAAGGTTTCTCTGGTCCCGCCTGGCCCCGTGGTCCCTCAGCCACTTATAAAATAATCATTTAAAGGCTTAATATTAATTACCAATTGTATGGCCTATGGCAGGCTTCTTGCTAGCTAACTATTATAACTTAACCCATTTCTATTAATCTACAAGTTGCCATGTGGCCGTGGTGTTACCAGTCTACTGGCATCTCTCCCTCCTCTCCTTTTTTCTCTCCACATAGCTGCTTGGATTTCCTGCCTGCCTCTACTCTGCCTTGCCATAGGCCAATGCAGCTTTATTTATCAACCAATCAGAGCAACACATATTCACAGCATGCAGAAAGATATGCCACAGCAAATGTGCTTTTGAAAGAAATTTTATGTGACTGTAACTATGTGCACAGGGAGTGATAAACTGCAAAGGACATTTAGAGGCGACTGATTCAGGTCCAGTGAGCCTCATTGTTGTGACTATAGAATTAGCTATAACCTCCAGGTACATATTTGAGCACATTGCTCCAGGCTGGGAAGTCAATGAAACACTTTAAGAGGTGGGCCCTTTCTGGAAGAAGTAGAACACTGGGAAGAGGCCTTGAGATTTTTAAAGCCCAGCCCACTTTCAGTCACTTTATATACTTTTATATTTTGTTTTAAACAACATATAATAATTAGATGCATATATGGGGTACAGTGTGCTACTTTTTGTATGGCCTATGGCAGGCTTAAAAAGTGTGATACTTTTTAAGGATTTAACGTTTTAGTTTTATTTATTTGTATTGAGGGGAACACATGCTACAGAGAGTATGTGGGTATTAGAGAACAAACCTGTGTTATCATTTCTCTCCTTCCACCTTTATATAGGAACCAGGCATTGCATTAATACTGCTAAGCTTGCTAGCACTTTGCCACGGCCTTCTCGGTGCAGCAAGCACTTTGCCACAGCCTTCCCGCTGGCTCTTTGAGGACTTATTTATGGATTGTGTGATGATGCAAACAGAGTAATTATCACACATACCGCCCCACTTTCTTAGTTTCAGGAACAGTAGAAAGCATTTCTCTCAGCTCTTTTGAAATGCACAATAAATTATTGTTAACTAGAGCTGCTTTGCTGTGCTCAAGGTCACTAGAATGCATATCTTTTGCTATGCCATTTCTGCAACCAATAACCATCCCTTTCTTTCTTCCTTTCCTCGTATCTTTTTCATTACTGTGATGTTTAGCTTTGTTAACTTGACACAACTTAGAGTCACCTGGGAAATTTCTATTAGTTGTTGTCCACGCTGGGTTGGTCTGTGGACAAATCTGTAGGGGATTGCCTCAGTTAAGTTAGTAAATAATGAAGGCCCAGCCTAATGTGGGCAGCATCAATCTCTAGGCATGGAGCACTGAGGTGCTTAAGATAAGAAAAGTCTACCCAAGTACAAGCAAGTGAGATCCCAAGCAATTCACTTCTCTTTGCTCTTGACCTTTTGATACCATGTGACTACCTATTGAAGTCCCTGCTACCTTGACGTCTCTGCAGTAGCAGATTGTAACCTGTAATTGTAAGCTAAAGAACCTTTTTCTTCCTGAAGTTCCTTTTTGTACGAATATTTTATCACAGCTTCAGATATAAAACTAGGACACATAACTTGTTAGTTAGCATGAGCAAAATTATGTAAGTTTTATTGAAATATAAATGATATGCATGAAATAAGGTACATGTCATAGAGAGGAAAAGACTTTTAGCTGTAGAAGTATTGCCTTCAATGCACTAATGGTAATGTAAATGTGCTCTTCTGTCCAAACTTATCAAATTGGAGAGATTTGATTTTCAAACTCAAGGTTATTATTTTTTTACCGTGTATTAAGAACATTCAGCTCTCAGTTGAATTTCATATGTGTAATTATTATGAGTATTTTATGCATCATGTGATTTCCATTAGTTTTTGACATATGGCTTAGTTGTTAAAATTTACACTATAATGATTCTCCATTTTCTACACTTCAGGTTTTCTTTGTTACAATATTCTATAAATGGCCAAACTGCAGTGTGGTAATATATGTGAATTTGTTTTTCTCACATAACTGCAACTATTAGAGGAACTTGGTAGCAAAGGTGAGCTATTATAGCAAATAAATTCAGATCATAAAATGACTCAAGTATAATAGAAGTTTATTTCCCAGTGACATAACAATGATTTTCTGGTTCCTGTGTGGCATGTGGAGGGCAGGGGCCAAAGACCAGGATGTTGAAGACCTGAGAATATTAAGGTCTCCAGAGTTTCTCTGCCATCCATATCCCTCTGACAGAGGAGAATTAAATTATAAAGGTGACACCCTTAAAGGCTTGCTGTCCAGGAGCATAAATGACAAACATTTTAGCTCATGCTGCACCTGCTAGAACTCAGGTTCATTATATCTACAGTTTCAAAGTATCTCTCCTAATGGGTTTATAATATCTGTAGCTTAAGATGGTTTGTATTATAGTACAGTACACATATAAACAGAGTTATATGCTTTCTTAGTGGTGCATGTACATGATATCTCTTAATTGTACCAACAGATAATCTGTGGCATGAATTATACTAAGGTATATAAAGAGTATGGGGCTCCAATGTACTTCGCTTCGCCAAGTACAAGGAAACTGAGAAAATTAAAATGTAGAGCATAAGCCATTTATAACTCATTTTTCCCATGTGCATATATATGCATATATATATGTGTGCTACAAAATTTCCTCTAATACTTATGTGTATGGAAAAAACAAACTCACATATGCTACTACACTGCAGAATATATACATACATTACATATAAGTATGTATGTATATATTAACAGGTATACATATGTATCTATTTAGTACTGTATAAAACACTCTAATAGTCAATAATTTTTTAGCTTGGTTGAAAGAAATTATACTGAATGAGTTAACTTCTCTCAAAATAAGATCAGTACAATGCAAAATGAGGGACACAGAAAAATAATTGCACAAATCCTTCGAGGCACTCCAAATTTTACGTAGAATTGGAGGAAAAATGAGATTACATGTGCAAAAGAATATTCCTCCTCAAGATATAGATAAGTAACAACCTATAACATAGTGGACTGATATTGGACACAGAGATATATAAATACAAATGGGAAATAACTTTTGGGACTAATTAGAAGTTTAGTTTATCGACCTTATTTTACTTATTTTAATGAATTAGAGGTCCTTTGTTAAAAGAATTGTGTGCTCTATTCAGTGTTAACAAATAGAAAATTAATATGATTATAATGATTACTAGTCTTGGTCATAAAGCTATTCCATGTATATATTTGGTGTGTTTCTAAAAACAATGCAAAATTAAAAAAAACAGTCTTCTAGAATATGCAAACTTGCAAATAAAGTAATACGATATTTCTTGTTACATTGACCTTTAACTTTTCCATATGTCTTATTTTTTGTGTTTTTTATGACATCAAGAGAACATACTATAATCATCCATTTTTAATTGCTGTAGCAAACTGTCCCAGGGAGAATAACATCATCTTACTTAGCTTCCAGTTTGGCAGTTTGAGAATCTAACCAGCCTGACACATGCTTTTGTGAAACCTTGCCTTGGCCATATCACCGCATGGTGGATGACAGTGCTGGAGTATGTGGGAACACTCAAAGACATTTCCAGACAGGAACCCAGAGACCCTGAGTTGAGCCAGGTTTGCTTTTTCAGTTAAGTTTTTACATTTATTATCACTTTTGAGAATTTATGAATTAATTCTGCATTCAATCATTTCCACCAACTCTGCCTGCATCCCCACTCCCTCTCAATGTTGACTTCTTCTTTAATTATTACTCGTATGTTTGTGTATAAACACACATCACACACACACACACACACACACACACACACACACACACACACACACACAACCTGCTGAGTCCATTTAGCATTGTTTATATGTTTTTATGTTTAGAGCTGACCACTTGGGTTTGCATAGCCAATTAGAGTTCTCATTCCTAGAGAACACCAGTTCTCCATCTCTTAGTCATCAATTCTCTGTAACTATTATCCAGAGTTGGGGCCTTGTGAGAATTCTCCCATCCATATTAGCATGTCAATTAGTGTTGTATAAACATCATGTTCCATCAGCCCAAAAACCTACATGTGCAAGTATTTGGTGAAGGATTTCCCACACCATCCCAGGGTGAAAGGTGGAGGATCATAGAATGGATGTGAGAGAAGATAAAGTTGAAGCTGCTGTCATGATGACTCACCTTCAGGGCACTGAGAAAGAACCTAGTCATCACTGAGAAGGCTTTGGGTAATTGTAGTCACACCCTATTTTAGAGGTTCCCCTATTCACCAAATAATATACTAAATCCACTTTGGATAGCTTTATATAGTTTAATTATTCCAGTGACTAATTAATTCAGCCATTTTGATGCAATCCAATCGGAAATGTCATGGATGCTAACTTTTCTATAAAGGAAGCTTTAACTAAAATTTTTATTTGAAGAAGCTGACTGCTTAATCAAGTAATTGACTTACTTATGCAGTTGTTTTCTGCATTTTGATGTTATTGGTTTCAACAATTATCTTTAGGATATCACAAAATAGCTATTTTAATGTCTATTTATGGAAAAGTATATCAATATATAAATACATGCAAATATACATACCTACAAATGTGAGAGTTAAAATTACCTTAAATTGTTAATTAATTAGCTCACTATATTCATTAGCTCATATTTCGAATTTGAGTGCCATAGTTTTAAAAATGGGTCTCTAAAAACTCTAACAATTTCCAAAAAATTTTAAAAGGCAAATTGTAATGTAATGTATGTAAAAAAAACATAAACAAGAACAAATGCTCATGAAAGCATTACAATTTTTAAAGTTCAGTTTTACTTTGAATAATGGTAGTTTTGATTTTACATACTTGACAGTTATCACCATCATAGTTACATACCTACATACATGTACATTTGTAGGTGAGAGAATCTTCATACAGACTTCCTGAATTATGAGTATGATGTGGTATGAGTCAGAACTTCCTGTGGCATGAGACCTGAATTGTCATTTGACAGCATTCTTTACTAGTTTTATTAAGATAATGCAGGAAGGAGGCTACTTTTATAGTAATTATAGTGTGATCATTTTAAATAAAGTTGATTTTATTAGGTAACAAACCACCAATAAGCCTAATATATACAGCTACCTTTATTGTATTTGTAATGTATTCCTTGAGTCAGTAGAAACAAATTGAAAATTTTGAAATCACTCAATATAGAAGTTGGAAGATGGTTAAAAAAAAAAGAAAAGAAAAAAGCACCCCTTGAAGAATCTTTAAGCCATAATCAAAGAAATGGGTTGCTACAGGGGTTCCATGAGTGGGGTTCACTCACAGCTACCAGAAAAGCTGCACTTAGATATGAAGATAGAGCTAGGTTGTTCAATAAGCTAGGTATGAAGTATGCTATTGCGGTAGCATTGGTATACACATTCTAAAAATCATCAATTATGTATGTACTTCTAAAAGGAATGAAAAAGTGAAGTTTCAGTATGTAAGTCATACCACAATAAAGTTATTTTAAATGTAGGATCACAAAACATATCCACAAATAAATTTGACAAAAAAACTACATTACAACTTTAAAATGTTTTGTGAAACATGGGAGATACTTTTGAATACATTATTTACAAGGAGAACATATTTCATTGGAATCATATCTATATCAAGATAACAAATCTTATCTTTAGCTTCTAGTAATGTATTGTTCAAGGTGATCAAGCCATGCACAGATGTCCCTTGACTTATAAGTGGGCTCCTTCTGAATAATAATGTGATTATTACCAGACATTGGTAACATTGCATCATATATAATGGTTGTTGGTTTATCTCTGCCTCTACTTCACTCTAACCATATAAACTGACTTTACTTATTTCAAATGGGTTTTCCTATTCTAAAGTCCTTTAGTACTTAGTTCTCCTTGATATACAATATAGTTGTTTAGATAGCATGAGTATCTGCCAGTGCCCTTCATCAAAAGTAAAGCAGCAACCAACAAGCAAATTTCCTGAAAAATAGACGGAGAAAGGAAAAGCATACATTTCATTAAAATATGCTGGCTTAAGAATACTGTGGAAAATCCAGATGGAATTTTCCAAGCCCTGCAGTTCTAGAATAGAATTTGTGAAGCAGTCATGAATGGGAGTTTTGGTGAAGACTATCAGTTAAAACTAAAATACTTAATGAAATCTTTGTAGTTCCATTACATGGTACTATGAAGAACTTGGTTCTCTCTCATTGCTAAAAATAGTTGCTGAATATTTTTTCTAGATTCTGACAAAGGGACATAAAGCAACAATAATTATTGCTTTAATGAATTATTTTTATATAACGAGAGGATTCTTTTCGACATAGACAGAAAAACATCTGAAGACACAAAGCTAATCTCCTGGTCCACTCTCCCTTAAAGAAAGATACAAACAGGACAAATATCTGCATGATAAGGAAGCTGAAGCTTATATTCTCCAGAATCCTTTATCTTGCAACTAGCATTTATTTATCATGTAGGGGCAATTAAAAAGACAGCATGAAATCGGGTGGATGAGGAAGTAGGTGTGGGTCTGGAAGTAAATGAAGGGGGATTAATATGATCAAGATCCAGTGTGTGAAATTTTCAAAGAATTATAACAATACTATTTTAAAAAGGAATCCCATTATATTTTGCACTATTTGCAATCTATATGCTGTTATACTTCAAAACTTTATATAGACACCTCAAAATGCTTTCAAAACTTCACTTACACAAAGTCATTTACACCAGTGTTTTCCTTGAGACCACTATACAAATCAACACATACAGCAAGTCAACCAACACACCATTCATTTGTGCCTTTCCAGTCAGTATCACCTTCTATGTCTATTATTATGACTCATATTACATTTACTTGTAACTCTTATCATGATATCATGCATTTGTCCTCTGGTCGTTATAGTTGAATATCATGCTATTAAGTTTGCTTAAAGTAATTGAGCATGGTGCTCAAAACTGGATGAAAAATGTACAGTGAATTCCAATACATGAACCACAGCGGGTTAGTAACTCCTTTCTTTAGGCAGGAGCTAGCATTCAAACACTGATGGTGACATACATGTCACTACATTTCTCATTGCTTTGACAAAATACATGGCAGAAAACAATAGAATGGAGGAAGGCCTTACTTTGGCTCATGGTTTAAGGAGATAGAGTCCACCATGGCAGGGAAGGCACGATAGTGAGATGATACAGTTGTTTAATCACATCTCAGTAGAGCAAGATTCACTTCTATGTTTCAGATTATGTCATATAATGCATTCATCACATTCACTCCAGTAATTGGCACAATAAAATTAAAATCCACTCCTGACAACATGTTCCCATTCCAATCTGCCTCTGTTATAATTATTCAATTCCCCATGTGTTCCCATGTATCTTAAACTACTATGAGCTTACCTCAGTTATAAGTATAGTCCTTAGACAAAATTGTTAATACTTGTTAAACTCAATTTTTTGTCTAATTTCTGTTGATACACCTGAAATTTTGCACAGAAAAAGTGTGCAATCTTGTTGACAGGTCTCATTTTAAATTCATGATCACTAACATCAACTGAAATAGTATTGCCTAACAATAAGCCATTGCAACATCCATCTCCCTTATCAATATGTTATATCTTCTTGTCTCTTATCATATTTATATATTTTCTGATATTTACTCAGGATATAAATGAGCATCTTCAATGTGAAAATAGAATCAGGAAGAAATCTATATATGTTCCTCTTTGCTATGTCTGTGCTCATAGTCTCTGCCTTCTTTTCTATGACAGTGGAGAACACTCACTCCCCTAATGAAGATTAAGCCCTTCGCTTTAGAACTGAATCTATGTCTACATTGTACCTGCAAGTTACTCATTTCTCATTTTACTGTAGATATTGCTCTCACGATTAGATCATTCTTGTCACTACTACTATGCTTCTATTTTTTAAATCTTATGTTTTTAAAGTCCTCGCTTACACTTAACCTAACCATATTTCCCTGAGATATATAGAAACTTCTCACAGATTATTTTTTCATCTTTGTTAGTTTACTCCAATCAGAACTTTGCTTCATTATTATTCAAAGGCTCTTTGTAAGGTCACTGCTACATTGCTGAGCATCTACTTTTCTTATGCCTTCGATGACTCATTGACATGTGTCACAGATTGTTATTTCAGTTGGCTTTATACTCAGCTTGTGCTTTCATTGTCTCATTAGCTACCACTTTACACTTCTTTCTAGGTTTTCTGCTCTGCCATCCTCTTATGGACACTTTCCAAGACTCAAGGTGATAAACCATCACCTTTCCTTATATTCTACTGCAAGCCATGTACAATGGCTTGAAATATTCATGCATTCCATGATACAAAATTTTCAAATTCAACCCACACTACTCAAGTTTCAAAGTTCTTTCTTGAAGAATATACAAGTGCAATTGGAGGTCTAACTTTTAAAAGAAATTTAATGCATTCAAATTACAGAATCTCTTCACCAGACCAAATAGTGGATTATTTTAAAACAGGGCTGTCAACATCCCTTGACCACACATACGCATATATTCTCTGAAGGGTAATATCCCTGATAGAATGGTATTCTTGTTATAATTGATGAACCCATGCTAACACAGCACAACCACTCAAAGTCTTTAGTTCAAAACTGGGTTCCCTCTTGGTGGTGAATGTTCTATGGGTTTGTGCATATAACCATCATTACAAAGTTGTAGAGAGTAGTTTCATTATCGTTTAAAAAAATTCTATGTGGTAACCTTGTCAGTCTTGACAATCTGGCCCTATCAATTTGTAAGTCTTGACAGATTTTTCTATCTCCAGTTTCCCCTTTTCCAGAATATCATATATTTACAATCACATAGTATATGGCATGGTATGCTTTCAGGTTGGCCTCTTTTTTCTAATGATGTGAATTTTAGTTTTCTGGGTTTTATGGCTTCATAGCACATTTCTTTATAGTGCTAAATGATATTCTGTGGTTTGGATGTGACACACTTTATATGTTTGCCTACAAAACCTTCACTGGGTGCATCCTCTGTGCTTTCAAATTTGAATAAGAATAGATAAAGCTGTATTGAACGTTTATATGTACACCAGTGTTTACTCAATCAATTGGAAAATTTGATAAGAATTTTGTATGAAATTAATAACAAACTGTCTTCCAATCCTTATACAATTGTGCACACCCCATGCAATAAAAATCCTTGTTGCTTCATATTCCCACAAAGAATGCATCTCAATGATCTGTGGTTTGGGAATTCTAGAATTCTAGTAAGTATAAGTGTCATTGCTATTTTAATTTGAATTACCTAATGAAACACATTGTTATACATCTTTTCATATCTTCATTTAGTATACATTTTGCTTATGAAGTTTCTGTTTACCATGGGAGCTCATACCTTACTTGTCAGAAGTTTTGTCACCTCATCGAAATCTCCCCAAGTATAGAACTTCCAAAAGATTAAGCTGTGGTCTCTCACTCACCTGGATTATTATAACTATTCCAGTTTAGTGACTGATGTGACAACTAATTCTGTTTTCAACCATGATGGATTAAGAATACTTATATTATTTTTGGTTGTGAGCCCAGCCTTTAACAGCTGAGCTATCCCTCCAAGAATTGTTGAGACCAAGGTTGGATAAAGCACAGGGACAAATAGCCAAACGAATGGACATGAACACATGAACTATGAACCAATGGCTGAGGGGTCCCCAACTGGATCAGGCCCTCTGAATGGGTGAGACAGTTGATTGGCTTGATCTGTTTGGGAGGCATCCAGGCAGTGGGACCAGGTCCTGTGCTCATTGCATGAGTTGGCTGTTTGAAACCTGGGGCCTATGCAGGGTCACTTGACTCGGCCTGGGAGGAGGGAACTGGACTTTCCTGGACTGAGTCTACCAGGTTGATCTCAGTCCGCAGGGGAGGCTTTGCCCTGGAGGAGGTGGGAATAGGGGGTGGGCTGGGGGGAAGGTGAGGGGGGCAGGAGAACAAGGGAATCCATGGCTGATATGTAGAACTGAACTGTATTGCAAAATAAAATAAAAAAAAGAATACTTATATTAAACTCTGTCTCAAAGATATAACTCAAAAATTATTATTAACTTCTTTCTTAATTGGTTTACAATGGCTTTTATAACTGAAACTAAGCCTCCACCAAATATGTTGTTGATTTTGTATTGTATAAGCTTACTGTAAAGTACATATATTTTCTCATTTGTTGAATCTATCAATATAATTAATAGGAGGTTTTAAGTTTTAAAATCTTTCCCAAGATTTCCTTTGAAGTGAGAGGAAATTTGTCATAACTTTATGAGTTTTGCTCTGATGAATAAATTCAATGATAAATATCAATAACCACATTGTGTATAATAATATAAATATTAAATAAATATAGTGAAAACATAGGGAACATGAGCTAATTTGATAGTGACACATTAGTTACTACATCTCAAGTAAGAAGAATAGGCAAAAACACAATAAAAATATTATTCCAGGTTTTTTTAATTTTGGTGTTCACAATATCACACAGTTAAACTTCAATATTTCTTAAAATGTGTCTGTAATCCCCAAATGAACACTCAGTGCTTTGTGGTCATTCACAGAATCCCACATGCACAGAAGACTTAGCTCTGATTGACAAAGATTTCTACTACCTTTTCTCAGCTCCAGTGTTACAAACATGTCCTCTCATGTAATGTTTCTGGAGATTTCATTGTTTAAAATCCACCGAACCTGAAGTGCTCTGTGGTATCCCTAAGTACACAGAGATTATGCAGTGCTTAAGAAAAAAAATCTGATATCTACGTTTGTTCAGACAGACTATGGTGCATGTGGTTGGCCCTGAGTTCAATATCAATTGATAAAAATAAAAAAGTTAAAATTAAATATGCATCCAGGAAAAGAACCAAGAAATTTTATCGTCTGTACATGAACCTGTAGACCTAATTGCTAAATTAACAACTACAATACATGAAAAAGCAATAAAAAAAATGTGAAAATCCTACTAAATTTGTTGCTCTGAAATAGGGACTGATATAAAGGGGGGAAAGTATTGAGGAAAGCATTCATATGTTGAAACAAAAAAGAATGCATGTTCACATTGTCCAACGTCAAGAAAAGAAGCCATTCTCTGCTAGTTACTTTATGATACACTTCAAGTAGTAATTTATAGTTAATGGATATATTAAACAATGCAACTTTAACCTGGAACATACAAAGAACAAGGTTAAATGTTGATTAGATTAGAGCTTATGAATTAAGACTGCAGGGCCCAATCTTGTATTTTCCCCAAGAACAGTGGCTCATATCCACTCACTCACTCACTCACTCACTCAGTATTCATAACCTTACAGAATACAAACAAAAATAACAAGAATCCTCAGTATCTAAAATTTATGAACAATGCTCAATAAGTATTTAGACAGAATTTAAGATTCCTTTCCCTGACTTTTAGCATTTAGCAAGTGAGAACATTTTAAACATTGAAACTCTGCATCCCATCATTTTATATCATCTCTGGTCATGTCATACTTCACTGGGTGACTTCACTGCTTCAGAGTAAGACCAGAGCCTGAAAATCTTCTCATCCATTCATCACAGGTCTATTTCAAGATTTAAGTGCTGGAGCAGGTATTTGGAATACAATTTCAATATGATGTGCTCTCTGCCACGTGCTCTCTGCCACTAAGAAAAAGAAAAATTATTTCAATTGATGGTAGGGAATTTCAAAGTATCCTGCCCAATTTTAATGACAAAAACAAAACCAATTTGCATTGATGATTTTAAGTTTCTGTGGTGGTTTGAAAGAAAATGGCCCCTAAATGGAATGGCACTATTAAGAGGAATGGCCTTGTTGGAGGAAGTATGCCACTTTGGGGGTGGGCTTTGAGGTTTCTTTTGCTAAAGCTTCCCTCAGTGTGACAATCAGTTGACTTCTTGTTGCCTACAAGATGTAGCACTCTCGACTCCAACACCATATCTTCCAGCATGCTTCCATGCTCATAAACCATGATGATAATGGATTGAACCTGTGAAACTCTAAGTGAGCCCTCCTAACTAAATGTTTTCTTTATAATAGTTGCCATGGTCGTAGTGTCCCCTCATAGCAATAAAAAAAAAATCGCTAACTAAGACTGAAGTTGGTACGAGAAGTGGGGTATTGCTGTGATAGGCCTGACCATGTTTTGTATGAAGTAATATGGATTTTGGTACTTTGGATTTGCAAAGCAGTGCAATGCTTTAAGCACTGCTTAATGGGCCATACTAGTAAGAGCATGGAAGACAGTGGTGCTGAGTGTAATTTGATATATTATGGGAGGCTCAATCAGGAGGTTTCAGAGGAGAAGAATTTTAGTATGTTGCCTAGAGATCATTCTTGTGAGATTTTGGTGAAGAAAGTGGCTGCCTTTTGGTCTTGTGTGAAGAGCTTAGGATTGATTCCATTGGCAAAGGAAATCTCACAAAAGCCTACTATAGTCTCTGTCACATGGTTTTTAGTGGTAACTCTAATGAATATTTATAGTGAAAAGGATCAAGCTCTCGAGAAGGGTAAATTACAAAATGTAAATTTTAAGGTGAAAAAGAATACCAGGAAGTAGAACTAAATCCTATGTTGAGTGGAGCTAAATCTTATGTTCATGAAGATAAATGGATTCAGAAATGGAATAAAGGGAGTGGTGACCTCAGGGCAAGATCCCACCCTGCAAAGCTTCTAACCTGTGGAAAGAAACTAAAGAAAAACTTAGATCCAGGTGTGGTGGGACACACCTTTAATCTCAGCACTGGGAAGGCAAAGGCTGGCAGATCTCTGAGTTTGCAGCCAACTTGCAGAGCAAGTTCCAGGACAGCTGAGCTTAAGCAGTGAAATACAGAAATTTGGTGAAGATGTAATTGAACAAGGAGGCCATGTTCTAGCCCCAGAAAGCAGCTGAAGTTGGCCACTTTGGCCACATGGTTCTGGCTTTAGAGTTAAGCATAAAATAAAGAAGTTTTATAATAAAGCCAGTAAGGCCAGGCATGCGTCAGGAGTGCCCCTGAATGCAAGCCCATAGAGGCCATGGCTGTGAAGTTGAAGCCTGGATTGCCTTGGAGACCCTAAAATGTTAGAGATGCCATAATCATGGGATACCTGCTGAAGAAAGCTGCTAACAAGGAGTGAAAACAGCCCAAGAGAAAGAAGTGTGTTGCAGTCCACAAAGCTGAACGCAATTGGAGATCTGAAGAGTGTTTTGAAATCAAACATGGAGCTGTCGAGTTTAGAGTTTGCCCAGTTGGTTTTTGGTCTTGCTTTAGTTTGGTATATTTGTTGTGTTACCTTCCCTACATTTGGGAATGGTGATATATATCCTGTGCCATTATATGTTAGAAGTGTGTGATCTGACTTTTGATTTTGATTTTACAGGTGATTACAGTTAAGAGATTGCCATGCATCTCAGAAGAGATTTTGGAGTTTGAAACAAGTTTGAGACTTTAATAGGCTATAGAGACTTTGGAAGTTGGACTGAATGTATTTTTCACATTATGATATGGGAGTGGAATGTGGTAGTTTGAAAGAAGATGGCCCCCAAAGGGAATGGCACTATTAGGAGGTGTGGCCTTGTTAGAGGAAGTGTGTCACTGTGGAGATGTGCTTTGAGGTCTCTTTTGCTCAAGCTTCACTCAGTGTGACAATCTGTTGACTTCCTGTTACCTATAAGGTGTAGCACTCTCAGCTCCAACACCATGTCTGCCTGTAGGCTGCCATGCTTCCCACCAAGATGATAATAGACTGAACCTCTGAAACTAAGTGAGTCACCCCAATTAAATGTTTTCTTTATAAGAGTTGTCATGGTCATGGTGTCTCTTCACAGCAATAGAAACCCATAACTAAGACAGTTTCTAACGTTTATATTTTGTATGTGTATGTGTTATACACGTATGTAGGATGTGTTTATGTGCTTATATGCATGTGGATACATATGCACACATATGTGCATGGATATTGGTATAATTTGTTTTCTTTGGTCACTTTCCACTCTGTTTTCTGAAACAAGGTCTCTAACTGAAACTAGAGCTCATCAATTTTGCTAGAATGACTGGCCAGCAAACTCTAGGGATCTACCTGTCTTCACTTTCCAAAGTGCAGGGATGATGTATGCACCTAGCTTTCAACATGGGCAATGGAGAGCCAAACTCAGGTCATCATGCTTATATGGCAAGATCTCTACTGACTAAGAAATCTCCCCAATGTTCTAACAATCTGCATACATTCACAATTTAGTAGCTGCATCTTGACACATAATAGTTAGCAAACATTGTTCTGATATATTTATCACTACTAAGCAAAGTACTAACATTTTCTGTCCTTTCTACATGTAAGAGAGAGAGAACATGTTGAAGAAATGAGGTATGAAAAGTTAGGCTTACACTTTATTCCAACTCAGCTACTTGTGTGATAATATTTCAAAGTTGTTTTCTATCTTTACATTTTGGGGAAAATAAACTATCAAGTTATATAAAAGTTTTGTAATTCAATATGGAGATTTAAAAATCTGTAGTTATGATGATTGTATGAAGATGTTTATTCCTTTCCCTTAAGGAAAGGTAAGATATAGATGCTGGTGATGAGTGGTTGATAAGAATCTTAGATTTTATACATCAAACAACACAGAATTTATCCTACTTTTATACATATATGTGGTCTGATAAGAAATGAGATGTTGGTGAATGCATTAACATCTAAGAGGAAAATTACTTGTTAAATGACCAAAAACAAAACTATACAAAACAAAACACAAACACATTGGTACAATGGTTGGCGTAATTTCTAGTAAGATTCAAGTGAATTGAGAAGAGAGCAGCAGAGATAACGAGGGGGAAAAGTTTTAAGAACTACATTCTATAGATCGATATTCTTTGTAACTAGTGCATTGTGACTTCATGCCTATATGTAGTTTCTGAAATGCTAGATGATTGATTGTTCAGGTTTATGACTTCTCAGTTCAATCTTTTGTTCCTTAAATGATCTAGTCGTCTACATTCTACTAAGAAGGCAAAATGAAGAAAACACCATTTGTCAGCCCAAATGTTGACACCAGTCTAAAAT
The DNA here is from genome assembly GCF_007827085.1 of Peromyscus californicus insignis. Taxonomy (NCBI): domain Eukaryota; kingdom Metazoa; phylum Chordata; class Mammalia; order Rodentia; family Cricetidae; genus Peromyscus; species Peromyscus californicus. Next base: position 48,346,333 of record NW_026294534.1, on the reverse strand, counting down.
GTGTTCTATTTATTGTGCTACTTCACAATTCCCTAGTTTCTAACTCTGTCCTGGCAGTAATTACCTGAGGTAAGGCCATGCCTGTGAACCTGACACATTACCCAGAAGTCTGAAGAACTGCAAATGACTTTGTAAATTGGTTGATTTGGACCTGGGAGCTTTGTGTTGAAACAAAGAAACCTGTTTTACAGCAAATGATTTGAAGTTTGGCAAGCTACATGTTCTAAGATAACAAAGACTTTTTACACCCTACATCTTGCTCTTCCTGGGAAAGAAAACTGAAAATAGCAACTATGGAGATTTTCAACTCCTTGAATAGTTATTGAAGATAAAACATTATGGAAAAAATATTGTTGAAACTGTATAAGTAGCTGAGTATGAAGATGGATTTCTGTAAGGCCAGCACCCAGAAGGCAGCAATAGGTGAATTCAAGACCAGCCTCAACCACAGAGCCTGTTTGAGGGTATCCTTGGCTACATGAAACCTCATCTTAAACAAAAAAAATACAAAATTTTTGAGAATGAAGAGCATAATATGACTTGGGCCAGCAGGTCATGCTTCAATGACATGGTCCTGAGCTGGGAAGGACAATGGATGAAAAGATAAAGAAGATGGGAAACCTGGGATCAAGAGAGATTGCACAAGCTATGTTTTAGGCCAAGCAAGTTTATTAAGATGTACAGAATCTTACATACAGTTTTTCTAAAAGGAAAACTGTGACAATGTCAACAAAAATCTACCATGCAGTAGAGCAAGGTCAGCAGGAAGCTAATGAAACAATATGTTGTGCAATGGGGATATAAGATATCTCATGTGCATCACATACCAAGCACACAGCAGCCTTGGAACTGATAACCAGAGCCCCTTAGGGTGGGAGGTTGGGTTCTTGGAATTCAAAGCTGCTTCTCCTCCAAGGCCCCAGACCCAAGACATAACTGGCTTTGCCAAGCATATACCTACCTGGTTTTAGACAAGGAACTAAATTCTTTAGCTGTATATCATGGTCTCAGGGAAAGCCTTAGACAATCCTTGCCAGGCAGATTTTCTGATAGGTAGAAAGGGAGAGAGTAAAGCACCTTACCAAAGGTTGGAGAAGTGGCTCTGTAGTCAAGTACAGATAACACATGCTTTGTTCCTAGCACTCTCATAAAGTGGTTCACAACCATCTGTAACTCCAGTCACACTGGATCTTGTTCCTTCTGTCTTTTTTGTGTACTGTACCAACATCTACATATCCACAAACTTGCATAATTAAAAAGAATCTCACCTAATCCACTCATATCACAGTGAATTTATTATCGCATTCATATCCCTAAGCCGTACTCATTACCCATTCTTAAGTAAATATTATATTATTCCTTAGAACAAACAAACAAAAACAACCAAAATAATGTAAGTGCGAGCAATCTATCTTCCTACATTTTATTTCTGGTCCCAAGACAAAGCACTCTTGATGTTCTTGATTCAGATCTAAAATACTTTAACAAAGAAGGGAGACATCATTTTAACTCCAGTGTTGGCTTTCTGATTTAGAAAAAGAGTCAACAGCTTGATGCATCTATTAAATATCACCCCAAAGAGAAGTATGCAAGACAAGAAACCTCAACCCAGCATCAAAAGGTAGTTGCATATGAGAATTATCTGTCCCCTTCTAGACGTTAGAAATTAGAATCCCTGCCCATCAGTTACGCTCCAGAGAAGTATCAGCAACCATAGCCAGTCTGTTGTTAAGAACCTGGTTAACTGATGCCTGAGTCACCATCATTTTAAGACAGTTACTACTTCAAAACAGTTTAAGTGAGATTTATTTTGCCTTGTGACTTCATCAGTCCTCAAATTAAAATAAAGGAAGAGCTCCAAATGAATATTTTATTACTTCATTTATCTAAAATAGTATGTCATAAACATAGGTGTATTTAACTATGTAGAGTTTCACTTTTGACAACAGAGGTGAATAAATTACCTTATAAAGAAGCCATGTATAGACAGACAAATAGACATACACAGACACATGCACACACAGAGCATAATTTACACATTGAAGTAAGAAATTCAGTTGAATACATTTGAATAAATGAGACTGAAAAGCTGGCTTCCTTTGTTTTCTTCTGGGCTTCTGCCTGAAAAGATTGATGTATGAAGTAAATACCTCTGTTTACAGACATGCCTGTGGTTGAGAAGTTTCTTTAAAGTGGATGAGATCTGTGATTTCTTTCTCTCTCCATTTACAAAAGTATAATTGGTACCTGCACCAAGAAGTAAATGTATCTGGTTTCTTACTCTTTCTCCAGTTAGTTGTGAATTATTTGAAGATACAGGCAATTTTCTCACCACCTTCTTTATTGTTCACACAGAAGATGATGAATAATTTTCTTTGTCACTAAAGGTGTGAAAACATATATTAGGGAGAGAGGTGAGGCTGAATACATGCCTGATGTGGTTATTTTAATATAGTCATTAAATCAACACTTACGGAATGCACTATACACTGGCATATAGAGGAGAATATTATTCTTATGTTCAAACATTAAATTATTCAAAATTTTAATAAAATATCATATATCAGATCATAATAAATGGAAAATGATAAGAATATCCACAAACTCACTCAATTATAGTACTATCACAAATAAGTAAACATTAGACTCTTCATTTGATGATTAGTTACTCTATTCAAGAGGTATCATGATGAATACTGCTTGAATTTCAGATGATGGGGATAGAGTTGAGTCAATATCCATCTCTCTAAAGCTCTGAATTTGTATAACCATCCATGACTTTGTAAACCACATAAAAGAACACTTTTTGGATAATCTTGGAAGCCAGTGAATGGAAGGTTAAGCACCACAACTAAGAGGCTAGGATTAGAGCGGAACCATTTGCAGAGGACTGCCAGGAGCATATGTATAAAAACGAAAAGGTCACATTTGCAGTTCCTGTCCAAACAGTTCTGCACCACAAATAAAAGTGAAGTAATAAATACCCATGCATAATCTGCAAAGATATCAGGGCTTGTTCGGGCTCTCTGTGGAAGGGTGGCTTATGGAATATGAAATAAGATATAAAAGAATGTGCCTTGTAAACCTTCCTAATTTTGTGATGAAGACTGTGGTACTTTGTGGCCACAGCAGCAGAAGGTCTTGGTGCTAGGTAGCTTGCCCTTTAACTTATGGAGTTGCTATTCAAAAATCTGTATCCTAGGGTGAAGCCTTTTCTCTTCTTCAAGATGGCTGTTGTTTTGCAACTGCAGAGGACCCACTGTGTGGGATGGGATTTCTATCGCCAGGCCCTGGTTCATTAATAACTCCAATCCTTTTGCCACTCTTTTTCTCTCAAGAGTATGATTTTGTCTGTATTGTCATCTCACATAATTCAACCATGCCAAACTTATTTCCCTCCTAGGATCTAAAATCACAGAAACGAACGGAAGCAAGTCTAAAACTTGGAGGGTTTATGGAAGAGATGTGACAGGCGACGACAGTATCATGGTAAATGTCTTAGAGAGAGTGTTATGTAAATGAAGCTGTATGACAAAAGTCAAAGATATGTCTCAGAGTGCAGGAAAAAGCTCTCCAAAAGCATTGACATGTGAGGTACTATTTTCAGAATTGTTCTTTCAGCCCTGTCTGCCTACATTGCCCCCACACTGGCCTCATAAAGTTACCACAGCAAGTATCAATCATCCAATCGCACCCTGCTCTGAAAGACTGATCTGAACCAAACAGAATCCCCAGGCTTTATGGCTTTGCAATTTTAAAGATATATATATATACTTAGAAATTTAATTAAACTTAAATAGCAATTACATTTGTCATGTTTTTTAGGTACAAGTCTTACATTTCTCCATAGTAACAGAAGAAAGGAAATAGGTGTAGCTAAAGAAAGTCGGTCTTGACTTCTGACATAAAACCAAGGGAAAATAATCCCATTTCTGAAAAAAAAAAAAAAAAAATATATATATATATATATATATATTAAAACACAATTGAAATGTAAATGACAATTTTATGAAGTAAATGGAGATACTAATGCATTTATGCCCAATGTCAAGAGTTCAGTGTAAGTGGTTCTGTACATTGTGCTGTCTTGAGTTCAGAAAATCTCATTATAAGAAATTTTATAGATTTTCTTGATAAAGACAGAGAGCATATATATTGCTTAATATAGGTCAAAACCTATACTTCATGAGAAGTGCACATACCATTTCATTACCAGGGCTGATGTTTAATAAATATTCTAAGATTTTTCGTGAAGTAATTCTTTTTATTTATCTTAGAGACATACCCAAACTTAAGATTTTCTAGTTTCCAGAAGTTCAAATTGCAAATTATTTATTTTTCACATCAAAATATATCAACCTATAGTGATTTGACTATTAATTATGGTATTATAAAAATAGGACATAAAGTTAAGTTTATATGTTTATAAATAGGCCCTTTACTTTTCTAAAATATTAATAGAGTGATTTAGTCTAGTTACTGACCTCATACTTATGAGTATAATCGTATTGACAGTTCTTTTTTAAGTAAAAATTAAAAACTAAACAAGTGAGCATATCATGTTCTGAAAATAAAATAGCCAATGTTACTGAATCATCATTTCTAAAAGAAATCCCTGGCTTAAGGTCTACTTAAGAAGTCTTTAGTGAGCTGGGTGGTGGTGGCACATGCCTTTAATCCCAGCACTCAGGAGGCAGAGCCAAGAGGATCTCTGTGAGTTCAAGGCCAGCCTGGTCTACAGAACAAGATCCAGGAACCAAAACTACATGGAGAAACCCTGTCTCAAAAAAAAAAAGTTTTTAGTGGTTCTGCATGACTCTGGGACATCCAAAGTCCAGAAAAGCCTTAGAATCTTGTCACTGAGGAATCATGTTAGTCCATATTTACCTTGGAAATCCATGTCCATCTTTTAGAATATGTAAGAATGTTTTCTTTTTCAGGAGTTAATTGAATGGAGACTGTTTCAGACATCAATCTGGCCTTCCACATGCTCATTCTGTCTTCTTCATCCACCACGTTTGCTTAGGACATTGTCCCAATGATTACTCAGATGCTAAAAGAGTCTTAGTTCAATCTGGAAATAAGAACAAGACAAAACTTAAAGGAAAACAAGATAAGAGATTCTACTATCCTCTATAGTATCTACACACAAAAAGAATTAGGAAAAGTCTAAATGTTATTGGTATTTCTTTTTAGCCTTCTCTAAAGATACAGATATTTTAAATCCAAGAGCTGTAGATCTGGAAGAACTTATTTGACATTGGGAAGTAAACATAGATATGAAAAGGTTTGTATACAACCTACCATGATAGTCTGAGGGTGTTTAATAGGAAAGGGTTGTCTGACCCTTGAACAAGTAGTGACATATCTAGTAATAATCCTGTAAATTACACTAGCCTATTTTTGCTACTATAATTAAAAACCCAAGGCAGGTTATTTTATTAAAATATAGATTTATTTAGGCCTTATCAAGATAAAGATGCCACATGTTATAATGGTCTTTTTGATGATAGCTCTATGGGGTAGCATATCAGCACAAACCAAGAGACAGAGAATATGTGTTTGAATCTGTGTGTTTCTCTGGTCTCCTTCTCACTTCTTATGAAGCCAATAGTATTCAATCATGAGGGATCCATACTAATAATAATATCTAAATCTAATCATTTTACAAAGTCTCTAATCACAATTGGATTCCATATATCATCCTTTTAGCCAGGCACAGTGGCTCATACATGTAATTAAAATATTTAGGAGGAAGGTGAGGCTGGAAGATCAAAAGTTCAAGGCAAATAAACTACCTACTGAGTTTTAAGCCAGCCTAGGTGAGATGAGATTCCTTCTCCATCAACAACAAAAGCATTTCTGCTGGCATTAGGTAAGGTTCTCTATAGAAACAAAATTGACAGTATGTAAATATATTACAAGAGAAGATTCATTAGGTTGGCTTACACAGTAGGGCTGGGTAATCTAGCCATTATCATTTACATGCTGTAGAAGCCGAGAATCCAGAGGCTTCTCAGTCTATGAACCTAAATAACTTAGCAGTGTCCATATGGCTCTGAAGGCCTGGAATATTTCTGGAGAGTTGCCAATCATCTGATGACAAAAGTAGGAATCTGATATCAGAATATGAAGGCACTATCAGGAGCAGCAGCAACAACTACAGACTCATTCAACATCAAAAAACAAAGTTGGACCGTCTCCCCTCAGGTAACCATTTCTGAAAATGCCCTTACAGACCCACCCAGAAGTGTGTCCTGTAGCTAATTTCTACCATTAAGTTGACAATCAAGAGGAACCATCCCACTATATAACAGGCTTCTAAGAGATAACAGCCAGACATGATAAAATAAAATATATGATGAAACAAAAACTAACATATCTAAGTCATACTTAGCAACCCAGCAGCAGGAAAAGAGTCCCAAAAGCAAGCACAGATGTCAGAGACCCACTCGTTCGCATGGTCAAGAGTCACATAAAAATGCTAAGCTAATAGCAATAATACATACACAGAGAACCTGGTGCAAACCCGTGTATGCACTGTGCCTCCTGCTTCAGTCTCTGTGAGCTCATATGTGCCTTGGTTAGTTGACTCAGGGGGACGCCTTCTACTTGTGTACTCTTTCCCCACTGGCCCTTAAAATCTTTCTGCCTCCTCTTCCATTGGATTCCCTGAGCTCTGAGAAGAAGAATTTGAGGGAGACTTCCTATTTAGACTCCTTTTAATGTCTGACTGTGAGTCTCTGCATCTGTTCCCATCTTCTGTTGGAAAAAGGCTCTCTGATGATAACTAGATGTGGCAGTAATCTATGAATATAACAGAATATCATGTAGGAGTCATTTTATTGGTACTTTTTGTTTTTTGTTTATTGTTTGTTTGTTTTAAGATCAAGCAGTGTTTTGTTTTACCCTAGGTTTCTTTGCTATCTATTCTTTGGTTCTTGGTTACCCAAGCAGTGTCAGGTATGAGTTCCGTCTCGTGGAGTAGGTCTTAAGTCAAATCAGACACTGGTTGGCTACTTCCACAAGTGCTATGTCTCTATATTTTACAGCTGGAGATTTTAGGTCAAAGGTTTTGTATCTGGGTTGGTGTACGTGTTTCTCTTTCGGTAGCCTGCAGAGTGCCTTCCTGCCACAAAGACATTGGAATGTAGGGGTAAATTGCTCCATATAGGCAACAGCTCCAGTTCTCCTTGTTCAATGAGTTGTATAGGGATTGTTCTCAGCAATGGGGCCCCTCAATGAGTATTTGGAGAGCAACCCTTAGTCTTAGCAACAGCCTGGGTTGTTTGGGGATTTCCCAGCGACTCCCCTTGGCCAACAACTTGATTGTTATACAAACCAGTCCTACCACTAGAAGCCTTGCCTGGCAAAATAGACAGCCAGTTGAGATTCTGTATCCCCCATTACTAGGAGTCCTCATTAGGATCACCTTCATACATACATTCCAGGAAGTTTCCACTGCACTATACTTTCATACCACCCTCCAAATGACCCCCAATTCCAACCATCTTGCCCTTCACTCTCTCCCCATCTCCCCTGACACCTGATCTCCCTGTTCCAATCCCTACCAGCTCTCAGTCTGCCCACAATATCTGTTTTATTTCCCTCTGGTAGGGAGATCCATTCATACACCATCAACCCCTTCTCTTTACCTAACCTCTCTAAGTCTATGGATTGTAGCTTTGTTATCATCTACTTAATGGCTAACATACACTTTTAATAAATACATACCATATTTATCTTTCTGGATCTGGGTTATATCACTCAGGATGACTTTTTCTAATTTTCTGCAAATTTAGTGATATCATTTTTAACAGCTGAGTAATAATACTCCATTGTGTAAATGAACCATCTTTGCTTTATTCATTCTTCTGTTGAGAGACATCTAGGTTGTTTCCAGTTCTGGTTATGATGAATAAAGCTGCAGTGAACATTGATAAGCAACTGTCCTTGTAGTAGGATGGAGTATCCTTTGAATATATGCCAAGAGTTGTATAAATGGGCCTTGAGGCAGATTGATTCCCAACTTTCTGAAGAATTGCCATATTGATTTCCATAGTGGCTATACAAGTTTGCATTCATTCCCACAAGCAGTGGGGATATGTTCTCCTTGCTCCATAACCTTACCAGCATGAGCTGTCATTTGTATTATTGATCTTAGCCATTTTCACAGGTGTAAAATGGAGTCTCAAAAATAGTTTTGATTTGCATTTCCCTGATGGCTAAGGATGTTGAATATTTCTTTAGTGTTTCTTAGCCACTTGAGTTTCCTCAACTAAGAATTCAGTTTTGATCTGTAACTCATTTTTTAATTGTATTATTTGGGTTTTAAAATCTAGTTTCTTGAGTTCTTTATATATTTTGGATATCAGTTCTCCACCCAATGTGGAGTTAAAAAATCTTTTCTCATTCTGTAGGCTGCCTCTTAATCTGATTAATAGTGTCCTTGCCTTGCAGAAGCTGTTCAGTTTCATGATGTCCCTTTTATTAATTGTAGACCTTAGTGTCTGTGTTATCAGTGTTCTGTTCAGAAAGCTGTCTCCTGTGACAATGCATTCAAGGTCATTCTCTACTGTGTCTTCTGTGAGGTTCAGTGTATCTGGTTTTATGTTGAGGTCTTTGATCCATTGGGACTTTAGTTTTGTGGAGGATGATAAGTATGGATCTATTTTTATTCCTCTACATGCAGACATCCAGCTTGACCAGCATCATTTGTTGAAGATACTGGGGTTTTTTTCTAGTGTGTATTTTTGGCTTCTTTATCAAAATTCAGGTGTCCATGACTATGTGGCTTTATATCTGGGTCTCTAATTTGATTCCATTGATCAACCTGTCTGTTTTTATGCCAATACCATGCAGTTCTTATTACTGTAAGTTTGGAGTACAACTTTAAATCAGCAGTTCTTTTATTGTTGAGGATTGTCTTAGCTATCCTGGTTTTTGTTTTGTTTTGTTTTGTTTTGTTTTGTTTTGTTTTGTTTTGTTTTGTTTCCCCATATGAAGTTAAGGATTGTCTTTTCAAGGTCTGTAAAGTATTGTGCTGGAATTTTTATGGAGATTCAGTTGAATCTGTAGATTGCTTTTGGTAGGATGATCATTTTTTATTACATTAATTCTACTGATCCATGAATATAGACCTTTCCATCTTCTGATAGCTTTGTCAATTTCCTTCTTCAAAGACTTGAAGTTTTTAGCATACAAATCTTTCACTTGCTTGATTAGAATTATCCCCAAGATATTTTATATTATTTGTACCTATTGTGAAAGGTATTGTTTCCCTGATTTCTTTCTTAGCCCATTTGTCATTTGTATATAAGGGAGTTACTGATTTGGGGGAGTTAATCCTGTATCTAGCTACTTTGCTGAAAGTGTTTGTCAGTTGTATGAATTCTCTGGTGGAATTTTTAGGGTCACTTATATATACTATCATATCATCTGCAAATAATAATACTATAACTTCTTCCTTTCCATTTGTGTCCTCTTGATCTCCTTTGGTTGTCTTACTACTCTAGCTAAGACTTTATGTACTATATTGAACAAATATGGATAGAGTGGACAACCTTGTCTTGTCCCTGATTTTAATATAATTGCTTTTTTGTTTCTCTCCATTTTGTTTGATGTTGGCCATATGCTTGCTGTAAATTGCCTTTATTATGTTTAGGTATGTTCCTTGTATCCCTAATCTCTTTAGTACCTACCACTCATCCAATTGTTTGTAACATAACTGAAACTAAACCTTAAACCTATTCCTTCCCTTCTCCTATAAAGTCACCACAAGCTCCTTCACTTACAGTCACAACTAATGTGATAATGGAATTAACTCTTGCTATGTTTTCTGAACTCCTCTTTCCCCCTTCATTTAGTTGTAAACAGACAAGTTAAGTGTGTGTGTGTGTGTGTGTGTGTGTGTGTGTGTGTGTGTGTGTGTGTCTTAATTACTTTTCTATTGCTTTTATTAGGTATTAAGACCAAGACAACTTATACCTAAAAGAGTTTATTGGGGACTTACAGTTTCAGAAGGTTAGAATCCATGACCATCATGATGGGGAGGATGGCAGTAGGCAGACTGGCAAGGTGCTGAAGCAGTAGATGAAAATGATTCACAGACTCTAGGCAGAAGACTTTTGAAACTTCAAAACACACCCTAGGGACAAATTCAAGGAACCTCTTAATCATTCCCAAACAGTTCCACCAACTGAGAATAAAGTATTCGAATATGTGAGCCTATGTGGGAGGGGTGCATTCTCATTCAAACCACAACAGTGATCATAATATCTCTGCTTAGAAGTCTAATTCCTTTCTCATATATCATATTTAATAATCTTTCATTATATATGAGTTGTCTTTCTCTCCAACCTCATCCTATTCCTTCCATAACTGGGAAATATGTGTCTCATGGTGGTTTCATTTTGTATTTTAAACAAGCAGGGCCTATACTTGCCTCAGAGAGTCTTTGCTTGACTTGAAAATATTTGTAAGGAACAAACTACCTTAAGATGTTTTAATGGTTGCCTCATTTTCATGGCTCAAATCCCACCTTAAATATTGTCTTTTCAGAGGACCTTCTGGAATAACATCAACTCTATCGATTCTCCATTAGTCTATTTTATCTTCTTCATAGTTTTTATTAGTATTTACTGCCTTGATGAATATGGCCTGTTTCTCTTATGAAGTCAGAATCTGCTTATCCCAGGGTTGG